>NW_026527056.1:1200000-1500000 GCF_027744825.2 Synchiropus splendidus
CATTAAATTTTCAACTCCCACTATAGCAGAAAGGGTCTTTCTTGTAGTTGCACGTCAAATCTAAGCTGTCTGAAGTGTTTTTCCAAAGTTATCTACATTTTTATGTTTGGCATTCCAGAATCGACCTTATCTCTGGCTGAAAACGCGTTTTCTGCATTGTGATATAACTTTGCAGGGAAGCTTCAGAACATGAAATTTTAACCTGCCACTATAGCAGAAAGGGTCCTTCTAGTAGTTGCACATCAAATCTAACCTGTCTGAAGTGTTTTTCCAAAGTTATCAACAGTGTTATGTTTGGCGTTCAGTAATCAACCTTCTCTCAGGCTCAAAACGCGTTCTCTGCATTGTGCCATCACTTTGCAGGAAAGCTGCAGAATATGAAATTTTCAACTCCCACTATAGCAGAAACGCTTTTTCCAGTAGTTGCACATCAAATCTAAGCTGTCTGAAGTGTTTTTCCAAAGTTATCAACATTTTTATGTTTGGCTTTCCGGAATCGACCTTATCTCAGGCTGAAAACTCGTTTTCTGCATTGTGCCAGAACTTTGCAGGGAAGCTTCAGAACATTAAATTTTCAACTCCCACTATAGCAGAAAGGGTCTTTCTTGTAGTTGCACGTCAAATCTAAGCTGTCTGAAGTGTTTTTCCAAAGTTATCTACATTTTTATGTTTGGCATTCCAGAATCGACCTTGTCTCAGGCTGAAAACGCATTTTACGCATTGTGCCATAACTTTGCAGGAAAGCTTCAGAACATGAAAATTTCACCTCCCACTATAGCAGAAAGGGTCTTTCTAGTAGTTGCACATCAAATCTAAGCTGTCTGAAGTGTTTTTCAAAAGTTATCAACATTTTTATGTTTGGCGTCCTGGAACCCTCCTAATCTCAGGCTGAAAACGCGTTTTCTGCATTGTGCCATAACTTTTCAGGGAAGCTTCAGAACATGAAACGTTCGCCTACCACTATAGCGGATAGGGTCTTTCTAGTAGTTGCACATCAAATCTAAGCTCTCTGAAGTGTTTTTCCAAAGTTGTCAACATTTTTATGTTTGGCATTCTGGAACCCACCTTATCGGAGGCTGAAAACGCGTTTTCTGCATTGTGCCGTAACTTTGCAGGGAAACTTCTGAACATGAAATTTTAACCTCCCACTTAAGCAGAAAGGGTCTTTCTAGTAGTTGCACATCAAATCTAAGCTGTCTGAAATGTTTTTCCAAAGTTATCAACATTTTTATGTTTGGCGTTCTGGAACCCACCTTATCTCAGTCTGCAAACGTGTTTTTTGCATTGTGCCATATCTTTGCAGGGAAGCTACAGAACATGAAATTTTCAACTCCCACTATAACAGACAGGGTCTTTCTAGTAGTTGCACATCAAATCTAAGTTGTCTGAAGTGTTTTTCGAAAGCTATCAACATTTTTTAGGTTAGCGTTCCGGAAACGACCTTATCTCGGGCTGAAAACGCATTTTCTGCATTGTGCCATAACTTTGCAGGGAAGCTTCAGAACATGAAATTTTCACCTCTCACTATAGCAGAAAGGGTCTTTCTAGTCGATGCACATTAAATCTAAGCTGTCTGAAGTGTTTTTCCAAAGTTATCAACATATTTACGTTTGCCGCTCCGGAACCCACATTATCTCGGTCTGAAAACGGGTTTTCTGCATTGTGCCATAACTTTGCAGGGAAGCTTCAGAACATGAAATTTTAACCTCCCACTGTAGCAGAAAGGGTCTTTCTAGTCGTTGCACATTAAATCTAAGCTGTCTGAAGTGTTTTTCCAAAGTTATCAACATTCTTATGTTTGGCGTTACAGAAACAACCTTATCTCAGGCTGAAAACGCGTTTTACACAATTTGCCATAACTTTGCAGGAAAGCTTCAGAACATGAAATTTTTACCTCCCACTATAGCAGAAAGGGTCTTTCTAGTAGTTGCACATCAAATCTAAGCTGTCTGAAGTGTTTTTCCAAAGTTATCAACATTCTTATGTTTGGCGTTCCGGAATCAACCTTATCTCAGGCTGAAAACGCGTTTTACGCATTGTGCCATAACTTTGCAGGAAAGCTTCAGAACATGAAATTTTCAACTCCCACAATAGCAGAAAGGGTCTTTCTAGTAGTTGCACATCAAATCTAAGCTGTCTGAAGTGTTTTTCCAAAGTTGTCAACATTTTTATGTTTGGCTTTCCGGAATCGACCTTATCTCAGGCTCAAAACGCGTTTCCTGCATTGTGGCATAACTTTGCAGGGACGCTTCAGAACATGAAATTTTCACCTCCCACTTAAGCAGAAAGGGTCTTTCTAGCAGTTGCAGATCAAATCTAAGCTGTCTGAAATGTTTTTCCAAAGTTATCAACATTTTTATGTTTGGCGTTCTGGAACCCACCTTATCTCAGTCTGCAAACGTGTTTTTTGCATTGTGCCATATCTTTGCAGGGAAGCTACAGAACATGAAATTTTCAACTCCCACTATAACAGACAGGGTCTTTCTAGTAGTTGCACATCAAATCTAAGCTGTCTGAAGTGTTTTTCCAAAGTTATCAACATATTTACGTTTGCCTCTCCGGAACCCACATTATCTCGGGCTGAAAACGGGTTTTCTGCATTGTGCCATAACTTTGCAGGGAAGCTTCAGAACATGAAATTTTAACCTCCCACAGTAGCAGAAAGGGTCTTTCTAGTCGTTGCACATTAAATCTAAGCTGTCTGAAGTGTTTTTCCAAAGTTATCAACATTCTTATGTTTGGCGTTCCAGAAACAACCTTATCTCAGGCTGAAAACGCGTTTTACACAATTTGCCATAACTTTGCTGGAAAGCTTCAGAACATGAAATTTTTACCTCCCACTATAGCAGAAAGGGTCTTTCTAGTAGTTGCACATCAAATCTAAGCTGTCTGAAGTGTTTTTCCAAAGTTGTCAACATTTTTATGTTTGGCTTTCCGGAATCGACCTTATCTCAGGCTGAAAACGCGTTTCCTGCATTGTGGCATAACTTTGCAGGGATGCTTCAGAACATGAAATTTTCACCTCCCACTGTAGCAGAAAGGGTCTTTCTAGTAGTTGCACATCAAATCTAAGCTGTCTGAAGTGTTTTTCCAAAGTTATCAACATTTTTATGTTTGGCGTCCTGGAACCCTCCTAATCTCAGGCTGAAAACGTGTTTTCTGCATTGTGCCATAACTTTTCAGGGAAGCTTCAGAACATGAAACGTTCGCCTACCACTATAGCGGATAGGGTCTTTCTAGTAGTTGCACATCAAATCTAAGCTGTCTGAAGTGTTTTTCCAAAGTTATCAACATTTTTATGTTTGGCTTTCTGGAACCCACCTTATCGGAGGCTGAAAACGCGTTTTCTGCATTTTGCCGTAACTTTGCAGGGAAACTTCAGAACATGAAATTTTAACCTCGCACTATAGCAGAAAGGGTCTTTCTAGTAGTTGCACATCAAATCTAAGCTGTCTGAAATGTTTTTCCAAAGTTATCTACATTCTTATGTTTGGCGTTCCGGAATCAACCTTATCTCAGGCTGAAAACGCGTTTTACGCATTGTGCCATAACTTTGCAGGAAAGCTTCAGAACATGAAATTTTCCACTCCCACAATAGCAGAAAGGGTCTTTCTAGTAGTTGCACATCAAATCTAAGCTGTCTGAAGTGTTTTTCCAAAGTTGTCAACATTTTTATGTTTGGCTTTCCGGAATCGACCTTATCTCAGGCTGAAAACGCGTTTCCTGCATTGTGGCATAACTTTGCAGGGACGCTTCAGAACATGAAATTTTCACCTCCCACTTAAGCAGAAAGGGTCTTTCTAGAAGTTGCAGATCAAATCTAAGCTGTCTGAAATGTTTTTCCAAAGTTATCAACATTTTTATGTTTGGCGTTCTGGAACCCACCTTATCTCAGTCTGCAAACGTGTTTTTTGCATTGTGCCATATCTTTGCAGGGAAGCTACAGAACATGAAATTTTCAACTCCCACTATAACAGACAGGGTCTTTCTAGTAGTTGCACATCAAATCTAAGTTGTCTGAAGTGTTTTTCGAAAGCTATCAACATTTTTTAGGTTAGCGTTCCGGAAACGACCTTATCTCGGGCTGAAAACGCATTTTCTGCATTGTGCCATAACTTTGCAGGGAAGCTTCAGAACATGAAATTTTCACCTCTCACTATAGCAGAAAGGGTCTTTCTAGTCGATGCACATTAAATCTAAGCTGTCTGAAGTGTTTTTCCAAAGTTATCAACATTTTTATGTTTGGCGTTCTGAAACCCACCTTATCTCAGGCTGAAAACGCGTTTTCTGCATTGTTCCTTAACTTTGCAGGGAAGCATCAGAACATGAAATTTTCGGCTCCCACTATGACACACAGGGTCTTTCTAATAGTTGCACATCAAATCTAATCTGTCTGAAGTGTTTTTCGAAAGTTATCAACATTTTTATGTTTGGCGTTCCGGAACCCACCTTATCTCAGGCTGAAAACGCATTTTGTGCATTGAGTCATTAATTCTCAGGGAAGATTCAGAAAATGAAATTTTCACCTCCCACTGTAGCAGAAAGGGTCTTTCTAGTAGTTGCACATCACATCTAAGCTGTCTGAAGTGTTTTTCCAAAGTTATCAACATTTTTATGTTTGGCGTTCTGGAATCGACCTTATCTCAGGCTGAAAACGCGTTTTCTGCATTGTGCCATAACTTTGCAGGGAAGCTTCAGAACATGAAATTTTAACCTCCCCCTCTTGCAGAAAGTGTCTTTCTAGGAGTTGCACATCAAATCTAACCTGTCTGAAATGTTTTTCCAAAGTTATCAACATTTTTATGTTTGGCGTTCCGGAATCAACCTTATCTCAGGCTGAAGACGCGTTTTACGCATTGTGCCATAACTTTGCAGGGAAGTTCCAGAAAATGAAATTTTCACCTCCCACTATGGCAGAAAGGGTTTTTCTAGTAGTTGCACATCAAATCTAAGCTGTCTGAAGTGTTTTTCCAAAGTTATCAACATTTTTATGTTTGGCGTCCCGGAATCGACCTTATGTCAGTTTGAAAAATTGTTTTCTGCATTATCCCATAACTTTCCAGGGAAGCTTCAGAACATGAAATTTTAACCTCCCTCAATAACAGAAAGGGTATTTCTATTAGTTGCACATCAAATCTAAGCTGTCTGAAGTGCTTTTTGAAAATTATCAACATTTTTATGTTTGGCGTTCCGGAACACACCTTATCTCAAGCTGAAAACGCGTTTTCTGCATTATGTCATTACTTTGCAGGGAAGCTTCAGAACATGAAATGTTCACCTCCCACTATAGCAGAAAGGGTCTTTCTAGTAGTTGCACATCAAATCTAAGCTGTCTGATGTGTTTTTCCAAAGTTATCAACATTTTTATGTATGGCGTTCCGGAATCGACCTTATCTCAGGCTGAAAACGCGTTTTACGCATTGTGCCATGACTATGCAGGGAAGCTTCAGAAAATGCAATTTTCACCTCCCACTATAGCAGAAAGGGTCTTTCTAGTAGTTGCACATCAAATCTAAGCTGTATGAAGTTTTTTTCCAAAGTTATCAACATTTTTATGTTTGGCGTTCCGGAACCCACCTTATCTCAGGCTGAAAACGCGGTTTCTGCATTGTTCCTTAACTTTGCAGGGAAGCTTCAGAACATGAAATTTTCAACTCCCACTATAACAGACAGGGTCTTTCTAGAAGTTGCACATCAAATCTAAGTTGTCTGAAGTGTTTTTCGAAAGCTATCAAAATTTTTTAGGTTGGCGTTCCGGAAACGACCTTATCTCGGGCTGAAAACGCGTTTTCTGCATTATGTCATAACTTTGCAGGGAAGCTTCAGAACATGAAATTTTAACCTCCCACTATATAAGAAAGGGTCTTTCAAGTCGTTGCACATCAAATCTAAGCTGTCTGAAGTGTTTTTCCAAAGTTATAAACATTTTTATGTTTGGCGTTCCGGAACCCACCTTATCTCAGGCTGAAAACGCGTTTTCTGCATTGTTCCTTAACTTTGCAGGGAAGCTACAGAACATGAAATTTTCAACTCCCACTATAACAGACAGGGTCTTTCTAGTAGTTGCACATCAAATCTAAGTTGTCTGAAGTGTTTTTCGATAGCTATCAACATTTTTTAGGTTAGCGTTCCGGAAACGACCTTATCTCGGGCTGAAAATGTGTTTTCTGCATTGTGCCATAACTTTGCAGGGAAGCTTCAGAACATGAAATTTTCAACTCCCACTATAACAGACAGGGTCTTTCTAGTAGTTGCACATCAAATCTAAGTTGTCTGAAGTGGTTTTCCAAAGTCATCAACATTTTTATGTTTGGCGTTCCGGAACCCACCTTATCTCAGGCTGAAAACGCGTTTTCTGCATTGTTCCTTAACTTTGCAGCGAAGCTTCAGAACATGAAATTTTCACCTCCCACTATAACAGACAGGGTCTTTCTAGTAGTTGCACATCAAATCTAAGTTGTCTGAAGTGTTTTTCGAAAGCTATCAACATTTTTTAGGTTGGCGTTCCGGAAACAACCTTATCTCGGGCAGAAAACGCGTCTTCTGCATTGTGCCATAATTTTGCAGCGAAGCTTCAGAACATGAAATTTTAACCTCCCACTATAGCAGAAAGGGTCTTTCAATTCGTTGCACATCAAATCTAAGCTGTCTGAAGTGTTTTTCCAAAGTTATAAACATTTTTATGTTTGGCGTTCCGGAACCCACCTTATCTCAGGCTGAAAACGCGTTTTCTGCATTGTTCCTTAACTTTGCAGGGAAGCTACAGAACATGAAATTTTCAACTCCCACTATAACAGACAGGGTCTTTCTAGTAGTTGCACATCAAATCTAAGTTGTCTGAAGTGTTTTTCGATAGCTATCAACATTTTTTAGGTTAGCGTTCCGGAAACGACCTTATCTCGGGCTGAAAATGTGTTTTCTGCATTGTGCCATAACTTTGCAGGGAAGCTTCAGAACATGAAATTTTCAACTCCCACTATAACAGACAGGGTCTTTCTAGTAGTTGCACATCAAATCTAAGTTGTCTGAAGTGGTTTTCCAAAGTCATCAACATTTTTATGTTTGGCGTTCCGGAACCCACCTTATCTCAGGCTGAAAACGCGTTTTCTGCATTGTTCCTTAACTTTGCAGCGAAGCTTCAGAACATGAAATTTTCACCTCCCACTATAACAGACAGGGTCTTTCTAGTAGTTGCACATCAAATCTAAGTTGTCTGAAGTGTTTTTCGAAAGCTATCAACATTTTTTAGGTTGGCGTTCCGGAAACAACCTTATCTCGGGCAGAAAACGCGTCTTCTGCATTGTGCCATAATTTTGCAGCGAAGCTTCAGAACATGAAATTTTAACCTCCCACTATAGCAGAAAGGGTCTTTCAATTCGTTGCACATCAAATCTAAGCTGTCTGAAGTGTTTTTCCAAAGTTATCAACATTTTTACGTTTGCCGCTCCGGAACCCACATTATCTCGGGCTGAAAACACGTTTTCTGCATTGTGCCATAACTTTGCAGGGAAGCATCAGAACATGAAATTTTCGGCTCCCACTATGACAAACAGGGTTCTTCTAATAGTTGCACATCAAATCTAATCTGTCTGAAGTGTTTTTCGAAAGTTATCAACATTTTTATGTTTGGCGTTCCGGAACCCACCTTGTCTCAGGCTGAAAACGCGTTTTGTGCTTTATGCCATAACTTTGCTGGGAATCTTCAGAACATGAAATTTTCACCTCCCACTATAGCAGAATGGGTCTTTCTAGTAGTTGCACATCAAATCTAAGCTGTCTGAAATGTTTTTTCCAAAGTTATCAACATTTTCATGTTTGGCGTTCCGGAACCCAACTTATCTCAGGCTGAATACGCGTTTTCTGCATTGTGCCATAACTTTGCAGGGAAGCATCAGAACATAAAATTTTCAGCTCCCACTATGACAAACAGGGTCTTTCTAATAGTTGCACATCAAATCTAATCTGTCTGAAGTGTTTTTCGAAAGTTATCAACATTTTTATGTTTGGCGTTCCGGAACCCACCTTATCTCAGGCTGAAAATGTGTTTTCTGCATTGTCCCATAACTTTGAAGGAAAGCTTCAGAACATGGAAGTTTCACCTCCCACTATAGCATAAAGGGTCTTTCTAGTAGTTGCACATCAAATATAAGCTGTCTGAAATGTTTTTCCAAAGTTATCAACATTTTTATGTTTGGCGTTCCGGAATCGACCTTATCTCAGGCTGAAGACGCGTTTTACGCATTGTGCCATAACTTTGCAGGGAAGTTCCAGAAAATGAAATTTTCACCTCCCACTATAGCAGAAAGGGTTTTTCTAGTAGTTGCACATCAAATCTAAGCTGTCTGAAGTGTTTTTCGAAAGTTATCAACATTTTTATGTTTGGTGTTCCGGAATCGACCTTATCTCAGGCTGAAAACGCGTTTTACGCATTGTCCCATAACTTTCCAGGGAAGCTTCAGAACATGAAATTTTTACCTCCCACTATGTCAGAAAGAGTCTTTCTAGTAGTTGCACATCAAATCTAAGCTGTCTGAAGTGTTGTTCCAAAGTTATCAACATTTTTACGTTTGGAGTTCCGGAACCCTCCCCCTGGAACTGCAACCTTATCGTGGTGGGGGAGTTTGTGTACCTTGAATGATCCTAGGAGCTATGTTGTCGGGGGCGTTATGCTCCTGGTAGGGTCTCCCATGGCAAACAGGTCCTAGGTGACGGGTCAGACTAAGAGCAGTTCAGAAGCCCCGATGACAAAACCAAAAACATCGAGGACCGTGACGTCGCCCGGCATGGCGCAGCCGGGGCCCCACCCTGGAGCCAGGCCTGGGGTTGGGGCTCGAATGCGAGCGCCTGGTGGCCGTGCCTCTGCCCATGGGGCCCGGCCGGGCCAAGCCCGAACGAATGACATGGGCCGTCCCTCCTGCGGACCCACCACCCACAGAGGGAGTCATAGGGGTCGGGTGCATAGAGAACTAGGTAGCAGTCGAGGCCGGGGGGCCCGACGACCTGGTTCGTGTGGACATTCTCTGGCTCTTGGGACATGGAATGTCACTTCGCTGGGGGGGAAAGAGCCTGAGCTTGTGCAGGAGGTTGAGAGGTACCGGCTAGATATAGTCGGGCTCTCCTCCACGCACAGCCTGGGCTCTGGAACCCAACTCCTTGAGAAAGGCTGGACCCTCTACTTTTCTGGAGTTGTCCGCGGGGAGAGGCGGCGGGCTGGCGTAGGCTTGCTCATAGCCCCGCAGCTCTGCAGCTTCGTGTTGGGGTTTACCCCGGTGAACGAGAGGGTCGCGTCCCTACGCCTACGGGTTGGGGACAGGTGTCTCACAGCGGTTGCGGCTTACGGGCCGAACAGCAGTGTAGACTACCCGGCTTTCTTGGAGTCAGTGGGAGGGGTACTCGACAGTGCCCCAACCGGGGACTCCATTGTTCTACTGGGAGACTTCAACGCCCACGTGGGCAATGACAGCAAGACCTGGAGGGGCGTGATTGGGAAGAACGGCCTACCCGATCTGAACCTGAGCGGTGTTCTATTACTGGACTTCTGTGCCACCCACAGTTTGTCCATAACGAACACCATGTTTGAGCACAAGGGTGTCCATAAGTGCTCATGGCACCAGGACACCCTTGGCCGGAGGTCTATGATAGACTTTGTGATCGTGTCATCTGACCTTCGGCCACGTGTCTCGGACACTCGGGTGAAGAGAGGGGCAGAGCTGTCAACCGATCACCACCTGGTGGTGACTGCGATCCGCTGGCAGGGGAGGAAGCCGGTCAGACCGGGCAGGCCCAAACGTATTGTGAGGGTCTGCTGGGAACGCCTGGCGGAACCCACTGTCAGTGGGGTCTTTAACTCCCACCTTCGGGAGAGTTTCTCCCAGATCCCGAGGGAGGTAGGTGACATGGAGTCTGAGTGGTCCATGTTCTCCTCCTCCATTGTCAGTGCGGCTGCACGCAGTTGTGGTCGCTAGGTCTCCGGTGCCTGTCGCGGCGGCAATCCCCGAACCCGGTGGTGGACACCGAAAGTAAGGGATGCCGTCAGGCTGAAGAAGGAGTCCTATCGGGTCTTGATGGCCTGTGGGACTCCTGAGGCAGCTGACGTGTACCGGCAGGCCAGGCGTGCCGCTTCCCGTGCAGTCTTGGAGGCAAAAACTCGGGTCTGGGAGGAGTTCGGAGAGGCCATGGAGGAGGACTATTGGTCGGCCTCGAAGAAATTCTGGCAAACCGTCCGTCGCCTCAGAAGGGGGAAGCAGTGCCTCACCAGTGCTGTTTACAGCGAGGGTGGGAGACTGCTGACCTCGACTGGTGATGTTGTCGGGCGGTGGAAAGAATACTTCAAGTGGCAGTCGAGGACAGTGCCTCTGGATTGGGAGACCGGGGTGGTGGTCCCCCTGTTTAAGAAAGGGGACCGGAGGGTGTGTTCCAACTATAGGGGGATCACACTCCTCAGCCTCCCTGGAAAGGTCTATTCCAGGGTACTAGAGAGGAGACTTCGGCCAATAGTCGAACCTCGGATCCTGGAGGAACAGTGTGGTTTTCGTCCCGGTCGTGGAACACTGGACCAGCTCTATACCCTCCACCGGGTGCTCGAGGGTTCATGGGAGTTCGCCCAACCAGTCCACATGTGCTTTGTGGATTTGGAGAAGGCGTTCGACCGTGTCCCTCGCGATGTCCTGTGGGGGGTGCTCCGGGAATATGGGGTGCGGGACCCTCTGCTTGGGGCTGTCCGCTCCTTGTATGACCGGAGCAGGAGCATGGTTCGCATTGCCGGCAGGAAATCAGACCTGTTCCCGGTGCATGTTGGTCTCCGCCAGGGCTGCCCTTTGTCACCGGTTCTGTTCATCACTTTTATGGACAGAATTTCTAGGCGTAGCCAGGGGGCGGAGGGGATCCGGTTCGGGAACCACAGAATTTCATCTCTGCTATTTGCGGACGATGTTGTTCTGCTGGCCTCATCGGACCGGGACCTTCAGCATGCGCTGGGTCGGTTTGCAGCCGAGTGTGAAGCGGCCGGGATGAGGATCAGCACCTCCAAGTCTGAGGCCATGGTTCTCGGCCGGAACACGGTGGTTTGCTCTCTCCAGTTTGGTGGAGAGTTCTTGCCTCAAGTGGCGGAGTTTAAGTATCTCGGGGTCTTGTTCTCGAGTGAGGGAAAAAGGGAGCGTGAGATTGATAGACGGGTTGGTGCAGCGGCGGCAGTGATGCGGTCGCTGTATCGGACCGTCGTGGTGAAGAGAGAGCTGAGTCACAAGACGAAGCTCTCGATTTACCGATCGATCTACGTTCCCACCCTCACCTATGGTCACGAGCTTTGGGTAGTGACCAAAAGGACAAGATCGCGGATACAAGCGGCTGAGATGAGTTTCCTCCGCAGGGTGGCTGGGCGCACCCTTAGAGATAGGGTGAGGAGTTCGGTCATCCGGGAGGAGCTCGGGGTGGAGCCGCTGCTCCTCCACATCGAGAGGAACCAGCTGAGGTGGCTCGGGCATCTGATCCGGATGCCCCCTGGACGCCTCCCTGGGGAGGTGTTCCGGGCATGTCCTACCGGAAGGAGACCCCGGGGAAGACCCAGGACTCGCTGGAGAGATTATGTCTCCGGTCTGGCCTGGAAACGCCTCGGGATCCCCCGGGAGGAGCTGGAGGAGGTTTGTGCGGACCGGGAAGTTTGGGCTTCCTTGCTCCGAATGCTGCCTCCGCGACCCGACCCCGGATAAGCGGCAGAAGAAGGTGAAGGTGGTGAAGGTGAGTTCCGGAACCCACCTTATCTCAGGCTGAAAACGCATTTTGTGCATTGAGCCATTAATTCACAGGGAAGATTCAGAAAATGAAATTTTCACCTCCCACTATAGCAGAATGGGTCTTTCTAGTAATTGCACATCAAATCTAAGCTGTCTGAAGTGTTTTTCCAAAGTTATCAACATTTTTAAGTTTGGCGTTTCGGAACCCACCTTATCTCAGGCTGAAAACGCGTTTTCTGCATTGTGCCATAACTTCTCAGGGAAGCTTCAGAACATGAAATGTTCACCTCCCACTATTGCTGAAAGGGTCTTTCTAGTAGTTGCACATCAAATCTAAGCCGTCTGAAGTGTTTTTCCAAAGTTATCAACATTTTTATGTTCGGCGTTCCGGAACCCACCTTATCTCAGGCTGAAAACGCGTTTTCTGCATTGCGCCATAACTTTGCAGGGAAGCTTCAGAACATGAAATTTTAACCTCCCACTATTGCAGAAAGTGTCTTTCTAGTAGTTGCACATCAAATCTAAGCTGTCTGATGAGTTTTTCCAAAGTTATCAACATTTTTATGTTTGGCATTCCAGGAATCTACCTTATCTCAGGCTGAAAACGCTTTTTACGCTTTGTGCCATAACTTTGCAGGGAAGCTTCAGAAAATGAAATTTTCACCCCCCACTATAGCAGAAAGGGTTTTTCTAGAAGTTGCACATCAAATCTAAGCTGTCTGAAGTGTTTTTCCAAAATTATCAACATTTTTATGTTTGGCGTTCCGGAACCCACCTTATCTCAGGCTGAAAACGCGTTTTCGGCATTGTGCCATAACTTTGCAGGGAAGCTTCAGAAAATGAAATTTTCACCTCCCACTACAGCAGAAAGGGTCTTTCTAGTAGTTGCAGATCAAATCTAAGTTGTCTGATGTGTTTTTCCAAAGTTATCAACATTTTTATTTTTGGCGTTCCGGAACCCACCTTATCTCAGGCTGAAAACGCGTTTTCGGCATTGTGCCATAACTTTGCAGGGAAGCTTCAGAAAATGAAATTTTCACCTCCCACTACAGCAGAAAGGGTCTTTCTAGTAGTTGCAGATCAAATCTAAGTTGTCTGATGTGTTTTTCCAAAGTTATCAACATTTTTATTTTTGGCGTTCCGGAATCGACCTTATCTTAGGCTGAAAACGCGTTTTACGCATTGTGCCATAACTTTGCAGGGAAGCTTCAGAACATGAAATGTTCACCTCCCACTATAGCAGAAAGGGTCTTTCTAGTAGTTGCACATCAAATGTAAGCTGTCTGAAGTGTTTTTCCAAGGTTATCAACATTTTCATGTTTGGTGTTCCGGAATCGACCTTATCTCAGGCTGAAAACGCGTTTTACGCATTGTGCCATAACTTTGCAGGGAAGGTTCAGAAAATGAAATTTTCACCTCCCACTATAGCAGAAAGGGTATTTCTAGTAGTTGCACATTAAATCTAAGCTATCTGAAGTGTTGTTCCAAAGTTATCAACATTTTTACGTTTGGCCTTTCGGAAACCACCTTGTCTCAGGCTGAAAACGCGTTTTCTGCATTGTGCCATAACTTCTCAGGGAAGCTTCACAACATGAAATGTTCACCTCCTACTATAGCAGAAAGGGTCTTTCTAGTAGTTGCACATTAAATCTAAGCTATCTGAAGTGTTGTTCCAAAGTTATCAACATTTTTACGTTTGGCCTTTCGGAAACCACCTTGTCTCAGGCTGAAAACGCGTTTTCTGCATTGTGCCATAACTTCTCAGGGAAGCTTCACAACATGAAATGTTCACCTCCTACTATAGCAGAAAGGGTCTTTCTAGTAGTTGCACCTCAAATCTAAGCTGTCTGATGTGTTTTTCGAAAGTTTTCAACATTTTTATGTTTGGTGTTCCTGAATCGACCTTATCTCAGGCTGAAAACGCGTTTCCTGCATTGTGCCATTACTTTGCAAGGAATCTTCAGAACATGAAATTTTCACCTCCCACTACAGCAGAAAGGGTCTTTCTAGTAGTTGCACATCAAATCTAAGCTGTCTGAAATGTTTTTCCAAATTTATCAACATTTTTACGTTTGGCGTTCCAGAATCGACCTTATCTCAGGCTGAAAACGCGTTGTCTGCGTTGTGCCATAACTTTGCATGGAAGCTTCAGAACATGAAATTTTCACGTCCCACTATAGCAGAAATGGTCTTTCTGGTAGTTGCACATCATATTTAAGCTGTCTGAAGTGTTGTTCCAAAGTTATCAACATTTTTACGTTTGGCGTTTCGGAAACCACCTTATCTCAGGCTGAAAAGGTGTTTTCGGCATTGTGCCATAACTTTGCTGGGAAGCTTCAGAACATGAAATTTTCACGTCCCACTATAGCAGAAAGGGTCTTTCTAGTATTTGCACATCAGATCTAAGCTGTCTGAAGTGTTTTTCGAAAGTTATCAACATTTTTATGTTTGGCGTTCCGGAATCGACCTTATCTCAGGATGAAAAATCGTTTTCTGCATTGTCCGATAACTTTGCAGGGAAGCTTCAGAACATTAAATTTTCACATCCCACTACAGCAGAAAGGGTCTTTCTAGTATTTGCACGTCAAATCTAAGCTGTCTGAAGTGTTTTTCCAAAGTTATCAACATTTTTATGTTTGGCGTTCCGGAACCCACGTTATCTCAATCTGAAAGCGCTTTTTCTGCATTGTGCCACAGCTTCTCAGTGAAAGTTCAGAACATGAAATTTTAACCTCCCAGTATAGCAGAAAGGGTCTTTCTAGTAGTTGCACTTCAAATCTAAGCTGTCTGAAGTGTTTTTTGAAAGTTATCAACATTTTTATGTTTGGCGTTCCGGAACCCACCTTATCTCAAGCTGAAAACGCGTTGTCTGCATTGTGCCATAACTTTGCAGGGAAGCTTCAGAACATGAAATGTTCACCTCCCACTATAGCAGAAAGGGTCTTTCTAGTAGTTGCACATCAGATCTAAGCTGTCTGAAGTGTTTTTCGAAAGTTATCAACATTTTAATGTTTGGCGTTACAGAATCGACCGTATCTCAGGATGAAAAATTGTTTTCTGCATTGTCCCATAACTTTCCAGGGAAGCTTCAGAACATCAAATGTTCACCTAACATTATCGCAGAAAAGGTCTTTCTAGTAGTTGCACATCAGATCTAAGCTGTCTGAAGTGTTTTTCGAAAGTTATCAACATTTTAATGTTTGGCGTTACAGAATCGACCGTATCTCAGGATGAAAAATTGTTTTCTGCATTGTCCCATAACTTTCCAGGGAAGCTTCAGAACATCAAATGTTCACCTAACATTATCGCAGAAAAGGTCTTTCTAGTAGTTGCACATCAAATCTAAGCTGTCTGAAGTGTTTTTCCAAAGTTTTGAACATTTTTATGTTTGGCGTTCCGGAATCGTCCTTATCTCAGGCTGAAAACGCGGTTTACGTATTGTGCCATAACTTTGCAGGGAAGCTTCAGGACCTTGAATTTTCACCATCCACTATATCAGAAAGGGTCTTTCTAGTAGTTGCACCTCAAATCTAAGCTGTCTGAAGTGTTGTTCCAAAGTTATCAACATTTTTACGTTTGGCGTTTCGGAAACCACCTTGTCTCAGGCTGAAAACGCGTTTTCTGCATTGTGCATTAACTTCTCAGGGAAGCTTCAGAACATGAAATGTTCACCTCCCACTATAGCAGAAAGGGTCTTTCTAGTAGTTGCACATCAAATCTAAGCTGTATGAAGTGTTTTTCGAAAGTTTTCAACATTTTTATGTTTGGTGTTCCTGAATCGACCTTATCTCAGGCTGAAAACGCGTTTCCTGCATTGTGCCATAACTTTGCAGGGAATCTTCAGAACATGAAATTTTCACCTCCCACTACAGCAGAAAGGGTCTTTCTAGTAGTTGCACATCAAATCTAAGCTGTCTGAAATGTTTTTCCAAAGTTATCAACATTTTTACGTTTGGCGTTTCAGAATCGACCTTATCTCACGCTGAAAACGCGTTGTCTGCATTGTGCCATAACTTTGCAGGGAAGGTTCAGAAAATGAAATTTTCACCTCCCACTATAGCAGAAAGGGTATTTCTAGTAGTTGCACATTAAATCTAAGCTGTCTGAAGTGTTGTTCCAAAGTTATCAACATTTTTACGTTTGGCGTTTCGGAAACCACCTTGTCTCAGGCTGAAAACACGTTTTCTGCACTGTGCCATAACTTCTCAGGGAAGCTTCAGAACATGAAATGTTCACCTCCCACTATAGCAGAATGGGTCTTTCTAGTAGTTGCACATCAAATCTAAGCTGTCTGAAGTGTTTTTCCAAAATTATCAACATTTTTATGTTTGGCGTTCCGTAACCCACCTTATCTCAGGCTGAAAACGCGTTTTCGGCATTGTGCCATAACTTTGCAGGGAAGCTTCAGAACATGAAATTTTCACCTCCCACTACAGCAGAAAGGGTCTTTCTAGTAGTTGCACATCAAATCTAAGCTGTCTGATGTGTTTTTCCAAAGTTATCAACAATTTTATGTTTGGTGTTCCGGAATCGAACTTATCTCAGGCTGAAAACGCGTTTTACGCGTTGTGCCATAACTTTGCAGGGAAGCTTCAGAACATGAAATGTTCACCTCCCACTATAGCAGAAAGGGTCTTTCTAGTAGTTGCACATCAAATGTAAGCTGTCTGAAGTGTTTTTCCAAAGTTATCAACATTTTTATGTTTAGCGTTCCGGAATCGACATTATCTCAGGCTGAAAACGCGTTTCACGCATTGTGGCATAACTTTGCAGCGAAGGTTCAGAAAATGAAATTTTCACCTCCCACTGTAGCAGAAAGGGTCTTTCTAGTAGTTGCACGTTAAATCTAAGCTCTCTGAAGTGTTGTTCCAAAGTTATCAACATTTTTACGTTTGGCGTTTCGGAAACCACCTTGTCTCAGGCTGAAAACGCGTTTTCTGCATTGTGCCATAACTTCTCAGCGAAGCTTCAGAACATGAAATGTTCACCTCCTACTATAGCAGAAAGGGTCTTTCTAGTAGTTGCACAGCAAATCTAAGCTGTCTGAAGTGTTTTTCCTAAATTATCAACATTTTTATGTTTGGCGTTCCGGAACCCACCTTATCTCAGGCTGAAAACGCGTTTTCTGCATTGTGCCATAACTTTGCAGGGAAGCTTCAGAACATGAAATGTTCACCTCCCACTATAGCAGAAAGGGTCTTTCTAGTAGTTGCACATCAAATCTAAGCTGTCTGATGTGTTTTTCCAAAGTTATCAACATTTTCATGTTTGGCGTTCCGGAATCGACCTTATCTCAGGCTGAAAACGCGTTTCACGCATTGTGCCATAACTTTGCAGGGAAGGTTCAGAAAATGAAATTTTCACCTCCCACTATAGCAGAAAGGGTATTTCTAGTAGTTGCACATTAAATCTAAGCTGTCTGAAGTGTTGTTCCAAAGTTATCAACATTTTTACGTTTGGCGTTTCGGAAACCACCTTGTCTCAGGCTGAAAACGCGTTTTCTGCATTGTGCCATAACTTCTCAGGGAAGCTTCAGAACATGAAATGTTCACCTCCCACTATAGCAGAAAGGGTCTTTCTAGTAGTTGCACATCAAATCTAAGCTGTCTGAAGTGTTTTTCCAAAATTATCAACATTTTTATGTTTGGCGTTCCGGAACCCACCTTATCTCAGGCTGAAAACGCGTTTTCGGCATTGTGCCATAACTTTGCAGGGAAGCTTCAGAACATGAAATTTTCACCTCCCACTACAGCAGAAAGGGTCTTTCTAGTAGTTGCACATCAAATCTAAGCTGTCTGATGTGTTTTTCCAAAGTTGTCAACATTTTTGTGTTTGGTGTTCCGGAATCGACCTTATCTTAGGCTGAAAACGCGTTTTACGCATTGTGCCATAACTTTGCAGGGAAGCTTCAGAACATGAAATGTTCACCTCCCACTATAGCAGAAAGGGTCTTTCTAGTAGTTGCACATCAAATGTAAGCTGTCTGAAGTGTTTTTCCAAAGTTATCAACATTTTTATGTTTGGCGTTCCGGAATCGACCTTATCTCAGGCTGAAAACGCGTTTCACGCATTGTACCATAACTTTGCAGGGAAGGTTCAGAAAATGAAATTTTCACCTCCCACTATAGCAGAAAGGGTCTTTCTAGTAGTTGCACATTAAATCTAAGCTCTCTGAAGTGTTGTTCCAAAGTTATCAACATTTTTACGTTTGGCGTTTCGGAAACCACCTTGTCTCAGGCTGAAAACGCGTTTTCTGCATTGTGCCATAACTTCTCAGGGAAGCTTCAGAACATGAAATGTTCACCTCCTACTATAGCAGAAAGGGTCTTTCTAGTAGTTGCACATCAAATCTAAGCTGTCTGAAGTGTTTTTCCTAAATTATCAACATTTTTATGTTTGGCGTTCCGGAACCCACCTTATCTCAGGCTGAAAACGCGTTTTCTGCATTGTGCCATAACTTTGCAGGGAAGCTTCAGAACATGAAATTTTCAGCTCCCACTATAGCAGAAAGGGTCTTTCTAGTAGTTGCACATGAAATCTAAGCTGTCTGAAGTGTTTTTCGAAAGTTATCAACATTTTTATGTTTGGCGTTCCGGAATCGACCTTATCTCAGGATGAAAAATCGTTTTATGCATTGTCCCATAACTTTGCAGGGAAGCTTCAGAACATGAAATTTTCACCTCCCACTACAGCAGAAAGGGTCTTTCTAGTAGTTGCACATCAAATCTAAGCTGTCTGATGTGTTTTTCCAAAGTTATCAACATTTTTATGTTTGGTGTTCCGGAATCGACCTTATCTTAGGCTGAAAACGCGTTTTACGCATTGTGCCATAACTTTGCAGGGAAGCTTCAGAACATGAAATGTTCACCTCCCACTATAGCAGAAAGGGTCTTTCTAGTAGTTGCACATCAAATGTAAGCTGTCTGAAGTGTTTTTCCAAAGTTATCAACATTTTTATGTTTGGCGTTCCGGAATCGACCTTATCTCAGGCTGAAAACGCGTTTCACGCATTGTGCCATAACTTTGCAGGGAAGGTTCAGAAAATGAAATTTTCACCTCCCACTATAGCAGAAAGGGTCTTTCTAGTAGTTGCACATTAAATCTAAGCTCTCTGAAGTGTTGTTCCAAAGTTATCAACATTTTTACGTTTGGCGTTTCGGAAACCACCTTGTCTCAGGCTGAAAACGCGTTTTCTGCATTGTGCCATAACTTCTCAGGGAAGCTTCAGAACAAGAAATGTTCACCTCCTACTATAGCAGAAAGGGTCTTTCTAGTAGTTGCACATCAAATCTAAGCTGTCTGAAGTGTTTTTCCTAAATTATCAACATTTTTATGTTTGGCGTTCCGGAACCCACCTTATCTCAGGCTGAAAACGCGTTTTCTGCATTGTGCCATAACTTTGCAGGGAAGCTTCAGAACATGAAATTTTCAGCTCCCACTATAGCAGAAAGGGTCTTTCTAGTAGTTGCACATGAAATCTAAGCTGTCTGAAGTGTTTTTCGAAAGTTATCAACATTTTTATGTTTGGCGTTCCGGAATCGACCTTATCTCAGGATGAAAAATCGTTTTCTGCATTGTGCCATAACTTTGCAGGGAAGCTTCAGAACATGAAATTTTCACCTCCCACTATACCAGAAAGGGTCTTTCTAGTAGTTGCACCTCAAATCTAAGCTGTCTGATGTGTTTTTCGAAAGTTTTCAACATTTTTATGTTTGGTGTTCCTGAATCGACCTTATCTCAGGCTGAAAACGCGTTTCCTGCATTGTGCCATAACTTTGCAAGGAATCTTCAGAACATGAAATTTTCACCTCCCACTACAGCAGAATGGGTCTTTCTAGTAGTTGCACGTCAAATCTAAGCTGTCTGTAGAGTTTTTCCTGAGTTATCAACATTTTTATGTTTGGCGTTCCGGAATCGACCTTATCTCAGGCTGAAAACACGATTTACGCATTCTGCCATAACTTTGCAGGGAAGCTTCAGAACATGAAATTTTCACCTCCCACTATAGCAGAAAGGGTCTTTCTGGTAGTTGCACATCAAATCTAAGCTGTCTGAGGTGTTTTTCCAAAGTTATCAATATTTTTATGTTTGGCGTTCCGGAATCAACCTTATTTCAGGCAGAAAACGCGTTTCCTGCATTATGGCATAACTTTGTAGGGAAGCTTCAGAACATGAAATTTTCACCTCCCACTGTAGCAGAAAGGGTCTTTCTAGTAGTTGCACATCAAATCTAAGCTGTCTGTAGAGTTTTTCCTGAGTTATCAACATTTTTATGTTTGGGGTTCTGAATTCAACCTCATCTCAGGCTGAAAACGCGTTTTCTGCATTGTGCCATAACTTTGCAGGGAGACTTCAGAACATGAAATTTTCTCCTCCCACTATACCAGAAACGGTCTTTCTAATGGTTGCACGTAAAATCTAAGCTGTTTGAAGTGTTTTTCCAAAGTTATCAACATTTTTATGTTTGGTGTTCCGGAATGGACCTTATCTCAGGCTGAAAACGCGATTTACGCATTCTGCCATAACTTTGCAGGGAAGCTTCTGAACATGAAATTTTCAAATCCCACTACAGCAGAAAGTGTCTTTCTAGTAGTTGCACAACAAATCTAAGCTGTCTGAAGTGTTTTTCCAAAGTTATCAATATTTTTATGTTTGGCGTTCCGGAATCGACCTTATCTCAGGCTGAAAACGCGTTTCCTGCATTGTGGCATAACTTTGCAGTGAAGCTTCAGAACATGAAATTTTCTCCTCCCACTGTAGCAGAAAGGGTCTTTCTAGTAGTTGCACATCAAATCTAAGCTGTCTGAAGTGTTTTTCCAAAGTTATCAATATTTTTATGTTTGGCGTTCCGGAATCGACCTTATTTCAGGCTGAAAACGCGTTTCCTGCATTGTGGCATAACTTTGTAGGGAAGCTTCAGAACATGAAATTTTCACCTCCCACTGTAGCAGAAAGGGTCTTTCTAGTAGTTGCACATCAAATCTAAGCTGTCTGCAGAGTTTTTCCTGAGTTATCAACATTTTTATGTTTGGGGTTCTGAAATCAACCTCATCTCAGGCTGAAAACGCGTTTTACGCATTGTGCCATAACTTTGCAGGGAAGCTTCAGAACATGATATTTTCAACTGCCACTATGGCAGAAAGGGTCTTTCACGTAGTTGCACATAAAATCTAAGCTGTCTGAAGTGTTTTTCGAAAGTTTTCAACATTTTTATGTTTGGTGTTCCTGAATCGACCTTATCTCAGGCCGAAAACGCGTTTTCTGCATTGTGCCATAACTTTGCAGGGAAGCTTCAGAACATGGAATTTTCACCTCCCACTATAGCAGAAAGGGTCTTTCGAGTAGTTGCACATCAAATCTAAGCTGTCTGAAGTGTTTTCCCAAAGTTATCATATTTTTTTGTTTGGCGTTCCGGCACCCACCTTATCTCAGGCTGAAAACTCGTTTTCTGCATTGTGCCATAACGTTGCATGGAAGCTTCAGAACATTAAATTTTCAACTCCCACTATAGCAGAAAGGGTTTTTCTTGTAGTTGCACGTCAAATCTAAGCTGTCTGAAGTGTTTTTCCAAAGTTATCAACATTTTTATGTTTGGCATTCCAGAATCGACCTTATCTCAGGCTGAAATCGCGTTTTCTGCATTGAGCCATAACTTTGCAGTGAAGCTTCAGAACATGAAGTTTTCACCTCCCACTATAGCAGAAAGGGTATTTCTCGTAGTTGCACATCAAATCTAAGCTGTCTGAAGTGTTTTTCGAAAGTTTTCAACATTTTTATGTTTGGTGTTCCTGAATCGACCTTATCTCAGGCTGAAAACGCGTTTCCTGCATTGTGCCATAACTTTGCAAGGAATCTTCAGAACATGAAATTTTCACCTCCCACTACAGCAGAATGGGTCTTTCTAGTAGTTGCACGTCAAATCTAAGCTGTCTGTAGAGTTTTTCCTGAGTTATCAACATTTTTATGTTTGGCGTTCCGGAATCGACCTTATCTCAGGCTGAAAACACGATTTACGCATTCTGCCATAACTTTGCAGGGAAGCTTCAGAACATGAAATTTTCACCTCCCACTATAGCAGAAAGGGTCTTTCTGGTAGTTGCACATCAAATCTAAGCTGTCTGAGGTGTTTTTCCAAAGTTATCAATATTTTTATGTTTGGCGTTCCGGAATCAACCTTATTTCAGGCAGAAAACGCGTTTCCTGCATTATGGCATAACTTTGTAGGGAAGCTTCAGAACATGAAATTTTCACCTCCCACTGTAGCAGAAAGGGTCTTTCTAGTAGTTGCACATCAAATCTAAGCTGTCTGTAGAGTTTTTCCTGAGTTATCAACATTTTTATGTTTGGGGTTCTGAATTCAACCTCATCTCAGGCTGAAAACGCGTTTTCTGCATTGTGCCATAACTTTGCAGGGAGACTTCAGAACATGAAATTTTCTCCTCCCACTATACCAGAAACGGTCTTTCTAATGGTTGCACGTAAAATCTAAGCTGTTTGAAGTGTTTTTCCAAAGTTATCAACATTTTTATGTTTGGTGTTCCGGAATGGACCTTATCTCAGGCTGAAAACGCGATTTACGCATTCTGCCATAACTTTGCAGGGAAGCTTCTGAACATGAAATTTTCAAATCCCACTACAGCAGAAAGTGTCTTTCTAGTAGTTGCACAACAAATCTAAGCTGTCTGAAGTGTTTTTCCAAAGTTATCAATATTTTTATGTTTGGCGTTCCGGAATCGACCTTATCTCAGGCTGAAAACGCGTTTCCTGCATTGTGGCATAACTTTGCAGTGAAGCTTCAGAACATGAAATTTTCTCCTCCCACTGTAGCAGAAAGGGTCTTTCTAGTAGTTGCACATCAAATCTAAGCTGTCTGAAGTGTTTTTCCAAAGTTATCAATATTTTTATGTTTGGCGTTCCGGAATCGACCTTATTTCAGGCTGAAAACGCGTTTCCTGCATTGTGGCATAACTTTGTAGGGAAGCTTCAGAACATGAAATTTTCACCTCCCACTGTAGCAGAAAGGGTCTTTCTAGTAGTTGCACATCAAATCTAAGCTGTCTGCAGAGTTTTTCCTGAGTTATCAACATTTTTATGTTTGGGGTTCTGAAATCAACCTCATCTCAGGCTGAAAACGCGTTTTACGCATTGTGCCATAACTTTGCAGGGAAGCTTCAGAACATGATATTTTCAACTGCCACTATGGCAGAAAGGGTCTTTCACGTAGTTGCACATAAAATCTAAGCTGTCTGAAGTGTTTTTCGAAAGTTTTCAACATTTTTATGTTTGGTGTTCCTGAATCGACCTTATCTCAGGCCGAAAACGCGTTTTCTGCATTGTGCCATAACTTTGCAGGGAAGCTTCAGAACATGGAATTTTCACCTCCCACTATAGCAGAAAGGGTCTTTCGAGTAGTTGCACATCAAATCTAAGCTGTCTGAAGTGTTTTCCCAAAGTTATCATATTTTTTTGTTTGGCGTTCCGGCACCCACCTTATCTCAGGCTGAAAACTCGTTTTCTGCATTGTGCCATAACGTTGCATGGAAGCTTCAGAACATTAAATTTTCAACTCCCACTATAGCAGAAAGGGTTTTTCTTGTAGTTGCACGTCAAATCTAAGCTGTCTGAAGTGTTTTTCCAAAGTTATCAACATTTTTATGTTTGGCATTCCAGAATCGACCTTATCTCAGGCTGAAATCGCGTTTTCTGCATTGAGCCATAACTTTGCAGTGAAGCTTCAGAACATGAAGTTTTCACCTCCCACTATAGCAGAAAGGGTATTTCTCGTAGTTGCACATCAAATCTAAGCTGTCTGAAGTGTTTTTCGAAAGTTTTCAACATTTTTATGTCAGGTGTTCCTGAATCGACCTTATCTCAGGCCGAAAACGCGTTTTCTGCATTGTGCCATAACTTTGCAGGGAAGCTTCAGAACATGAAATTTACACCTCCCACTATAGCAGAAAGGGTCTTTCTAGTAGTTGCACATCAAATCTAAGCAGTCTGAAGTGTCTTTCATAAGTTATCAACATTTTTATGTTTGGCGTTCCGGAATCAACCTTATCTCAGGCTGAAAACGCTTTTTCGACATTGTGCCATAACTTTGCAGGTATGCATCAGTACATGAAATTTTCACCTCCCACAATAGCATATAGGGTTTTTCTAATAGTTGCACATCAAATCTAAGCTGTCTGAAGTGTTTTTCCAATGTTATCAACATTTTTTTGTTTGGCGTTCCAGAATCGACCTTATCTCAGGCTGAAAACGCCTTTTACACATTGTTTCATAACTTTGCAGGGAAGCTTCAGAACATCAAATTTTCACCTCCCACTATAGTAGAAAGGGTCTTTCTAGTAGTTGCACATCAAATCTAAGCTGTCTGAAGTGTTTTTCCAAAGTTATCAATATTTTTATGTTTGGCGTTCCGGAATCGACCTTATTTCAGGCTGAAAACGCGTTTCCTGCATTGTGGCATAACTTTGTAGGGAAGCTTCAGAACATGAAATTTTCACCTCCCACTATAGCAGAAAGGGTCTTTCGAGTAGTTGCACATCAAATCTAAGCTGTCTGAAGTGTTTTCCCAAAGTTATCATATTTTTTTGTTTGGCGTTCCGGCACCCACCTTATCTCAGGCTGAAAACTCGTTTTCTGCATTGTGCCATAACGTTGCATGGAAGCTTCAGAACATTAAATTTTCAACTCCCACTATAGCAGAAAGGGTTTTTCTTGTAGTTGCACGTCAAATCTAAGCTGTCTGAAGTGTTTTTCCAAAGTTATCAACATTTTTATGTTTGGCATTCCAGAATCGACCTTATCTCAGGCTGAAATCGCGTTTTCTGCATTGAGCCATAACTTTGCAGTGAAGCTTCAGAACATGAAGTTTTCACCTCCCACTATAGCAGAAAGGGTATTTCTCGTAGTTGCACATCAAATCTAAGCTGTCTGAAGTGTTTTTCGAAAGTTTTCAACATTTTTATGTTAGGTGTTCCTGAATCGACCTTATCTCAGGCCGAAAACGCGTTTTCTGCATTGTGCCATAACTTTGCAGGGAAGCTTCAGAACATGAAATTTACACCTCCCACTATAGCAGAAAGGGTCTTTCTAGTAGTTGCACATCAAATCTAAGCAGTCTGAAGTGTCTTTCATAAGTTATCAACATTTTTATGTTTGGCGTTCCGGAATCAACCTTATCTCAGGCTGAAAACGCTTTTTCGACATTGTGCCATAACTTTGCAGGTATGCATCAGTACATGAAATTTTCACCTCCCACAATAGCATATAGGGTTTTTCTAATAGTTGCACATCAAATCTAAGCTGTCTGAAGTGTTTTTCCAATGTTATCAACATTTTTTTGTTTGGCGTTCCAGAATCGACCTTATCTCAGGCTGAAAACGCCTTTTACACATTGTTTCATAACTTTGCAGGGAAGCTTCAGAACATCAAATTTTCACCTCCCACTATAGTAGAAAGGGTCTTTCTAGTAGTTGCACATCAAATCTAAGCTGTCTGAAGTGTTTTTCCAAAGTTATCAATATTTTTATGTTTGGCGTTCCGGAATCGACCTTATTTCAGGCTGAAAACGCGTTTCCTGCATTGTGGCATAACTTTGTAGGGAAGCTTCAGAACATGAAATTTTCACCTCCCACTGTGGCAGAAAGGGTCTTTCTAGTAGTTGCACATCAAATCTAAGCTGTCTGTAGAGTTTTTCCTGAGTTATCAACATTTTTATGTTTGGGGTTCTGAAATCAACCTCATCTCAGGCTGAAAACGCGTTTTACGCATTGTGCAATAACTTTGCAGGGAAGCTTCAGAACATGATATTTTCAACTGCCACTATGGCAGAAAGGGTCTTTCTCGTAGTTGCACATCAAATCTAAGCTGTCTGAAGTGTTTTTCGAAAGTTTTCAACATTTTTATGTTTGGTGTTCCTGAATCGACCTTATCTCAGGCCGAAAACGTGTTTTCTGCATTGTGCCATAACTTTGCAGGGAAGCTTCAGAACATGAAATTTTCACCTCCCACTATAGCAGAAAGGGTCTTTCGAGTAGTTGCACATCAAATCTAAGCAGTCTGAAGTGTTTTCCCAAAGTTATCATATTTTTTTGTTTGGCGTTCCGGCACCCACCTTATCTCAGGCTGAAAACTCGTTTTCTGCATTGTGCCATAACGTTGCAGGGAAGCTTCAGAACATTAAATTTTCAACTCCCACTATAGCAGCAAGGGTTTTTCTTGTAGTTGCACGTCAAATCTAAGCTGTCTGAAGTGTTTTTCCAAAGTTATCAACATTTTTATGTTTGGCATTCCAGAATCGACCTTATCTCAGGCTGAAATCGCGTTTTCTGCATTGAGCCATAACTTTGCAGTGAAGCTTCAGAACATGAAGTTTTCACCTCCCACTATAGCAGAAAGGGTATTTCTCGTAGTTGCACATCAAATCTAAGCTGTCTGAAGTGTTTTTCGAAAGTTTTCAACATTTTTATGTTAGGTGTTCCTGAATCGACCTTATCTCAGGCCGAAAACGCGTTTTCTGCATTGTGCCATAACTTTGCAGGGAAGCTTCAGAACATGAAATTTACACCTCCCACTATAGCAGAAAGGGTCTTTCTAGTAGTTGCACATCAAATCTAAGCAGTCTGAAGTGTCTTTCATAAGTTATCAACATTTTTATGTTTGGCGTTCCGGAATCAACCCTATCTCAGGCTGAAAACGCTTTTTCGACATTGTGCCATAACTTTGCAGGTATGCATCAGTACATGAAATTTTCACCTCCCACAATAGCATATAGGGTTTTTCTAATAGTTGCACATCAAATCTAAGCTGTCTGAAGTGTTTTTCCAAAGTTATCAACATTTTTTTGTTTGGCGTTCCAGAATCGACCTTATCTCAGGCTGAAAACGCCTTTTACACATTGTTTCATAACTTCGCAGGGAAGCTTCAGAACATCAAATTTTCACCTCCCACTATAGTAGAAAGGGTCTTTCAAGTAGTTGCAGATCAAATCTAAGCTGTCTGAAGTGTTCTTCCAAAGTTATCAAAATTTTTATGTTTGGCGTTCCGGAACCCACCTTATCTCAGGCTGAAAACGCGATTTCTGCATTCTGGCATAACGTTGCAGGGAAGCTTCAGAACATTAAATTTTCAACTCCCACTATAGCAGCAAGGGTTTTTCTTGTAGTTGCACGTCAAATCTAAGCTGTCTGAAGTGTTTTTCCAAAGTTATCAACATTTTTATGTTTGGCATTCCAGAATCGACCTTATCTCAGGCTGAAATCGCGTTTTCTGCATTGAGCCATAACTTTGCAGTGAAGCTTCAGAACATGAAGTTTTCACCTCCCACTATAGCAGAAAGGGTATTTCTCGTAGTTGCACATCAAATCTAAGCTGTCTGAAGTGTTTTTCGAAAGTTTTCAACATTTTTATGTTAGGTGTTCCTGAATCGACCTTATCTCAGGCCGAAAACGCGTTTTCTGCATTGTGCCATAACTTTGCAGGGAAGCTTCAGAACATGAAATTTACACCTCCCACTATAGCAGAAAGGGTCTTTCTAGTAGTTGCACATCAAATCTAAGCAGTCTGAAGTGTCTTTCATAAGTTATCAACATTTTTATGTTTGGCGTTCCGGAATCAACCCTATCTCAGGCTGAAAACGCTTTTTCGACATTGTGCCATAACTTTGCAGGTATGCATCAGTACATGAAATTTTCACCTCCCACAATAGCATATAGGGTTTTTCTAATAGTTGCACATCAAATCTAAGCTGTCTGAAGTGTTTTTCCAAAGTTATCAACATTTTTTTGTTTGGCGTTCCAGAATCGACCTTATCTCAGGCTGAAAACGCCTTTTACACATTGTTTCATAACTTCGCAGGGAAGCTTCAGAACATCAAATTTTCACCTCCCACTATAGTAGAAAGGGTCTTTCAAGTAGTTGCAGATCAAATCTAAGCTGTCTGAAGTGTTCTTCCAAAGTTATCAAAATTTTTATGTTTGGCGTTCCGGAACCCACCTTATCTCAGGCTGAAAACGCGATTTCTGCATTGTGGCATAACTTTGGAGGAAAGCTTCAGAACATGAAATTTTCAATTCCCATTATAGCAGAAAGGGTCTTTCTCGTGCTTGCACATCAAATCTAAGCTGTATGAAGTGTTTTTTGAAAGTTTTCAACATTTTTATGTTTGGCGTTCCTGAATCGACCTTATCTCAGGCTGAAAATGCGTTTTCTGCAATGTGCCATAACTTTGCAGGGAAGTTTCAGAACATGAAATTTTCCACTCCCACTATAGCAGAATGGGTCTTTCTAGTAGTTGCACATCAAATCTAAGCTGTCTGAAGTGTTTTTCCAAAGTTATCAACATTTTTCTGTTTGGCGTTCCGGAATCGACCTTATCTCAGGCTGAAAACGCGTTTTACGCATTGTGCCATAACTTTGCATAAAGCTTCAGAACATTACATTTTCACATCCCACTATAGCAGAAAGGGTCTTTCTCGTAGTTGCACGTCAAATCTAAGCTGACTGATGTGTTTTTCCGAAGTTATCAACATTTTTATGTTTGGCGTTCCGGAATCAACCTTATCTCAGGCTGAAAACGCGTTTTACGCATTGTGCCATAACTTTGCAGGAAAGCTTCAGAACATGAAATTTTCAATTCCCACTAAAGCAGAAAGGGTTTTTCTCCTACTTGCACATCAAATCTAAGCTGTCTGAAGTGTTTTTCGATAGTTTTAAACATTTTTATATTTGGCGTTCCTGAATCGACCTTATCTCAGGCTGAAAACACGTTTTCTGCATTGTGCCATAACTTTGCAGGGAAGCTTCAGAACATGAAATTTTCAACTCCCACTACAGCAGAAAGTGTCTTTCTAGTAGTTGCACGTCAAATCTAAGCTGTCTGAAGTGTTTTTCCAAAGTTATCAACATTTTTATGTTTGGCATTCCAGAATCGACGGTATCTCTCGCTGAAAACGCATTTTCTGCATTGTGCCATAACTTTGCAGGGAAACTTCAGAACATGAAATTTACACCTCCCACTATACCAGAAAGGGTCTTTCTAGTAGTTGCACATCAAATCTAAGCTGTCTGAAGTGTTTTTTCAAAGTTATCATATTTTTATGTTTGGCGTTCCGTAATTGACCTTGTCTCATGCTGAAAACGCGTTTTCTGCATTGTGCCATAACTTTGCAGGGAAGCTTCAGAACATGAAATTTTCAACTCCCACTAGAGCAGAAATGCTTTTTCCAGTAGTTGCACATCAAATCTAAGCTGTCTGAAGTGTTTCTCCAAAGATATCAAGATTTTTATGTTTGGCTTTCCGGAATCGACCTTATCTCAGGCTGAAAACGCGTTTTCTGCATTGTGCCATAAGTTTGCAGGGAAGCCTCAGAACATGAAATTTTCACCTCCCACTATAGCAGAAAGGGTTTTTCTAATAGTTGCACATCAAATCTAAGCTGTCTGAAGTGTTTTTCCAAAGTTATCAACATTTTTATGTTTGGCATTCCAGAATCGACGGTATCTCTGGCTGAAAACGCATTTTCTGCATTGTGCCATAACTTTGCAGGGAAACTTCAGAACATGAAATTTACACCTCCCACTATAGCAGAAAGGGTCTTTCTAGTAGTTGCACATCAAATCTAAGCTGTCTGAAGTGTTTTTTCAAAGTTATCATATTTTTATGTTTGGCGTTCCGTAATTGACCTTGTCTCATGCTGAAAACGCGTTTTCTGCATTGTGCCATAACTTTGCAGGGAAGCTTCAGAACATGAAATTTTCAACTCCCACTATAGCAGAAAGGCTTTTTCCAGTAGTTGCACATCAAATCTAAGCTGTCTGAAGTGTTTCTCCAAAGTTATCAAGATTTTTATGTTTGGCTTTCCGGAATCGACGTTATCTTAGGCTGAAAACGCGTTTTCTGCATTGTGCCATAACTTTGCAGGGAAGCCTCAGAACATGACATTTTCACCTCCCACTATAGCAGAAAGGGTTTTTCTAATAGTTGCACATCAAATCTAAGCTGTTTGAAGTGTTTTTCCAAAGTTATCAACATTTTTATGTTTGGCGTTCCGGAACCCACCTTATCTCAGGTTGTAAAAGCGTTTTCTGCATTGTGCCATAACTTTGGAGGGAAGCTTCAGAACATGAAATTTTCAACTCCCACTATAGCAGAAAGGCTTTTTCCACTAGTTGCACATTAAATCTAAGCTGTCTGAAGTGTTTTTCCAAAGTTATCAACATTTTTATGTTTGGCTTTCCGGAATCGACCTTATCTCTGGCTGAAAACGCGTTTTCAGCATTGTGCCATAACTTTGCAGGGAAGCCTCAGAACATGAAATTTTCACCTCCCACTATAGCAGAAAGGGTCTTTCTAGTAGTTGCACGTCAAATCTAAGCTGTCTGAAGTGTTTTTCCAAAGTTATCAACATTTTTATGTTTGGCATTCCAGAATCGACCTTATCTCTGGCTGAAAACGCGTTTTCTGCATTGTGCCATAACTTTGCAGGGAAACTTCAGAACATGAAATTTTCACCTCCCACTATAGCAGAAAGGGTCTTTCTAGTAGTTGCACATCAAATCTAAGCTGTCTGAAGTGTTTTTTCAAAGTTATTATATTTTTATGTTTGGCGTTCCGTAATTGACCTTGTCTCATGCTGAAAACGCGTTTTCTGCATTCTGCCATAACTTTGCAGGGAAGCTTCAGAACATGAAATTTTCAACTCCCACTATAGCAGAAAGGCTTTTTCCAGTAGTTGCACATCAAATCTAAGCTGTCTGAAGTGTTTTCCCAAAGTTATCAACATTTTTATGTTTGGCTTTCCGGAACCCACCTTATCTCAGGCTGTAAAAGCGTTTTCTGCATTGTGCCATCACTTTGCAGGGAAGCTTAAGAACATGAAATTTTCACCTCCCACTATAGCAGAAAGGGTCTTTCTAGTAGTTGCACACCAAATCTAAGCTGTTTGAAGTGTTTTTCCAAAGGTAACACCATTTTTATGTTTGGCGTTCCAGAAACAACCTTATCTCAGGTTGAAAACGCGTTTTACGCAATTTGTCCTAACTTGGCAGGAAAGCTTCAGAACATGAAATTTTCACCTCCCACTATAGCAGAAAGTGTCTTTCTAGTAGTTGCACATCAAATCTAAGCTGTCTGGAGTGTTTTTCCAAAGTTATCAACATTTTTATGTTTGGCGTTCTGGAACCCACCTTATCTCAGGCTGAAATCGTGTTTTCTGCATTGTGCCATAACTTTGGAGGGATGCTTCAGAACATGAAATTTTCACCTCCCACTGTAGCAGAAAGGGTCTTTCTAGTAGTTGCACATCAAATCTAAGCTGTCTGAAGTGTTTCTCCAAAGTTATCAACATTTTTATGTTTGGCGTTCCGGAACCCACCTTATCTCAGGTTGTAAAAGCGTTTTCTGCATTGTGCCATAACTTTGGAGGGAAGCTTCAGAACATGAAATTTTCAACTCCCACTATAGCAGAAAGGCTTTTTCCAGTAGTTGCACATTAAATCTAAGCTGTCTGAAGTGTTTTTCCAAAGTTATCAACATTTTTATGTTTGGCTTTCCGGAATCGACCTTATCTCTGGCTGAAAACGCGTTTTCAGCATTGTGCCATAACTTTGCAGGGAAGCCTCAGAACATGAAATTTTCACCTCCCACTATAGCAGAAAGGGTCTTTCTAGTAGTTGCACGTCAAATCTAAGCTGTCTGAAGTGTTTTTCCAAAGTTATCAACATTTTTATGTTTGGCATTCCAGAATCGACCTTATCTCTGGCTGAAAACGCGTTTTCTGCATTGTGCCATAACTTTGGAGGGATGCTTCAGAACATGAAATTTTCACCTCCCACTATAGCAGAAAGGGTCTTTCTAGTAGTTGCACATCAAATCTAAGCTGTCTGAAGTGTTTTTTCAAAGTTATTATATTTTTATGTTTGGCGTTCCGTAATTGACCTTGTCTCATGCTGAAAACGCGTTTTCTGCATTCTGCCATAACTTTGCAGGGAAGCTTCAGAACATGAAATTTTCAACTCCCACTATAGCAGAAAGGCTTTTTCCAGTAGTTGCACATCACATCTAAGCTGTCTGAAGTGTTTTTCCAAAGTTATCAACATTTTTATGTTTGGCTTTCCGGAATCGACCTTATCTCTGGCTGAAAACGCGTTTTCAGCATTGTGCCATAACTTTGCAGGGAAGCCTCAGAACATGAAATTTTCACCTCCCACTATAGCAGAAAGGGTCTTTCTAGTAGTTGCACACCAAATCTAAGCTGTTTGAAGTGTTTTTCCAAAGTTAACACCATTTTTATGTTTGGCGTTCCAGAAACAACCTTATCTCAGGTTGAAAACGCGTTTTACGCAATTTGTCCTAACTTTGCAGGAAAGCTTCAGAACATGAAATTTTCACCTCCCACTATAGCAGAAAGTGTCTTTCTAGTAGTTGCACATCAAATCTAAGCTGTCTGAAGTGTTTTTCCAAAGTTATCAACATTTTTATGTTTGGCGTTCTGGAACCCACCTTATCTCAGGCTGAAAACGTGTTTTCTGCATTGTGCCATAACTTTGGAGGGATGCTTCAGAACATGAAATTTTCACCTCCCACTGTAGCAGAAAGGGTCTTTCTAGTAGTTGCACATCAAATCTAAGCTGTCTGAAGTGTTTCTCCAAAGTTATCAACATTTTTATGTTTGGCGTCCTGGAACCCTCCTAATCTCAGGCTGAAAACGCGTTTTCTGCATTGTGCCATAACTTTTCAGGGAAGCTTCAGAACATGAAATGTTAACCTACCACTATAGCGGATAGGGTCTTTCTAGTAGTTGCACATCAAATCTAAGCTGTCTGAAGTGTTTTTCCAAAGTTATCAACATTTTTATGTTTGGCGTTCCGGAATCAACCTTATCTCAGACTGAAAACGTGTTTTCTGCATTGTGCCATAACTTTGCAGGGAAACTTCAGAACATGAAATTTTCAACTCCCACTATAGCAGAAAGGGTCTTTCTAGTAGTTGCACATCAAATCTAAGCTGTCTCAAGTGTTTTTCCAAAGTTATCAATATTTTTATGTTTGGCGTTCCGGAATCGACCTTATCTCAGGCTGAAAACGCGTTTCCTCATTGTGGCATAACTTTGCAGGGATGCTTCAGAACATGAAATTTTCACCTCCCACTGTAGCAGAAAGGGTCTTTCTAGTAGTTGCACATCAAATCTAAGCTGTCTGTAGAGTTTTTCCTGAGTTATCAACATTTTTATGTTTGGCGTTCTGAAATCAACCTCATCTCAGGCTGAAAACGCGTTTTACGCATTGTGCCATAACTTTGCAGGGAAGCTTCAGAACATGATATTTTCACCTCCCACTGTAGCAGAAAGGTTCTTTCCAGTCGTTGCACATCAAATCTAAGCTGTCTGAAGTGTTTTTCGAAAGTTTTCAACATTTTTTTTGTTTGGTGTTCCTGAATCGACCTTATCTCAGGCCGAAAACACACTTTGTGCATTGTGCCATAACTTTGCAAGGAAGCTTCAGAACATGGAATTTTCACCTCCCACTATGGCAGAAATGGTCTTTCTAGTAGTTGCACTTCAAATCTAAGCTGTCTGAAGTGTTTTTCCAAAGTTATCAACATTTTAATGTTTGGCGTTACAGAATCGACCGTATCTCAGGATGAAAAATTATTTTCTGCATTGTCCCATAACTTTCCAGGGAAGCTTCAGAACATGAAATTTTGACCTAACACTATAGCAGAAAGGGTCTTTCCAGTAGTTGCACATCAAATCTAAGCTGTCTGAAGTGTTTTTCCAAAGTTATCAACATTTTTATGTTTGGCTTTCCGGAACCCACGTTATCTCAGGCTGTAAAAGCGTTTTCTGCATTGTGCCATCACTTTGCAGGGAAGCTTAAGAACATGAAATTTTCACCTCCCACTATAGCAGAAAGGGTCTTTCTAGTAGTTGCACACCAAATCTAAGCTGTTTGAAGTGTTTTTCCAAAGTTAACACCATTTTTATGTTTGGCGTTCCAGAAACAACCTTATCTCAGGTTGAAAACGCGTTTTACGCAATTTGTCCTAACTTTGCAGGAAAGCTTCAGAACATGAAATTTTCACCTCCCACTATAGCAGAAAGTGTCTTTGTAGTAGTTGCACATCAAATCTAAGCTGTCTGAAGTGTTTTTCCAAAGTTATCAACATTTTTATGTTTGGCGTTCTGGAACCCACCTTATCTCAGGCTGAAAACGTGTTTTCTGCATTGTGCCATAACTTTGGAGGGATGCTTCAGAACATGAAATTTTCACCTCCCACTGTAGCAGAAAGGGTCTTTCTAGTAGTTGCACATCAAATCTAAGCTGTCTGAAGTGTTTCTCCAAAGTTATCAACATTTTTATGTTTGGCGTCCTGGAACCCTCCTAATCTCAGGCTGAAAACGTGTTTTCTGCATTGTGCCATAACTTTGCAGGGAAACTTCAGAACATGAAATTTTCAACTCCCACTATAGCAGAAAGGGTCTTTCTAGTAGTTGCACATCAAATCTAAGCTGTCTGTAGTGTTTTTCCAAAGTTATCAACATTTTTATGTTTGGCTTTCCGGAACCCACCTTATCTCAGGCTGTAAAAGCATTTTCTGCATTGTGCCATCACTTTGCAGGGAAGCTTAAGAACATGAAATTTTCACCTCCCACTATAGCAGAAAGGGTCTTTCTAGTAGTTGCACACCAAATCTAAGCTGTTTGAAGTGTTTTTCCAAAGTTAACACCATTTTTATGTTTGGCGTTCCAGAAACAACCTTATCTCAGGTTGAAAACGCGTTTTACGCAATTTGCCATAACTTTGGAGGGAAACTTCAGATCATGAAATTTTCACCTCCAACTATAGCAGAAAGGTTCTTTCTAGTAGTTGCACATCAAATCTAAGCTGTCTGAAGTGTTTTTCCAAAGTTGTCAACATTTTTATGTTTGGTTTTCCGGAATCGACCTTATCTCAGGCTGAAAACGCGTTTCCTGCATTGTGGCATAACTTTGCAGGGATGCTTCAGAACATGAAATTTTCACCTCCCACTGTAGCAGAAAGGGTCTTTCTAGTAGTTGCACATCAAATCTAACCTGTCTGAAGTGTTTCTCCAAAGTTATCAACATTTTTATGTTTGGCGTCCTGGAACCCTCCTAATCTCAGGCTGAAAACGCGTTTTCTGCATTGTGCCATAACTTTTCAGGGAAGCTTCAGAACATGAAATGTTAACCTACCACTATAGCGGATAGGGTCTTTCTAGTAGTTGCACATCAAATCTAAGCTGTCTGAAGTGTTTTTCCAAAGTTATCAACATTTTTATGTTTGGCGTTCCGGAATCAACCTTATCTCAGACTGAAAACGTGTTTTCTGCATTGTGCCATAACTTTGCAGGGAAACTTCAGAACATGAAATTTTCAACTCCCACTATAGCAGAAAGGGTCTTTCTAGTAGTTGCACATCAAATCTAAGCTGTCTCAAGTGTTTTTCCAAAGTTATCAATATTTTTATGTTTGGCGTTCCGGAATCGACCTTATCTCAGGCTGAAAACGCGTTTCCTGCATTGTGGCATAACTTTGCAGGGATGCTTCAGAACATGAAATTTTCACCTCCCACTGTAGCAGAAAGGGTCTTTCTAGTAGTTGCACATCAAATCTAAGCTGTCTGTAGAGTTTTTCCTGAGTTATCAACATTTTTATGTTTGGCGTTCTGAAATCAACCTCATCTCAGGCTGAAAACGCGTTTTACGCATTGTGCCATAACTTTGCAGGGAAGCTTCAGAACATGATATTTTCACCTCCCACTGTAGCAGAAAGGTTCTTTCCAGTCGTTGCACATCAAATCTAAGCTGTCTGAAGTGTTTTTCGAAAGTTTTCAACATTTTTTTTGTTTGGTGTTCCTGAATCGACCTTATCTCAGGCCGAAAACACACTTTGTGCATTGTGCCATAACTTTGCAAGGAAGCTTCAGAACATGAAATTTTCACCTCCCACTATGGCAGAAATGGTCTTTCTAGTAGTTGCACTTCAAATCTAAGCTGTCTGAAGTGTTTTTCCAAAGTTATCAACATTTTAATGTTTGGCGTTACAGAATCGACCGTATCTCAGGATGAAAAATTATTTTCTGCATTGTCCCATAACTTTCCAGGGAAGCTTCAGAACATGAAATTTTGACCTAACACTATAGCAGAAAGGGTCTTTCCAGTAGTTGCACATCAAATCTAAGCTGTCTGAAGTGTTTTTCCAAAGTTATCAACATTTTTATGTTTGGCTTTCCGGAACCCACCTTATCTCAGGCTGTAAAAGCGTTTTCTGCATTGTGCCATCACTTTGCAGGGAAGCTTAAGAACATGAAATTTTCACCTCCCACTATAGCAGAAAGGGTCTTTCTAGTAGTTGCACACCAAATCTAAGCTGTTTGAAGTGTTTTTCCAAAGTTAACACCATTTTTATGCTTGGCGTTCCAGAAACAACCTTATCTCAGGTTGAAAACGCGTTTTACGCAATTTGCCCTAACTTTGCAGGAAAGCTACAGAACATGAAATTTTCACCTCCCACTATAGCAGAAAGTGTCTTTCTAGTAGTTGCACATCAAATCTAAGCTGTCTGAAGTGTTTTTCCAAAGTTATCAACATTTTTATGTTTGGCGTTCTGGAACCCACCTTATCTCAGACTGAAAACGTGTTTTCTGCATTGTGCCATAACTTTGGAGGGAAACTTCAGATCATGAAATTTTCACCTCCAACTATAGCAGAAAGGTTCTTTCTAGTAGTTGCACATCAAATCTAAGCTGTCTGAAGTGTTTTTCCAAAGTTGTCAACATTTTTATGTTTGGTTTTCCGGAATCGACCTTATTTCAGGCTGAAAATGCGTTTCCTGCATTGTGGCATAACTTTGCAGGGATGCTTCAGAACATGAAATTTTCACCTCCCACTGTAGCAGAAAGGGTCTTTATAGTAGTTGCACATCAAATCTAAGCTGTCTGAAGTGTTTCTCCAAAGTTATCAACATTTTTATGTTTGGCGTCCTGGAACCCTCCTAATCTCAGGCTGAAGCCGCGTTTTCTGCATTGTGCCATAACTTTTCAGGGAAGCTTCAGAACATGAAATGTTAACCTACCACTATAGCGGATAGGGTCTTTCTAGTAGTTGCACATCAAATCTAAGCTGTCTGAAGTGTTTTTCCAAAGTTGTCAACATTTTTATGTTTGGCGTTCCGGAATCAACCTTATCTCAGACTGAAAACGTGTTTTCTGCATTGTGCCATAACTTTGCAGGGAAACTTCAGAACATGAAATTTTCACCTCCCACTGTAGCAGAAAGGGTCTTTCTAGTAGTTGCACATCAAATCTATGCTGTCTGTAGAGTTTTTCCTGAGTTATCAACATTTTTATGTTTGGCGTTCTGAAATCAACCTCATCTCAGGCTGAAAACGCGTTTTCTGCAATGTGCCATAACTTTGCAGGGAAGTTTCAGAACATGAAATTTTCCACTCCCACTGTAGCAGAAAGGTTCTTTCCAGTCGTTGCACATCAAATCTAAGCTGTCTGAAGTGTTTTTAGAAAGTTTTCAACATTTTTTTGTTTGGTGTTCCTGAATCGACCTTATCTCAGGCCGAAAACGCGTTTTGTGCATTGTGCCATAACTTTGCAAGGAAGCTTCAGAACATGAAATTTTCACCTCCCACTATGGCCGAAATGGTCTTTCTAGTAGTTGCACTTCAAATCTAAGCTGTCTGAAGTGTTTTTACAAAGTTATCAACATTTTAATGTTTGGCGTTACAGAATCGACCGTATCTCAGGATGAAAAATTATTTTCTGCATTGTCCCATAACTTTCCAGGGAAGCTTCAGAACATGAAATTTTGACCTAACACTATAGCAGAAAGGGTCTTTCCAGTAGTTGCACATCAAATCTAAGCTGTCTGAAGTGTTGTTCCAAAGTTATCAACATTTTTACGTTTGGCGTTCCAGAATCGACCTTATCTCAGGCTGAAAACACGTTTTACGCATTGTGCCATAACTTTGCAGGGAAGCTTCAGAACATGAAATTTTCACCTCCCACTATAGCAGAAAGGGTCTTTCTAGTAGTTGCACATCAAATCTAAGCTGTCTAAAGAGTTTTTCCAAAGTTATCAATATTTTTATGTTTGGCGTTTCGGAACCCACCTTATCTCAGGCTGAAAACGCGTTTTCTGCATTGTCCCATAACTTTCCAGGGAAGATTGAGAACATGAAATTTTGACCTCCCACTATAGCAGAAAGGGTCTTTCTAATAGTTGCACATCAAATCTAAGCTGTCTGAGGTGTTTTTCCAAAGTTATCAACATTGTTATGTTTGGCGTTCCGGAAACGACATTATCTCGGGCTGAAAACGCGTTTTCTGCATTGTGCCATAACTTTGCAGGGAAGGTTCAGAACATGAAATTTTCACCTCCGACTATAGTAGAAAGGGTTTTTATAGTAGTTGCTCATCAAATCTAAGCTGTCTGAAGTGTTTTTCCAAAGTTATCAACATTTTTATGTTTGGCGTTCCGGAACTCACCTTATCTCAGGCTGAAAACGCGTTTTCTGCATTGTTCCTTAACTTTGCAGAGAAGCTTCAGAACATGAAATTTTCAACTCCCACTATAACAGACAGGGTCTTTCGAGTAGTTGCACATCAAATATAAGTTGTCTGAAGTGTTTCTCGAAAGCTATCAACATTTTTATCTTTGGCGTTCCGGAAACGACCTTATCTCGGGCTGAAAACGCGTTTTCTGCATTGTGCCATAACTTTGCAGGGAAGCTTCAGAACATGAAATTTTCACCTCCCACTATAACAGACAGGGTCTTTCTAGTAGTTGCACATCAAATCTAAGCTGTCTGAAGTGGTTTTCCAAAGTTATCAACATTTTTATGTTTGGCGTTCCGGAATCCACCTTATCTCAGGCTGAAAACGCGTTTTCTGCATTGTTCCTCAACTTTGCAGAGAAGCTTCAGAACATGAAATTTTCTACTCCCACTATAACAGACAGGGTCTTTCGAGTAGTTGCACATCAAATATAAGTTGTCTGAAGTGTTTCTCGAAAGCTATCAACATTTTTATGTTTGGCGTTCCGGAAACGACCTTATCTCGGGCTGAAAACGCGTTTTCTGCATTGTGCCATAACTTTGCAGGGAAGCTTCAGAACATGAAATTTTCACCTCCCACTATAACAGACAGGGTCTTTCTAGTAGTTGCACATCAAATCTAAGCTGTCTGAAGTGGTTTTCCAAAGTTATCAACATTTTTATGTTTGGCGTTCCGGAATCCACCTTATCTCAGGCTGAAAACGCGTTTTCTGCATTGTGCGATAACTTTGCAGGGAAGATTCAGAACGTGAAATTTTCACCTTCCACTACAACAGACAGGGTCTTTGTAGTAGTTGCACATCAAATCTAAGCTGTCTGAAGTGTTTTTCGAAAGTTATCAACATTTTTATGTTTGGCGTTCCGGAACCAACCTTATCTCAGGCTGAAAACGCGTTTTCTGCATTGTCCCATAACTTTGCAAGGAAATTTCAGAACATGAAATTTTCACTTCCCACTATAGCAGAAAGGATGGTTCTAGTAGTTGCTCATCAAATCTAAGCTGACTGAAATGTTTTTTCCAAAGTTATCAACATTTTTATGTTTGGCGTTCCGGAACCCACCTTATCTCTGGCTGAAAACGCGTTTTCTGCTTTATGCCATAACTTTGCTGGGAATCTTCAGAACATGAAATTTTAACCTCCCACTGTAGCAGAAAGGGTCTTTCTAGTAGTTGCACATCAAATCTAAGCTGTCTGAAGTGTTTTTCCAAAGTTATCAACATTTTTAAGTTTGGCGTTCCAGAACCCACCTTATCGCAGGCTGAAAACGCGTTTTCTGCATTGTTCCTTAACTTTGCAGGGAAGCATCAGAACATGAAATTTTCAGCTCCCACTATGACAAACAGGGTCTTTCTAATAGTTGCACATCAAATCTAAGCTGTCTGAAGTGTTTATCGAAAGTTATCAACATTTTTCTGTTTGGCGTTCCGGAAGCCACCTTGTCTCAGGCTGAAAACGCGTTTTCTGCATTGTGCCATAACTTTGACGGAAAGCTTCAGAACATGAAAGTTTCACCTCCCACTATAGCAGAAAGAGTCTTTTTAGTAGTTACACATCAAATCTAAGCTGTCTGAAGTGTTTTTCCAAAGTTATCAACATTTTTATGTTTGGCGTTCCTGAACCCACCTTATCTCTGGCTGAAAACGCGTTTTCTGCTTTATGCCATAACTTTGCTGGGAATCTTCAGAACATGAAATTTTCACCTCCCACTATAGCAGAAAGGGTCTTTCTAGTAGTTGCACATCAAATCTAAGCTGTCTGAAATGTTTTTTCCAAAGTTATCAACATTTTTATGTTTGGCGTTCCGGAACCCACCTTATCTCAGGCTGAAAACGCGATTTCTGCATTGTGCCATAACTTTGCAGGGAAGCTTCAGAACATGAAATTTTCACCTCCCACTATAGCAGAAAGGGTCTTTCTAGTAGTTGCACATCAAATCTAAGCTGTCTGAAATGTTTTTTCCAAAGTTATCAACATTTTTATGTTTGGCGTTCCGGAATCCACCTTATCTCAGGCTGAAAACGCGTTTTCTGCATTGTGCGATAACTTTGCAGGGAAGCTTCAGAACGTGAAATTTTCACCTTCCACTACAACAGACAGGGTCTTTGTAGTAGTTGCACATCAAATCTAAGCTGTCTGAAGTGTTTTTCGAAAGTTATCAACATTTTTATGTTTGGCGTTCCGGAACCAACCTTATCTCAGGCTGAAAACGTGTTTTCTGCATTGTCCCATAACTTTGCAAGGAAATTTCAGAACATGAAATTTTCACTTCCCACTATAGCAGAAAGGATGGTTCTAGTAGTTGCTCATCAAATCTAAGCTGACTGAAATGTTTTTTCCAAAGTTATCAACATTTTTATGTTTGGCGTTCCGGAACCCACCTTATCTCAGGCTGAAAACGCGTTTTTTGCATTGTGCCATAACTTTGCAGGAAGCTTCAGAACAAGACATTTTCACCTCCCACTGTAGCAGAAAGGGTCTTTCTAGTAGTTGCACATCAAATCTAAGCTGTCTGAAGTGTTTTTCCAAAGTTATCAACATTTTTAAGTTTGGCGTTCCGGAACCCACCTTATCGCAGGCTGAAAACGCGTTTTCTGCATTGTTCCTTAACTTTGCAGGGAAGCATCAGAACATGAAATTTTCAGCTCCCACTATGACAAACAAGGTCTTTCTAATAGTTGCACATCAAATCTAATCTGTCTGAAGTGTTTTTCGAAAGTTATCAACATTTTTCTGTTTGGCGTTCCGGAACCCACCTTGTCTCAGGCTGAAAACGCGTTTTCTGCATTGTGCCATAACTTTGACGGAAAGCTTCAGAACATGAAAGTTTCACCTCCCACTATAGCAGAAAGAGTCTTTTTAGTAGTTACACATCAAATCTAGGCTGTCTGAAGTGTTTTTCCAAAGTTATCAACATTTTTATGTTTGGCGTTCCTGAACCCAACTTATCTCTGGCTGAAAACGCGTTTTCTGCTTCATGCCATAACTTTGCTGGGAATCTTCAGAACATGAAATTTTCACCTCCCACTATAGCAGAAAGGGTCTTTCTAGTAGTTGCACATCAAATCTAAGCTGTCTGAAATGTTTTTTCCAAAGTTATCAACATTTTTATGTTTGGCGTTCCGGAACCCACCTTATCTCAGGCTGAAAACGCGACTTCTGCATTGTGCCATAACTTTGCAGAGAAGCTTCAGAACATGAAATTTTCACCTCCCACTATAGCAGAAAGGGTCTTTCTAGTAGTTGCACATCAAATCTAAGCTGTCTGAAGTGTTTTTCGAAAGTTATCAACATTTTTATGTTTGGCGTTCCGGAATCGACCTTATCTCAGGCTGAAAACGCGTTTCACGCATTGTCCCATAGCTTTCCAGGGAAGCTTCAGAACATGAAATTTTGACCTCCCACTATAGCAGAAAGGGTCTTTCTAGTAGTTGCACATCAAATCTAAGCTGTCTGAAGTGTTGTTCCAAAGTTATCAACATTTTTACGTTTGGCGTTCCGGAACCCACCTTATCTCAGGCTGAAAACGTGTTTTCTGCATTGTGCCATAACTTCTCAGGGAAGCTTCAGAACATGAAATGTTCACCTCCCACTATCGCAGAAAGGGTCTTTCTAGTAGTTGCACATCAAATCTAAGCTGTCTGAAGTGTTTTTCCAAAGATATCAACATTTTTGTGTTTGGCGTTCCGGAACCCACCTTATCTCAGGCTGAAAATGCGTTTTCTGCATTGTGCCATAACTTTGCAGGGAGGCTTCAGAACATGAAATGTTCACCTCCCACTGTAGCAGAAAGGGTCTTTCTAGTAGTTGCACATCAAATCTAAGCTGTCTGAAGTGTTTTTCCAAAGTTATCAACATTTTTCTGTTTGGCGTTCCAGAACCCACCTTGTCTAAGGCTGAAAACGTGTTTTCTGCATTGTGCCATAACTTTGACGGAAAGCTTCAGAACATGAAAGTTTCACCTCCCACTATAGCAGAAAGAGTCTTTTTAGTAGTTACACATCAAATCTAAACTGTCTGAAGTGTTTTTCCAAAGTTATCAACATTTTTATGTTTGGCGTTCCTGAACCCACCTTATCTCTGGCTGAAAACGCGTTTTCTGCTTTATGCCATAACTTTGCTGGGAATCTTCAGAACATGAAATTTTGACATCCCACTATAGCAGAAAGGGTCTTTCTAGTAGTTGCACATCAAATCTAAGCTGTCTGAAGCGTTTTTCGAAAATTATCAACATTTTTATGTTTGGCGTTCCGGAACACACCTTATCTCAAACTGAAAACGCGTTTTCTGCATTGTGCCATTACTTTGCAGGGAAGCTTCGGAACATGAAATGTTCACCTCCCACTATAGCAGAAAGGGTCTTTCGAGTAGTTGCACATCAAATCTAAGCTGTCTGAAGTGTTTTTCCAAAGTTAACAACATTTTTATGTATGGCGTTCCGGAATCGACCATATCTCAGGCTGAAAACGCGTTTTACGCATTGTGCCATAACTTTGCAGGGAAGCTTCAGAAAATGAAATTTCCACGTCCCACTATAGCAGAAAGGGTCTTTCTAGTAGTTGCACATCAAATCTAAGCTGTATGAAGTCTTTTTCCAAAGTTATCAACATTTTTATGTTTGGCGTTCCGGAACCCACCTTATCTCAGGCTGAAAACGCGTTTTCTGCATTGTGCCATAACTTTGCAGGGAAGCTTCAGAACATGAAATGTTCACCTCCCACTATAGCAGAAGGGGTCTTTCTAGTAGTTACACATCAAATCTAAACTGTCTGAAGTGTTTTTCCAAAGTTATCAACATTTTTATGTTTGGCGTTCCTGAACCCACCTTATCTCTGGCTGAAAACGCGTTTTCTGCTTTATGCCATAACTTTGCTGGGAATCTTCAGAACATGAAATTTTGACATCCCACTATAGCAGAAAGGGTCTTTCTAGTAGTTGCACATCAAATCTAAGCTGTCTGAAGCGTTTTTCGAAAATTATCAACATTTTTATGTTTGGCGTTCCGGAACACACCTTATCTCAAACTGAAAACGCGTTTTCTGCATTGTGCCAATACTTTGCAGGGAAGCTTCGGAACATGAAATGTTCACCTCCCACTATAGCAGAAAGGGTCTTTCGAGTAGTTGTACATCAAATCTAAGCTGTCTGAAGTGTTTTTCCAAAGTTAACAACATTTTTATGTATGGCGTTCCGGAATCGACCATATCTCAGGCTGAAAACGCGTTTTACGCATTGTGCCATAACTTTGCAGGGAAGCTTCAGAAAATGAAATTTCCACGTCCCACTATAGCAGAAAGGGTCTTTCTAGTAGTTGCACATCAAATCTAAGCCGTATGAAGTTTTTTTCCAAAGTTATCAACATTTTTATGTTTGGCGTTCCGGAATCAACCTTATCTCAGGCTGAAAACGCGTTTTCTGCATTTTGCCATAACTTTGCAAGGAAGTTTCAGAACATGAAATTTTCACCTCCCACTATAGCAGAAAGGGTCTTTCTAGTAGTTGCACATCAAATCTAAGCTGTCTGAAGTGTTGTTCCAAAGTTATCAACATTTTTACGTTTGGCGTTCCGGAACCCACCTTATCTCAGGCTGAAAACGCGTTTTCTGCATTGTGCCATAACTTTGCAGGGAAGCTTCAGAACATGAAATCTTCACCTCCCACTATAGCAGAAGGGGTCTTTCTAGTAGTTGCACATCAAATCTAAGCTGTCTGAAGTGTTTTTCCAAAGTTATCAACATTTTTATGTTTGGCGTTCCTGAACCCACCTTATCTCTGGCTGAAAACGCGTTTTCTGCTTTATGCCATAACTTTGCTGGGAATCTTCAGAACATGAAATTTTCACCTCCCACTATAGCAGAAAGGGTCTTTCTAGTAGTTGCACATCAAATCTAAGCTGTCTGAAGTGTTTTTGGAAAGTTATCAACATTTTTATGTTTGGCGTTCCGGAATCGACCTTATCTCAGGCTGAAAACGCGTTTTCTGCATTGTGCCATTACTTTGCAGGGAAGCTTCGGAACATGAAATGTTCACCTCCCACTATAGCAGAAAGGGTCTTTCTAGTAGTTGCACATCAAATCTAAGCTGTCTGAAGTGTTGTTCCAAAGTTATCAACATTTTAACGTTTGGCGTTCCGTAACCCACCTTATCTCAGGCTGAAAACGCGTTTTCTGCATTGTGCCATAACTTTGCAGGGAAGCTTCAGAACATGAAATGTTCACCTCCCACTATAGCAGAAGGGATCTTTCTAGTAGTTGCACATCAAATCTAAGCTGTCTGAAGTGTTTTTCCAAAGTTATCAACATTTTTATGTTTGGCGTTCTTGAACCCACCTAATCTCTGGCTGAAAACGCGTTTTCTGCTTTATGCCATAACTTTGCTGGGAATCTTCAGAACATGAAATTTTCACCTCCCACTATAGCAGAAAGGGTCTTTCTAGTAGTTGCACATCAAATCTAAGCTGTCTGAAGTGTTTTTGGAAAGTTATCAACATTTTTATGTTTGGCGTTCCGGAATCGACCTTATCTCAGGCTGAAAACGCGTTTCACGCATTGTCCCATAACTTTCCAGGGAAGCTTCAGAACATGAAATTTTGACCTCCCACTATAGCAGAAAGGGTCTTTCTAGTAGTTGCACATCAAATTTAAGCTGTCTGAAGCGTTTTTCGAAAATTATCAACATTTTTATGTTTGGCGTTCCGGAACACACCTTATCTCAAACTGAAAACGCGTTTTCTGCATTGTGCCATAACTTTGCAGGGAAGCTTCAGAAAATGAAATTTTCACCACCCACTATAGCAGAAAGGGTCTTTCTAGTAGTTGCACATCAAATCTAAGCTGCCTGAAATGTTTTTTCCAAAGTTATCAACATTTTTATGTTTGGCGTTCCGGAACCCACCTTATCTCAGGCTGAAAACGCGATTTCTGCATTGTGCCATAACTTTGCAGGGAAGCTTCAGAACATGAAATTTTCACCTCCCACTATAGCAGAAAGGGTCTTTCTAGTAGTTGCACATCAAATCTAAGCTGTCTGAAGTGTTTTTGGAAAGTTATCAACATTTTTATGTTTGGCGTTCCGGAATTGACCTTATCTCAGGCTGAAAACGCGTTTCACGCATTGTCCCATAACTTTCCAGGGAAGCTTCAGAACATGAAATTTTGACCTCCCACTATAGCAGAAAGGGTCTTTCTAGTAGTTGCACATCAAATTTAAGCTGTCTGAAGCGTTTTTCGAAAATTATCAACATTTTTATGTTTGGCGTTCCGGAACACACCTTATCTCAAACTGAAAACGCGTTTTCTGCATTGTGCCATAACTTTGCAGGGAAGCTTCAGAAAATGAAATTTTCACCACCCACTATAGCAGAAAGGGTCTTTCTAGTAGTTGCACATCAAATCTAAGCTGCCTGAAATGTTTTTTCCAAAGTTATCAACATTTTTATGTTTGGCGTTCCGGAACCCACCTTATCTCAGGCTGAAAACGCGATTTCTGCATTGTGCCATAACTTTGCAGGGAAGCTTCAGAACATGAAATTTTCACCTCCCACTATAGCAGAAAGGGTCTTTCTAGTAGTTGCACATCAAATCTAAGCTGTCTGAAGTGTTTTTGGAAAGTTATCAACATTTTTATGTTTGGCGTTCCGGAATTGACCTTATCTCAGGCTGAAAACGCGTTTCACGCATTGTCCCATAACTTTCCAGGGAAGCTTCAGAACATGAAATTTTGACCTCCCACTATAGCAGAAAGGGTCTTTCTAGTAGTTGCACATCAAATCTAAGCTGTCTGAAGTGTTGTTCCAAAGTTATCAACATTTTTACGTTTGGCGTTCCGGAACCCACCTTATCTCAGGCTGAAAACGTGTTTTCTGCAATGTGCCATAACTTCTCAGGGAAGCTTCAGAACATGAAATGTTCACCTCCCACTATCGCAGAAAGGGTCTTTCTAGTAGTTGTACATCAAATCTAAGCAGTCTGAAGTGTTTTTCCAAAGATATCAACATTTTTGTGTTTGGCGTTCCGGAACCCACCTTATCTCTGGCTGAAAACGCGTTTTCTGCTTTATGCCATAACTTTGCTGGGAATCTTCAGAACATGAAATTTTCACCTCCCACTATAGCAGAAAGGGTCTTTCTAGTAGTTGCACATCAAATCTAAGCTGTCTGAAATGTTTTTTCCAAAGTTATCAACATTTTTATGTTTGGCGTTCCGGAACCCACCTTATCTCAGGCTGAAAACGCGATTTCTGCATTGTGCCATAACTTTGCAGGGAAGCTTCAGAACATGAAATTTTCAACTCCCACTATAGCAGAAACAGACTTTCTAGTAGTTGCACATCAAATCTAAGCTGTCTGAAGTGTTTTTGGAAAGTTATCAACATTTTTATGTTTGGCGTCCGGAATCGACCTTATGTCAGGCTGAAAACGCGTTTCACGCATTGCCCCATAACTTTACAGGGAAGCTTCAGAACATGAAATTTTGACCTCCCACTATAGCAGAAAGGGTAGTAGTTGCACATCAAATCTAAGTTGTCTGAAGTATTTTTTGAAAGCTATCAACATTTTTTAGGTTAGCGTTCCGGAAACGACCTTATCTCGGGCTGAAAACGCCATTTCTGCATTGTGCCATAACTTTGCAGGGAAGCTTCAGAACATGAAATTTTAACCTCCCACTGTAGCAGAAAGGGTCTTTCTAGTCGTTGCACATCAAATCTAAGCTTTCTGAAGTGGTTTTCCAAAGTCATTAAACATTTTTATGTTTGGCGTTCCGGAACCCACCTTATCTCAGGCTGAAAACGCGTTTTCTGCATTGTTCCGTAACTTTGCAGGGAAGCTTCAGAACATGAAATTTTCATCTCCCACTATAACAGACAGGGTCTTTCTTGTAGTTGCACATCAAATCTAAGCTGTCTGAAGTGGTTTTCCAAAGTTATCAACATTTTTATGTTTGGCGTTCCGGAACCCACATTGTCTCAGGCTGAAAACGCGTTTTCTGCTTTATGCCATAACTTTGCTGGGAATCTTCAGAACATGAAATTTTCACCTCCCACTATAGCAGAAAGGGTCTTTCTAGTAGTTGCACATCAAATCTAAGCTGTCTGAAATGTTTATTCCAAAGTTATCAACATTTTCATGTTTGGCGTTCCGGAACCCACCTTATCTCAGGCTGAAAACGCGTTTTCTGCATTGTGCCATAACTTTGCAGGGAAGCTTCAGAACATGAAATTTTAACCACCCACTGTAGTAGAAAGGCTATTTCTAGTTGTTGCACATCAAATCTAATCTGTCTGAAGTGTTTTTCGAAAGTTATCAACATTTTTCTGTTTGGCGTTCCAGAATCCACCTTGTCTAAGGCTGAAAACGTGTTTTCTGCATTGTGCCATAACTTTGACGGAAAGCTTCAGAACATGAAAGTTTAACCTCCCACTATAGCAGAAAGGGTCTTTTTAGTAGTTACACATCAAATCTAAGCTGTCTGAAGTGTTTTTCCAAAGTTATCAACATTTTTATGTTTGGCGTTCCTGAACCCACCTTATCTCTGGCTGAAAACGCGTTTTCTGCTTTATGCCATATCTTTGCTGGGAATCTTTAGAACATGAAATTTTAACCTCCCACTATAGCAGAAAGGGTCTTTCTAGTAGTTGCACATCAAATCTAAGCTGTCTGAAGCGTTTTTGGAAAGTTATCAACATTTTTATGTTTGGCGTTCCGGAACACACCTAATCTCAAACTGAAAACGCGTTTTCTGCATTGTGCCATAACTTTGCAGGGAAGCTTCAGAAAATGAAATTTTCACGTCCCACTATAGCAGAAAGGGTCTTTCTAGTAGTTGCACATCAAATCTAAGCTGTCTGAAGTGTTGTTCCAAAGTTATCAACATTTTTACGTTTGGCGTTCCGGAACCCACCTTATCTCAGGCTGAAAACGTGTTTTCTGCATTGTGCAATAACTTCTCAGGGAAGCTTCAGAACATGAAATGTTCACCTCCCACTATCGCAGAAAGGGTCTTTCTAGTAGTTGCACATGAAATCTAAGCTGTCTGAAGTGTTTTTCCAAAGATATCAACATTTTTGTCTTTGGCGTTCCGGAACCCACCTTATCTCAGGCTGAAAACGCGTTTTCTGCATTGTGCCATAACTTTGCAGGGAAGCTTCAGAACATGAAATGTTCACCTCCCACTATAGCAGAAAGGGTCTTTCTAGTAGTTGCATATCAAATCTAAGCTGTCTGAAGTGTTTTTCCAAAGTTATCAACATTTTTATGTTTGGCGTTCCTGAACCCACCTTATCTCTGGCTGAAAACGCGTTTTCTGCTTTATGCCATAACTTTGCTGGGAATCTTCAGAACATGAAATTTTCACCTCCCACTATAGCAGAAAGGGTCTTTCTAGTAGTTGCACATCAAATCTAAGCTGTCTGAAGTGCTTTTGGAAAGTTATCAACATTTTTATGTTTGGCGTTCCGGAATCGACCTTATCTCAGGCTGAAAACGCGTTTCACGTATTGTCCCATAACTTTCCAGGGAAGCTTCAGAACATGAAATTTTGACCTCCCACTATAGCAGAAAGAGTCTTTCTAGTAGTTGCACATCAAATCTAAGCTGTCTGAAGCGTTTTTCGAAAATTATCAACATTTTTATGTTTGGCGTTCCGGAACACACCTTATCTCAAACTGAAAACGCGTTTTCTGCATTGTGCCATAACTTTGCAGGGAAGCTTCAGAAAATGAAATTTTCACCTCCCACTATAGCAGAAAGGGTCTTTCTAGTAGTTGCACATCAAATCTAAGCTGTCTGAAATGTTTTTTCCAAAGTTATCAACATTTTTATGTTTGGCGTTCCGGAACCCACCTTATCTCAGGCTGAAAACGCGATTTCTGCATTGTGCCATAACTTTGCAGGGAAGCTTCAGAACATGAAATTTTCACCTCCCACTATAGCAGAAAGGGTCTTTCTAGTAGTTGCACATCAAATCTAAGCTGTCTGAAGTGTTTTTGGAAAGTTATCAACATTTTTATGTTTGGCGTTCCGGAATTGACCTTATCTCAGGCTGAAAACGCGTTTCACGCATTGTCCCATAACTTTCCAGGGAAGCTTCAGAACATGAAATTTTGACCTCCCACTATAGCAGAAAGGGTCTTTCTAGTAGTTGCAGATCAAATCTAAGCTGTCTGAAGTGTTGTTCCAAAGTTATCAACATTTTTACGTTTGGCGTTCCGGAACCCACCTTATCTCAGGCTGAAAACGTGTTTTCTGCAATGTGCCATAACTTCTCAGGGAAGCTTCAGAACATGAAATGTTCACCTCCCACTATCGCAGAAAGGGTCTTTCTAGTAGTTGTACATCAAATCTAAGCTGTCTGAAGTGTTTTTCCAAAGATATCAACATTTTTGTGTTTGGCGTTCCGGAACCCACCTTATCTCTGGCTGAAAACGCGTTTTCTGCTTTATGCCATAACTTTGCTGGGAATCTTCAGAACATGAAATTTTCACCTCCCACTATAGCAGAAAGGGTCTTTCTAGTAGTTGCACATCAAATCTAAGCTGTCTGAAATGTTTTTTCCAAAGTTATCAACATTTTTATGTTTGGCGTTCCGGAACCCACCTTATCTCAGGCTGAAAACGCGATTTCTGCATTGTGCCATAACTTTGCAGGGAAGCTTCAGAACATGAAATTTTCAACTCCCACTATAGCAGAAACAGACTTTCTAGTAGTTGCACATCAAATCTAAGCTGTCTGAAGTGTTTTTGGAAAGTTATCAACATTTTTATGTTTGGCGTCCGGAATCGACCTTATGTCAGGCTGAAAACGCGTTTCACGCATTGCCCCATAACTTTACAGGGAAGCTTCAGAACATGAAATTTTGACCTCCCACTATAGCAGAAAGGGTAGTAGTTGCACATCAAATCTAAGTTGTCTGAAGTATTTTTTGAAAGCTATCAACATTTTTTAGGTTAGCGTTCCGGAAACGACCTTATCTCGGGCTGAAAACGCCATTTCTGCATTGTGCCATAACTTTGCAGGGAAGCTTCAGAACATGAAATTTTAACCTCCCACTGTAGCAGAAAGGGTCTTTCTAGTCGTTGCACATTAAATCTAAGCTTTCTGAAGTGGTTTTCCAAAGTCATTAAACATTTTTATGTTTGGCGTTCCGGAACCCACCTTATCTCAGGCTGAAAACGCGTTTTCTGCATTGTTCCGTAACTTTGCAGGGAAGCTTCAGAACATGAAATTTTCATCTCCCACTATAACAGACAGGGTCTTTCTTGTAGTTGCACATCAAATCTAAGCTGTCTGAAGTGGTTTTCCAAAGTTATCAACATTTTTATGTTTGGCGTTCCGGAACCCACATTGTCTCAGGCTGAAAACGCGTTTTCTGCTTTATGCCATAACTTTGCTGGGAATCTTCAGAACATGAAATTTTCACCTCCCACTATAGCAGAAAGGGTCTTTCTAGTAGTTGCACATCAAATCTAAGCTGTCTGAAATGTTTATTCCAAAGTTATCAACATTTTCATGTTTGGCGTTCCGGAACCCACCTTATCTCAGGCTGAAAACGCGTTTTCTGCATTGTGCCATAACTTTGCAGGGAAGCTTCAGAACATGAAATTTTAACCACCCACTGTAGTAGAAAGGCTATTTCTAGTTGTTGCACATCAAATCTAATCTGTCTGAAGTGTTTTTCGAAAGTTATCAACATTTTTCTGTTTGGCGTTCCAGAATCCACCTTGTCTAAGGCTGAAAACGTGTTTTCTGCATTGTGCCATAACTTTGACGGAAAGCTTCAGAACATGAAAGTTTAACCTCCCACTATAGCAGAAAGGGTCTTTTTAGTAGTTACACATCAAATCTAAGCTGTCTGAAGTGTTTTTCCAAAGTTATCAACATTTTTATGTTTGGCGTTCCTGAACCCACCTTATCTCTGGCTGAAAACGCGTTTTCTGCTTTATGCCATATCTTTGCTGGGAATCTTTAGAACATGAAATTTTAACCTCCCACTATAGCAGAAAGGGTCTTTCTAGTAGTTGCACATCAAATCTAAGCTGTCTGAAGCGTTTTTCGAAAATTATCAACATTTTTATGTTTGGCGTTCCGGAACACACCTTATCTCAGGCTGAAAACGTGTTTTCTGCATTGTGCCATAACTTCTCAGGGAAGCTTCAGAACATGAAATGTTCACCTCCCACTATCGCAGAAAGGGTCTTTCTAGTAGTTGCACATCAAATCTAAGCTGTCTGAAGTGTTGTTCCAAAGTTATCAACATTTTTACGTTTGGCGTTCCGGAACCCACCTTATCTCAGGCTGAAAACGTGTTTTCTGCATTGTGCCATAACTTCTCAGGGAAGCTTCAGAACATGAAATGTTCACCTCCCACTATCGCAGAAAGGGTCTTTCTAGTAGTTGCACATCAAATCTAAGCTGTCTGAAGTGTTTTTCGAAAGATATCAACATTTTTGTGTTTGGCGTTCCGGAACCCACCTTATCTCAGGCTGAAAACGCGTTTTCTGCATTGTGCCATAACTTTGCAGGGAAGCTTCAGAACATGAAATGTTCACCTCCCACTATAGCAGAAAGGGTCTTTCTAGTAGTTGCACATCAAATCTAAGCTGTCTGATGTGTTTTTCCAAAGTTATCAACATTTTTATGTTTGGCGTTCCTGAACCCACCTTATCTCTGGCTGAAAACGCGTTTTCTGCTTTATGCCATATCTTTGCTGGGAATCTTTAGAACATGAAATTTTAACCTCCCACTATAGCAGAAAGGGTCTTTCTAGTAGTTGCACATCAAATCTAAGCTGTCTGAAGCGTTTTTCGAAAATTATCAACATTTTTATGTTTGGCGTTCCGGAACACACCTTATCTCAGGCTGAAAACGTGTTTTCTGCATTGTGCCATAACTTCTCAGGGAAGCTTCAGAACATGAAATGTTCACCTCCCACTATCGCAGAAAGGGTCTTTCTAGTAGTTGCACATCAAATCTAAGCTGTCTGAAGTGTTGTTCCAAAGTTATCAACATTTTTACGTTTGGCGTTCCGGAACCCACCTTATCTCAGGCTGAAAACGTGTTTTCTGCATTGTGCCATAACTTCTCAGGGAAGCTTCAGAACATGAAATGTTCACCTCCCACTATCGCAGAAAGGGTCTTTCTAGTAGTTGCACATCAAATCTAAGCTGTCTGAAGTGTTTTTCGAAAGATATCAACATTTTTGTGTTTGGCGTTCCGGAACCCACCTTATCTCAGGCTGAAAACGCGTTTTCTGCATTGTGCCATAACTTTGCAGGGAAGCTTCAGAACATGAAATGTTCACCTCCCACTATAGCAGAAAGGGTCTTTCTAGTAGTTGCACATCAAATCTAAGCTGTCTGATGTGTTTTTCCAAAGTTATCAACATTTTTATGTTTGGCGTTCCGGAATCAACCTTATCTCAGGCTGAAAACGCGTTTTCTGCATTGTGCCATAACTTTGCAGGGAAGCTTCAGATCATGAAAGTTTCACCTCCCACAATAGCAGAAAGGGTCTTTCTAGTAGTTGCGCATCAAATCTAAGCTGTCTGAAGTGTTTTTCGAAAGTTATCAACATTTTTATGTTTGGCGTTCTGGAATCAATCTTATCTCAGGCTGAAAACGCGTTTTCTGCATTGTACCATAACTTTGCAGGGAAGCTTCAGATCATGAAAGTTTCACCTCCCACAATAGCAGAAAGGGTCATTCTAGTAGTTACACATCAAATCTCAGCTGTTTGAAGTGTTTTCCCAAAGTTATCAACATTTTTATGTTTGGCGTTCCGGAACCCACCTTATCTCAGGCTGAAAACGCGTTTTCTGCTTCATGCCATAACTTTGCTGGGAATCTTCAGAACAAGAAATTTTAACCTCCCACAATAGCATAAAGGGTCTTTCTAGTAGTTGCACATCAAATCTAAGCTGTCTGAAGTGTTTTTCCAAAGTTATCAACATTTTTATGTTTGGCGTTCCGGAACCCACCTTATCTCAGGCTGAAAACGCGTTTTCTGCATTGTGCCACAACTTTGCAGGGAAGCTTCAGAACATGAAATTTTAACCACCCACTGTAGCAGAAAGGCTCTTTCTAGTAGTTGCACATCAAATCTAAGCTGTCTGAAGTGTTTTTCTGAAGTTATCAACATTTTTATGTTTGGCGTTCCGGAACCCACCTTATCTCAGGCTGAAAACGCGTTTTGTGCATTGAGCCATTAATTCTCAGGGAAGATTCAGAAAATGAAATTTTCACCTCCCACTATAGCAGAAAGGATCTTTCGAGTAGTTGCACATCAAATCTAAGCTGTCTGAAGTGTTTTTCCAAAGTTATCAACATTTTTATGTTTGGCGTTCTGGAATCGACCTTATCTCAGGCTGAAAACGCATTTTCTGCATTGTGCCATAACTTTGCAGGGAAGCTTCTGAACATGAAATTTTAACCTCCCACTATTGCAGAAAGGGTCTTTCGAGTAGTTGCACATCAAATCTAAGCTGTCTGAAATGTTTTTCCAAAGTTATCAACATTTTTATGTTTGGCGTTCCGGAATCAACCTTATCTCAGGCTGAAAACGCGTTTTCTGCATTGTGCCATAACTTTGCAGGGAAGCTTCAGAACATGAAATTTTCACCTCCCACTATAGCAGAAAGGGTCTTTCTAGTAGTTGCACATCAAATCTAAGCTGTCTGAAGTGTTTTTCGAAAGTTATCAACATTTTTATGTTTGGCGTTCCGGAACCCACCTTATCTCAGGCTGAATACACGTTTTCTGCATTGTGCCATAACTTTGCAGGGAAGCTTCAGAAAATGAAATTTTCACCTCCCACTATAGCAGAAAGGCTAGTAGTTGCACATCAAATCTAAGCTGTCTGAAGTGGTTTTCCAAAGTTATCAACATTTTTATGTTTGGCGTTCCGGAACCCACCTTGTCTCAGACTGAAAACGCGTTTTCTGCTTTATGCCATAACTTTGCTGGGAATCTTCAGAACATGAAATTTTCACCTCCCACTATAGCAGAAAGGGTCTTTCTAGTAGTTGCACATCAAATCTAAGCTGTCTGAAATGTTTTTTCCAAAGTTATCAACATTTTCATGTTTGGCGTTCCGGAACCAACCTTGTCTCAGGCTGAAAACGCGTTTTCTGCTTTATGCCATAACTTTGCAAGGAAGCTTCAGAACATGAAATTTTAACCACCCACTGTAGCAGAAAGGCTCTTTCTAGTAGTTGCACATCAAATCTAAGCTGTCTGAAGTGTTTTTACAAAGTTATCAACAGTTTTATGTTAGGCGTTCCGGAACCCACCTTATCTCAGGCTGAAAACGCGTTTTCTGCATTGTTCCTTAACTTTGCAGGGAAGCATCAGAACATAAAATTTTCAGCTCCCACTATGACAAACAGGGTCTTTCTAATAGTGGCACATCAAATCTAATCAGTCTGAAGTGTTTTTCGAAAGTTATCAACATTTTTATGTTTGGCGTTACGGAACCCACCTTATCTCAGGCTGAAAATGCGTTTTCTGCATTGTCCCATAACTTTGAAGGAAAGCTTCAGAACATGAAAGTTTCACCTCCCACTATAGCAGAAAGGGTCTTTCTAGTAGTTGCACATCAAATATAAGCTGTCTGAAATGTTTTTTCAAAGTTATCAACATTTTTATGTTTGGCGTTCCGGAATCGACCTTATCTCAGGCTGAAGACGCGTTTTACGCATTGTGCCATAACTTTGCAGGGAAGTTCCAGAAAATGAAATTTTCACCTCCAACTATAGCAGAAGGGGTTTTCCTAGCAGTTGCACATCAAATCTAAGCTGTCTGAAGTGTTTTTCGAAAGTTATCAACATTTTTATGTTTGGCGTTCCGGAATCGACCTTATCTCAGGCTGAAAACGCGTTTTACGCATTGTCCCATAACTTTCCAGGGAAGCTTCAGAACATGAAATTTTTACCTCCCACTATGGCAGAAATAGTCTTTCTAGTAGTTGGACATGAAATCTAAGCTGTCTGAAGTGTTGTTCCAAAGTTATCAACATTTTTACGTTTGGCGTTCCGGAACCCACCTTATCTCAGGCTGAAAACGCGTTTTGTGCATTGAGCCATTAATTCTCAGGGAAGATTCAGAAAATGAAATTTGCACCTCCCACTATAGCAGAAAGGGTCTTTCTAGTAGTTGCACATCAAATCTAAGCTGTCTGCAGTGTTTTTCCAAAGTTATCAACATTTTTATGTTTGGCGTTCTGGAATCGACCTTATCTCAGGCTGAAAACGCATTTTCTGCATTGTGCCATAACTTTTTAGGGAAGCTTCAGAACATGAAATTTTAACCTCCCTCTATTGCAGAAAGGGTCTTTCGAGTAGTTGCACATCAAATCTAAGCTGTCTGAAATGTTTTTCCAAAGTTATCAACATTTTTATGTTTGGCGTTCCGGAATCAACCTTATCTCAGGCTGAAGACGCGTTTTACGCATTGTGCCATAACTTTGCAGGGAAGTTCCAGAAAATGAAATTTTCACCTCCCACTATAGCAGAAAGAGTTTTTCTAGTAGTTGCACATCAAATCTAAGCTGTCTGAAGTGTTTTTCGAAAGTTATCAACATTTTTATGTTTGGCGTTCCGGAACCCACCTTATCTCAGGCTGAATACGCGTTTTCTGCATTGTGCCATAACTTTGCAGGGAAGCTTCAGAACATGAAATTTTCAACTCCCACTATAGCAGAAAGGGTCTTTCTAGTAGTTGCACATCAAATCTAAGCTGTCTGAAGTGTTGTTCCAAAGTTCTCAACATTTTTACGTTTGGCGTTCCGGAACCCACCTTATCTCAGGCTGAAAACGCGTTTTGTGCATGTGCCATTAATTCTCAGGGAAGATTCAGTAAATGAAATTTTCACCTCCCACTATAGCAGAAAGGGTTTTTCTAGTAGTTTCACATCAAATCTAAGCTGTCTGAAGTGTTTTTCGAAAGTTATCAACATTTTTATGTTTGGCGTCCCGGAATCGACCTTATGTCAGGTTGAAAAATTGCTTTCTGCATTGTCCCATAACTTTCCAGGGAAGCTTCAGAACATGAAATTTTGACCTCCCACTATAGCAGAAAGGGTCTTTCTAGTAGTTGCACATCAAATCTAAGCTGTCTGAAGTGCTTTTCGAAAATTATCAACATTTTTATGTTTGGCGTTCCGGAATCGACCTTATCTCAGGCTGAAAACGCGTTTTACGCATTGTGCCATAACTTTGCAGGGAAGCTTCAGAAAATGAAATTTTCACCTCCCACTATAGCAGAAAGGCTAGTAGTTGCACATCAAATCTAAGTTGTCTGAAGTGTTTTTCGAAAGCTATCAACATTTTTTAGGTTAGCGTTCCGGAAACGACCTTATCTCGGGCTGAAAACGCGTTTTCTGCATTGTGCCATAACTTTGAAGGAAAGCTTCAGAACATGAAAGTTTCACCTCCCACTATAGCAGAAAGGATCTTTCTAATAGTTACACATCAAATCTAAGCTGTCTGAATTGTTGTTCCAAAGTTATCAACAATTTTACGTTTGGCGCTCCGGAACCCTCCTTATCTCAGGCTGAAAACGCGTTTTCTGCGTTGTTCCTTAACTTTGCAGGGAAGCTTCAGAACATGAAAGTTTGAACTCCCACTATAATAGACAGGGTCTTTCTAGTAGTTGCACATCAAATCTAAGTTGTCTGAAGTGTTTTTCGAAAGCAATCAACATTTTTATGTTTGGCGTTCCGGAAACGACCTTATTTCGGGCTGAAAACGCGTTTTCCGCATTGTGCCATAACATTTCAGGGAAGCTTCAGAACATGAAATTTTCACCTCCCACTATAGCAGAAAGGGTCTTTCTAGTCGTTGTACATCACATCTAAGCTGTCTGAAATGTTTTTTCCAAAGTTATCAACATTTTTATGTTTGGCGTTCCGGAACCCTCCTTATCTCAGGCTGAAAACGCGTTTTCTGCATTGTGCCATAACTTTGCAGGGAAGCTTCAGAACATGAAATTTTAACCTCCCACTGTAGCAGAAAGGGTCTTTCTAGTAGTTGCACATCAAATCCAAGCTGTCTGAAATGTTTTCCGAAAGTTATTAACATTTTTATGTTTGGCGTTCCGGAATTGACCTTATCTCAGCCTGAAAACGCGTTTTACGCATTGTGCCATAACTTCTCAGGGAAGCTTCAGAACATGAAATGTTCACCTCCCACGATAGCAGAAAGGGTCTTTCTAGTAGTTGCACATCAAATCTAAGCATTCTTAAGTGTTTTTCCATAGTTATCAACATTTTTATGTTTGGCGTTCCGGAATTGACCTTATCTCAGGCTGAAAACGCGTTTTCTGCATTGTGCCATAACTTCTCAGGGAAGCTTCAGAACATGAAATGTTCACCTCCCACTATAGCAGAAACGGTCTTTCTAGTAGCTGCACATCAAATCTAAGCTGGTTGAAGTGTTTTTCGAAAGTTATCAACATTTTAATGTTTGGCGTTCCAGAATCGACCTTATCTCATGCTGAAAACGCGTTTTCTGCATTGTGCCATAACTTCTCAGGGAAGCTTCAGAACATGAAATGTTCACCTCCCACTATAGCAGAAAGGGTCTTTCTAGTAGTTGCACATCAAATCTAAGCTGTCTGAAGTGTTTTTCCAAAGTGATCAACATTTTTAAGTTTGGCGTTTCAGAACCCACCTTATCTCAGGCTGAAAACACCTTGTCGGCATTGTGCCATAACTTTGCGGGGAAGCTTCAGAAAATGAAATGTTCACCTCCCACTATAGCAGAAAGGGTCTTTCTAGTAGTTGCACATCAAATCTAAGCTGTCTGAAGTGTTTTTCCAAAGTTATCAACATTTTTATGTTTGGCGTTCCGGAATCGACCTTATCTCAGGCTGAAAACGCTTTTTACGCTTTGTGCCATAACTTTGCAGGGAAGCTTCAGAAAATGAAATTTTCACCTTCCCCCTATCGCAGAAAGGGTTTTTCTAGTAGTTGCACATCAAATCTAAGCTGTTTGAAGGGTTTTTCCTAAGTTATCAACATTTTTATGTTTGGCGTTCCGGAATCAACCTTATCTCAGGCTGAAAACGCATTTTCTGCATTGTGCCATAACATCTCCGGGAAGCTTCAGAACATGAAATGTTCACCTCCCACGGTAGCAGAAAGGGTCTTTCTAGTAGTTGCACATCAAATCTAAGCTGTCTGATGTGTTTTTCCAAAGTTATCAACATTTTTATGTTTGGCGTTCCGGAATCAACCTTATCTCAGGCTGAAAACGCGTTTTCTGCATTGTGCCATAACTTTGCAGGGAAGCTTCAGATCATGAAAGTTTCACCTCCCACAATAGCAGAAAGGGTCTTTCTAGTAGTTGCGCATCAAATCTAAGCTGTCTGAAGTTTTTTTCGAAAGTTATCAACATTTTTATGTTTGGCGTTCTGGGATCAATCTTATCTCAGGCTGAAAACGCGTTTTCTGCATTTTGCCATAATTTTGCAGGGAAGCTTCAGATCATGAAAGTTTCACCTCCCACAATAGCAGAAAGGGTCTTTCTAGTAGTTACACATCAAATCTCAGCTGTTTGAAGTGTTTTTCCGAAGTTATCAACATTTTTATGTTTGGCGTTCCGGAACCCACCTTATCTCAGGCTGAAAACGCGTTTTCTGCTTCATGCCATAACTTTGCTGGGAATCTTCAGAACAAGAAATTTTAACCTCCCACAATAGCATAAAGGGTCTTTCTAGTAGTTGCACATCAAATCTAAGCTGTCTGAATTGTTGTTCCAAAGTTATCAACATTTTTACGTTTGGCGCTCCGGAACCCTCCTTATCTCAGGCTGAAAACGCGTTTTCTGCGTTGTTCCTTAACTTTGCAGGGAAGCTTCAGAACATGAAAGTTTGAACTCCCACTATAATAGACAGGGTCTTTCTAGTAGTTGCACATCAAATCTAAGTTGTCTGAAGTGTTTTTCGAAAGCAATCAACATTTTTATGTTTGGCGTTCCGGAAACGACCTTATCTCGGGCTGAAAACGCGTTTTCCGCATTGTGCCATAACATTTCAGGGAAGCTTCAGAACATGAAATTTTCACCTCCCACTATAGCAGAAAGGGTCTTTCTAGTCGTTGTACATCACATCTAAGCTGTCTGAAATGTTTTTTCCAAAGTTATCAACATTTTTATGTTTGGCGTTCCGGAACCCTCCTTATCTCAGGCTGAAAACGCGTTTTCTGCATTGTGCCATAACTTTGCAGGGAAGCTTTAGAACATGAAATTTTAACCTCCCACTGTAGCAGAAAGGGTCTTTCTAGTAGTTGCACATCAAATCCAAGCTGTCTGAAATGTTTTCCGAAAGTTATTAACATTTTTATGTTTGGCGTTCCGGAATTGACCTTATCTCAGCCTGAAAACGCGTTTTACGCATTGTGTCATAACTTCTCAGGGAAGCTTCAGAACATGAAATGTTCACCTCCCACGATAGCAGAAAGGGTCTTTCTAGTAGTTGCACATCAAATCTAAGCATTCTTAAGTGTTTTTCCATAGTTATCAACATTTTTATGTTTGGCGTTCCGGAATTGACCTTATCTCAGGCTGAAAACGCGTTTTCTGCATTGTGCCATAACTTCTCAGGGAAGCTTCAGAACATGAAATGTTCACCTCCCACTATAGCAGAAACGGTCTTTCTAGTAGCTGCACATCAAATCTAAGCTGGTTGAAGTGTTTTTCGAAAGTTATCAACATTTTTATGTTTGGCGTTCCAGAATCGACCTTATCTCATGCTGAAAACGCGTTTTCTGCATTGTGCCATAACTTCTCAGGGAAGCTTCAGAACATGAAATGTTCACCTCCCACTATAGCAGAAAGGGTCTTTCTAGTAGTTGCACATCAAATCTAAGCTGTCTGAAGTGTTTTTCCAAAGTGATCAACATTTTTAAGTTTGGCGTTTCAGAACCCACCTTATCTCAGGCTGAAAACACCTTGACGGCATTGTGCCATAACTTTGCGGGGAAGCTTCAGAAAATGAAATGTTCACCTCCCACTATAGCAGAAAGGGTCTTTCTAGTAGTTGCACATCAAATCTAAGCTGTCTGAAGTGTTTTTCCAAAGTTATCAACATTTTTATGTTTGGCGTTCCGGAATCGACCTTATCTCAGGCTGAAAACGCTTTTTACGCTTTGTGCCATAACTTTGCAGGGAAGCTTCAGAAAATGAAATTTTCACCTCCCCCCTATCGCAGAAAGGGTTTTTCTAGTAGTTGCACATCAAATCTAAGCTGTTTGAAGGGTTTTTCCAAAGTTATCAACATTTTTATGTTTGGCGTTCCGGAATCAACCTTATCTCAGGCTGAAAACGCATTTTCTGCATTGTGCCATAACATCTCAGGGAAGCTTCAGAACATGAAATGTTCACCTCCCACGGTAGCAGAAAGGGTCTTTCTAGTAGTTGAACATCAAATCTAAGCTGTCTGATGTGTTTTTCCAAAGTTATCAACATTTTTATGTTTGGCGTTCCGGAATCAACCTTATCTCAGGCTGAAAACGCGTTTTCTGCATTGTGCCATAACTTTGCAGGGAAGCTTCAGATCATGAAAGTTTCACCTCCCACAATAGCAGAAAGGGTCTTTCTAGTAGTTGCGCATCAAATCTAAGCTGTCTGAAGTTTTTTTCGAAAGTTATCAACATTTTTATGTTTGGCGTTCTGGAATCAATCTTATCTCAGGCTGAAAACGCGTTTTCTGCATTGTGCCATAACTTTGCAGGGAAGCTTCAGATCATGAAAGTTTCACCTCCCACAATAGCAGAAAGGGTCTTTCTAGTAGTTACACATCAAATCTCAGCTGTTTGAAGTGTTTTTCCAAAGTTATCAACATTTTTATGTTTGGCGTTCCGGAACCCACCTTATCTCAGGCTGAAAACGCGTTTTCTGCTTCATGCCATAACTTTGCTGGGAATCTTCAGAACAAGAAATTTTAACCTCCCACAATAGCATAAAGGGTCTTTCTAGTAGTTGCACATCAAATCTAAGCTGTCTGAAGTGTTTTTCCAAAGTTATCAACATTTTTATGTTTGGCGTTCCGGAACCCACCTTATCTCAGGCTGAAAACGCGTTTTCTGCATTGTGCCACAACTTTGCAGGGAAGCTTCAGAACATGAAATTGTAACCACCCACTGTAGCAGAAAGGCTCTTTTTAGTAGTTGCACATCAAATCTAAGCTGTCTGAAGTGTTTTTCTGAAGTTATCAACATTTTTATGTTTGGCGTTCCGGAACCCACCTTATCTCAGGCTGAAAACGCGTTTTGTGCATTGAGCCATTAATTCTCAGGTAAGATTCAGAAAATGAAATTGTCACCTCCCACTATAGCAGAAAGGGTTTTTCTAGTAGTTTCACATCAAATCTAAGCTGTCTGAAGTGTTTTTCGAAAGTTATCAACATTTTTATGTTTGGCGTCCCGGAATCGACCTTATGTCAGGTTGAAAAATTGCTTTCTGCATTGTCCCATAACTTTCCAGGGAAGCTTCAGAACATGAAATTTTGACCTCCCACTATAGCAGAAAGGGTCTTTCTAGTAGTTGCACATCAAATCTAAGCTGTCTGAAGTGCTTTTCGAAAATTATCAACATTTTTATGTTTGGCGTTCCGGAATCGACCTTATCTCAGGCTGAAAACGCGTTTTACGCATTGTGCCATAACTTTGCAGGGAAGCTTCAGAAAATGAAATTTTCACCTCCCACTATAGCAGAAAGGCTAGTAGTTGCACATCAAATCTAAGTTGTCTGAAGTGTTTTTCGAAAGCTATCAACATTTTTTAGGTTAGCGTTCCGGAAACGACCTTATCTCGGGCTGAAAACGCGTTTTCTGCATTGTGCCATAACTTTGAAGGAAAGCTTCAGAACATGAAAGTTTCACCTCCCACTATAGCAGAAAGGATCTTTCTAATAGTTACACATCAAATCTAAGCTGTCTGAATTGTTGTTCCAAAGTTATCAACAATTTTACGTTTGGCGCTCCGGAACCCTCCTTATCTCAGGCTGAAAACGCGTTTTCTGCGTTGTTCCTTAACTTTGCAGGGAAGCTTCAGAACATGAAAGTTTGAACTCCCACTATAATAGACAGGGTCTTTCTAGTAGTTGCACATCAAATCTAAGTTGTCTGAAGTGTTTTTCGAAAGCAATCAACATTTTTATGTTTGGCGTTCCGGAAACGACCTTATCTCGGGCTGAAAACGCGTTTTCCGCATTGTGCCATAACATTTCAGGGAAGCTTCAGAACATGAAATTTTCACCTCCCACTATAGCAGAAAGGGTCTTTCTAGTCGTTGTACATCACATCTAAGCTGTCTGAAATGTTTTTTCCAAAGTTATCAACATTTTTATGTTTGGCGTTCCGGAACCCTCCTTATCTCAGGCTGAAAACGCGTTTTCTGCATTGTGCCATAACTTTGCAGGGAAGCTTCAGAACATGAAATTTTAACCTCCCACTGTAGCAGAAAGGGTCTTTCTAGTAGTTGCACATCAAATCCAAGCTGTCTGAAATGTTTTCCGAAAGTTATTAACATTTTTATGTTTGGCGTTCCGGAATTGACCTTATCTCAGCCTGAAAACGCGTTTTACGCATTGTGCCATAACTTCTCAGGGAAGCTTCAGAACATGAAATGTTCACCTCCCACGATAGCAGAAAGGGTCTTTCTAGTAGTTGCACATCAAATCTAAGCATTCTTAAGTGTTTTTCCATAGTTATCAACATTTTTATGTTTGGCGTTCCGGAACCCTCCTTATCTCAGGCTGAAAACGCGTTTTCTGCGTTGTTCCTTAACTTTGCAGGGAAGCTTCAGAACATGAAAGTTTGAACTCCCACTATAATAGACAGGGTCTTTCTAGTAGTTGCACATCAAATCTAAGTTGTCTGAAGTGTTTTTCGAAAGCAATCAACATTTTTATGTTTGGCGTTCCGGAAACGACCTTATCTCGGGCTGAAAACGCGTTTTCCGCATTGTGCCATAACATTTCAGGGAAGCTTCAGAACATGAAATTTTCACCTCCCACTATAGCAGAAAGGGTCTTTCTAGTCGTTGTACATCACATCTAAGCTGTCTGAAATGTTTTTTCCAAAGTTATCAACATTTTTATGTTTGGCGTTCCGGAACCCTCCTTATCTCAGGCTGAAAACGCGTTTTCTGCATTGTGCCATAACTTTGCAGGGAAGCTTCAGAACATGAAATTTTAACCTCCCACTGTAGCAGAAAGGGTCTTTCTAGTAGTTGCACATCAAATCCAAGCTGTCTGAAATGTTTTCCGAAAGTTATTAACATTTTTATGTTTGGCGTTCCGGAATGGACCTTATCTCAGCCTGAAAACGCGTTTTACGCATTGTGCCATAACTTCTCAGGGAAGCTTCAGAACATGAAATGTTCACCTCCCACGATAGCAGAAAGGGTCTTTCTAGTAGTTGCACATCAAATCTAAGCATTCTTAAGTGTTTTTCCATAGTTATCAACATTTTTATGTTTGGCGTTCCGGAATTGACCTTATCTCAGGCTGAAAACGCGTTTTCTGCATTGTGCCATAACTTCTCAGGGAAGCTTCAGAACATGAAATGTTCACCTCCCACTATAGCAGAAACGGTCTTTCTAGTAGCTGCACATCAAATCTAAGCTGGTTGAAGTGTTTTTCGAAAGTTATCAACATTTTAATGTTTGGCGTTCCAGAATCGACCTTATCTCATGCTGAAAACGCGTTTTCTGCATTGTGCCATAACTTCTCAGGGAAGCTTCAGAACATGAAATGTTCACCTCCCACTATAGCAGAAAGGGTCTTTCTAGTAGTTGCACATCAAATCTAAGCTGTCTGAAGTGTTTTTCCAAAGTGATCAACATTTTTAAGTTTGGCGTTTCAGAACCCACCTTATCTCAGGCTGAAAACACCTTGTCGGCATTGTGCCATAACTTTGCGGGGAAGCTTCAGAAAATGAAATGTTCACCTCCCACTATAGCAGAAAGGGTCTTTCTAGTAGTTGCACATCAAATCTAAGCTGTCTGAAGTGTTTTTCCAAAGTTATCAACATTTTTATGTTTGGCGTTCCGGAATCGACCTTATCTCAGGCTGAAAACGCTTTTTACGCTTTGTGCCATAACTTTGCAGGGAAGCTTCAGAAAATGAAATTTTCACCTCCCCCCTATCGCAGAAAGGGTTTTTCTAGTAGTTGCACATCAAATCTAAGCTGTTTGAAGGGTTTTTCCAAAGTTATCAACAGTTTTATGTTTGGCGTTCCGGAATCAACCTTATCTCAGGCTGAAAACGCATTTTCTGCATTGTGCCATAACATCTCCGGGAAGCTTCAGAACATGAAATGTTCACCTCCCACGGTAGCAGAAAGGGTCTTTCTAGTAGTTGCACATCAAATCTAAGCTGTCTGATGTGTTTTTCCAAAGTTATCAACATTTTTATGTTTGGCGTTCCGGAATCAACCTTATCTCAGGCTGAAAACGCGTTTTCTGCATTGTGCCATAACTTTGCAGGGAAGCTTCAGATCATGAAAGTTTCACCTCCCACAATAGCAGAAAGGGTCTTTCTAGTAGTTGCGCATCAAATCTAAGCTGTCTGAAGTTTTTTTCGAAAGTTATCAACATTTTTATGTTTGGCGTTCTGGGATCAATCTTATCTCAGGCTGAAAACGCGTTTTCTGCATTTTGCCATAATTTTGCAGGGAAGCTTCAGATCATGAAAGTTTCACCTCCCACAATAGCAGAAAGGGTCTTTCTAGTAGTTACACATCAAATCTCAGCTGTTTGAAGTGTTTTTCCGAAGTTATCAACATTTTTATGTTTGGCGTTCCGGAACCCACCTTATCTCAGGCTGAAAACGCGTTTTCTGCTTCATGCCATAACTTTGCTGGGAATCTTCAGAACAAGAAATTTTAACCTCCCACAATAGCATAAAGGGTCTTTCTAGTAGTTGCACATCAAATCTAAGCTGTCTGAATTGTTGTTCCAAAGTTATCAACATTTTTACGTTTGGCGCTCCGGAACCCTCCTTATCTCAGGCTGAAAACGCGTTTTCTGCGTTGTTCCTTAACTTTGCAGGGAAGCTTCAGAACATGAAAGTTTGAACTCCCACTATAATAGACAGGGTCTTTCTAGTAGTTGCACATCAAATCTAAGTTGTCTGAAGTGTTTTTCGAAAGCAATCAACATTTTTATGTTTGGCGTTCCGGAAACGACCTTATCTCGGGCTGAAAACGCGTTTTCCGCATTGTGCCATAACATTTCAGGGAAGCTTCAGAACATGAAATTTTCACCTCCCACTATAGCAGAAAGGGTCTTTCTAGTCGTTGTACATCACATCTAAGCTGTCTGAAATGTTTTTTCCAAAGTTATCAACATTTTTATGTTTGGCGTTCCGGAACCCTCCTTATCTCAGGCTGAAAACGCGTTTTCTGCATTGTGCCATAACTTTGCAGGGAAGCTTTAGAACATGAAATTTTAACCTCCCACTGTAGCAGAAAGGGTCTTTCTAGTAGTTGCACATCAAATCCAAGCTGTCTGAAATGTTTTCCGAAAGTTATTAACATTTTTATGTTTGGCGTTCCGGAATTGACCTTATCTCAGCCTGAAAACGCGTTTTACGCATTGTGCCATAACTTCTCAGGGAAGCTTCAGAACATGAAATGTTCACCTCCCACGATAGCAGAAAGGGTCTTTCTAGTAGTTGCACATCAAATCTAAGCATTCTTAAGTGTTTTTCCATAGTTATCAACATTTTTATGTTTGGCGTTCCGGAATTGACCTTATCTCAGGCTGAAAACGCGTTTTCTGCATTGTGCCATAACTTCTCAGGGAAGCTTCAGAACATGAAATGTTCACCTCCCACTATAGCAGAAAGGGTCTTTCTAGTAGTTGCACATCAAATCTAAGCTGTCTGAAGTGTTTTTCCAAAGTGATCAACATTTTTAAGTTTGGCGTTTCAGAACCCACCTTATCTCAGGCTGAAAACACCTTGACGGCATTGTGCCATAACTTTGCGGGGAAGCTTCAGAAAATGAAATGTTCACCTCCCACTATAGCAGAAAGGGTCTTTCTAGTAGTTGCACATCAAATCTAAGCTGTCTGAAGTGTTTTTCCAAAGTTATCAACATTTTTATGTTTGGCGTTCCGGAATCGACCTTATCTCAGGCTGAAAACGCTTTTTACGCTTTGTGCCATAACTTTGCAGGGAAGCTTCAGAAAATGAAATTTTCACCTCCCCCCTATCGCAGAAAGGGTTTTTCTAGTAGTTGCACATCAAATCTAAGCTGTTTGAAGGGTTTTTCCAAAGTTATCAACATTTTTATGTTTGGCGTTCCGGAATCAACCTTATCTCAGGCTGAAAACGCATTTTCTGCATTGTGCCATAACATCTCAGGGAAGCTTCAGAACATGAAATGTTCACCTCCCACTATAGCAGAAAGGGTCTTTCTAGTAGTTGAACATCAAATCTAAGCTGTCTGATGTGTTTTTCCAAAGTTATCAACATTTTTATGTTTGGCGTTCCGGAATCAACCTTATCTCAGGCTGAAAACGCGTTTTCTGCATTGTGCCATAACTTTGCAGGGAAGCTTCAGATCATGAAAGTTTCACCTCCCACAATAGCAGAAAGGGTCTTTCTAGTAGTTGCGCATCAAATCTAAGCTGTCTGAAGTTTTTTTCGAAAGTTATCAACATTTTTATGTTTGGCGTTCTGGAATCAATCTTATCTCAGGCTGAAAACGCGTTTTCTGCATTGTGCCATAACTTTGCAGGGAAGCTTCAGATCATGAAAGTTTCACCTCCCACAATAGCAGAAAGGGTCTTTCTAGTAGTTACACATCAAATCTCAGCTGTTTGAAGTGTTTTTCCAAAGTTATCAACATTTTTATGTTTGGCGTTCCGGAACCCACCTTATCTCAGGCTGAAAACGCGTTTTCTGCTTCATGCCATAACTTTGCTGGGAATCTTCAGAACAAGAAATTTTAACCTCCCACAATAGCATAAAGGGTCTTTCTAGTAGTTGCACATCAAATCTAAGCTGTCTGAAGTGTTTTTCCAAAGTTATCAACATTTTTATGTTTGGCGTTCCGGAACCCACCTTATCTCAGGCTGAAAACGCGTTTTCTGCATTGTGCCACAACTTTGCAGGGAAGCTTCAGAACATGAAATTGTAACCACCCACTGTAGCAGAAAGGCTCTTTTTAGTAGTTGCACATCAAATCTAAGCTGTCTGAACTGTTTTTCTGAAGTTATCAACATTTTTATGTTTGGCGTTCCGGAACCCACCTTATCTCAGGCTGAAAACGCGTTTTGTGCATTGAGCCATTAATTCTCAGGTAAGATTCAGAAAATGAAATTGTCACCTCCCACTATAGCAGAAAGGATCTTTCGAGTAGTTGCACATCAAATCTAAGCTGTCTGAAGTGTTTTTCCAAAGTTATCAACATTTTTATGTTTGGCGTTCTGGAATCGACCTTATCTCAGGCTGAAAACGCATTTTCTGCATTGTGCCATAATTTTGCAGGGAAGCTTCAGAACATGAAATTTTAACCTCCCACTTTTGCAGAAAGGGTCTTTCGAGTAGTTGCACATCAAATCTAAGCTGTCTGAAGTGTTGTTCCAAAGTTATCAACATTTTTACGTTTGGCGTTCCGGAACCCACCTTATCTCAGGCTGAAAACGCGTTTTGTGCATGTGCCATTAATTCTCAGGGAAGATTCAGTAAATGAAATTTATACCTCCCACTATAGCAGAAAGGGTTTTTCTAGTAGTTGCACATCAAATCTAAGCTGTCTGAAGTGTTTTTCGAAAGTTATCAACATTTTTATGTTTGGCGTCCCGGAATCGGCCTTATGTCAGGTTGAAAAATTGTTTTCTGCATTGTCCCATAACTTTCCAGGGAAGCTTCAGAACAAGAAATTTTGACCTCCCACTATAGCAGAAAGGGTCTTTCTAGTAGTTGCACATCAAATCTAAGCTGTCTGAAATGTTTTTTCCAAAGTTATCAACATTTTCATGTTTGGCGTTCCGGAACCAACCTTGTCTCAGGCTGAAAACGCGTTTTCTGCTTTATGCCATAACTTTGCAAGGAAGCTTCAGAACATGAAATTTTAACCACCCACTGTAGCAGAAAGGCTCTTTCTAGTAGTTGCACGTCAAATCTAAGCTGTCTGAAGTGTTTTTACAAAGTTATCAACAGTTTTATGTTTGGCGTTCCGGAACCCACCTTATCTCAGGCTGAAAACGCGTTTTCTGCATTGTTCCTTAACTTTGCAGGGAAGCATCAGAACATAAAATTTTCAGCTCCCACTATGACAAACAGGGTCTTTCTAATAGTGGCACATCAAATCTAATCTGTCTGAAGTGTTTTTCGAAAGTTATCAACATTTTTATGTTTGGCGTTACGGAACCCACCTTATCTCAGGCTGAAAATGCGTTTTCTGCATTGTCCCATAACTTTGAAGGAAAGCTTCAGAACATGAAAGTTTCACCTCCCACTATAGCAGAAAGGGTCTTTCTAGTAGTTGCACATCAAATATAAGCTGTCTGAAATGTTTTTTCAAAGTTATCAACATTTTTATGTTTGGCGTTCCGGAATCGACCTTATCTCAGGCTGAAGACGCGTTTTACGCATTGTGCCATAACTTTGCAGGGAAGTTCCAGAAAATGAAATTTTCACCTCCAACTATAGCAGAAAGGGTTTTTCTAGCAGTTGCACATCAAATCTAAGCTGTCTGAAGTGTTTTTCGAAAGTTATCAACATTTTTATGTTTGGCGTTCCGGAATTGACCTTATCTCAGGCTGAAAACGCGTTTTACGCATTGTCCCATAACTTTGCAGGGAAGCTTCAGAACATGAAATTTTCAACTCCCACTATAGCAGAAAGGGTCTTTCTAGTAGTTGCACATCAAATCTAAGCTGTCTGAAGTGTTGTTCCAAAGTTCTCAACATTTTTACGTTTGGCGTTCCGGAACCCACCTTATCTCAGGCTGAAAACGCGTTTTGTGCATTGAGCCATTAATTCTCAGGGAAGATTCAGAAAATGAAATTTTCACCTCCCACTATAGCAGAAAGGGTCTTTCTAGTAGTTGCACATCAAATCTAAGCTGTCTGCAGTGTTTTTCCAAAGTTATCTACATTTTTATGTTTGGCGTTCTGGAATCGACCTTATCTCAGGCTGAAAACGCATTTTCTGCATTGTGCCATAACTTTTTAGGGAAGCTTCAGAACATGAAATTTTAGCCTCCCTCTATTGCAGAAAGGGTCTTTCGAGTAGTTGCACATCAAATCTAAGCTGTCTGAAATGTTTTTCCAAAGTTATCAACATTTTTATGTTTGGCGTTCCGGAATCAACCTTATCTCAGGCTGAAGACGCGTTTTACGCATTGTGCCATAACTTTGCAGGGAAGTTCCAGAAAATGAAATTTTCACCTCCCACTATAGCAGAAAGGGTTTTTCTAGTAGTTGCACATCAAATCTATGCTGTCTGAATTGTTTTTCGAAAGTTATCAACATTTTTATGTTTGGCGTTCCGGAACCCACCTTATCTCAGGCTGAATACGCGTTTTCTGCATTGTGCCATAACTTTGCAGGGAAGCTTCAGAACATGAAATTTTCAACTCCCACTATAGCAGAAAGGGTCTTTCTAGTAGTTGCACAACAAATCTAAGCTGTCTGAAGTGTTGTTCCAAAGTTCTCAACATTTTTACGTTTGGCGTTCTGGAACCCACCTTATCTCAGGCTGAAAACGCGTTTTGTGCATGTGCCATTAATTCTCAGGGAAGATTCAGTAAATGAAATTTTCACCTCCCACTATAGCAGAAAGGGTTTTTCTAGTAGTTTCACATCAAATCTAAGCTGTCTGAAGTGTTTTTCGAAAGTTATTAACATTTTTATGTTTGGCGTCCCGGAATCGACCTTATGTCAGGTTGAAAAATTGTTTTCTGCATTGTGCCATAACTTTGCAGGGAAGCTTCAGAAAATGAAATTTTCACCTCCCACTATAGCAGAAAGGCTAGTAGTTGCACATCAAATCTAAGTTGTCTGAAGTGTTTTTCGAAAGCTATCAACATTTTTTAGGTTAGCGGTCCGGAAACGACCTTATCTCGGGCTGAAAACGCGTTTTCTGCATTGTGCCATAACTTTGAAGGAAAGCTTCAGAACATGAAAGTTTCACCTCCCACTATAGCAGAAAGGATCTTTCTAATAGTTACACATCAAATCTAAGCTGTCTGAATTGTTGTTCCAAAGTTATCAACATTTTTACGTTTGGCGCTCCGGAACCCTCCTTATCTCAGGCTGAAAACGCGTTTTGTGCATTGTGCCATAACTTTGCAGGGAAGATTCAGAACATGAAATTTTAACCTCCCACTGTAGCAGAAAGGGTCTTTCTAGTAGTTGCACATCAAATCTAAGCTGTCTGAAGTGTTTTTCTAAAGTTATCAACATTTTTATGTTTGGCGTTCCGGAACCCACCTTACCTCAGGCTGAAAACGCGTTTTCTGCGTTGTTCCTTAACTTTGCAGGGAAGCTTCAGAACATGAAAGTTTGAACTCCCACTATAACAGACAGGGTCTTTCTAGTAGTTGCACATCAAATCTAAGTTGTCTGAAGTGTTTTTCGAAAGCTATCAACATTTTTATGTTTGGCGTTCCGGAAACAACCTTATCTCGGGCTGAAAACGCGTTTTCCGCATTGTGCCATAACATTGCAGGGAAGCTTCAGAACATGAAATTTTCACCTCCCACTATAGCAGATAGGGTCTTTCTAGTCGTTGTACATCACATCTAAGCTGTCTGAAATGTTTTTTTTAAAGTTATCAACATTTTTATGTTTGGCGTTCCGGAACCCTCCTTATCTCAGGCTGAAAACGCGTTTTCTGCATTGTGCCATAACTTTGCAGGGAAGCGTCAGAACATGAAATTTTAACCTCCCACTATAGCAGAAAGGGTCTTTCTAGTAGTTGCACATCAAATCCAAGCTGTCTGAAATGTTTTCCGAAAGTTATTAACATTTTTATGTTTGGCGTTCCAGAATCGACCTTATCTCAGGCTGAAAACGCGTTTTCTGCATTGTGCCATAACTTCTCAGGGAAGCTTCAGAACATGAAATGTTCACCTCCCACTATAGCAGAAAGGGTCTTTCTAGTAGTTGCACATCAAATCTAAGCTGTCTGAAGTGTTTTTCCAAAGTGATCAACATTTTTACGTTTGGCGTTTCAGAACCCACCTTATCTCTGGCTGAAAACACCTTGTCGGCATTGTGCCATAACTTTGCGGGGAAGCTTCAGAAAATGAAATGTTCACCTCCCACTAAAGCAGAAAGGGTCTTTCTAGTAGTTGCACATCAAATCTAAGCTGTCTGAAGTGTTTTTCCAAAGTTATCAACATTTTTCTGTTTGGCGTTCCGGAATCGACCTTATCTCAGGCTGAAAACGCTTTTCACGCTTTGTGCCATAACTTTGCAGTGAAGCTTCAGAAAATGAAATTTTCACCTCCCCCCTATCGCAGAAAGGGTTTTTCTAGTAGTTGCACATCAAATCTAAGCTGTTTGAAGGGTTTTTCCAAAGTTATCAACATTTTTATGTTTGGCGTTCCGGAATCAACCTTATCTCAGGCTGAAAACGCATTTTCTGCATTGTGCCATAACATCTCAGGGAAGCTTCAGAACATGAAATGTTCACCTCCCACGATAGCAGAAAGGGTCTTTCTAGTAGTTGCACATCAGATCTAAGCTGTCTGAAGTGTTTTTCCAAAGTTATCAACATTTTTATGTTTGGTGCTCCTGAATCAACCTTATCTCAGGCTGAAAACACGTTTTACGCATTGTGCCATAACTTTGCAGGGAAGCTTCAGAACATGAAATTTTCACCTCCCACTATAACAGAAAGGGTCTTTCTAGTACTTGCACATCAAATCTAAGCTGTCTGAAGTGTTGTTCCAAAGTGATCAACAGTTTTACGTTTGGCGTTTCAGAACCAACCTTATCTCAGGATGAAAAATCGTTTTCTGCATTGTCCCATAACTTTCCAGGGAAGCTTCAGAACATGAAATTTTGACCTCCCACTATAGCAGAAAGGGTCTTTCTAGTAGTTGCACATCAAATCTAAGCTGTCTGATGTGTTTTTCCAAAGTTATCAACATTGTTATGTATGGCGTTCCGGAATCGACCTTATCTCAGGCTGAAAACGCTTTTTACGCTTTGAGCCATAACTTTGCAGGGAAGCTTCAGAAAATGAAAATTTCACCTCCCACTATAGCAGAAAGGGTCTTTCTCGTAGTTGCACTTCAAATCTAAGCTGTCTGAAGTGTTTTTCCAAAGTTATCAACATTTTTACGTTTGGCGTTCCGGAATCAACATTATCTCAGGCTGAAAACGCATTTTCTGCATTGTGCCATAACTTTGTAAGGAAGCTTCAGAACATGAAATTTTCACCTCCCACTATAGCAGAAAGGGTCTTTCTAGTAGTTGCACATCAAATCTAAGCTGTCTGAAGTGTTTTTGGAAAGTTATCAACATTTGTCTGTTTGGCGTTCCAGAATCGACCTTATCTCAGGCTGAAAACGCCTTGTCTGCATTGTGCCATAACTTTGCAGGGAAGCTTCAGAAAATGAAATGTTCACCTCCGACTATAGCAGAAAGGGTCTTTCTATTGGTTGCACATCAAATCTAAGCTGTCTGAAGTGTTTTTCGAAAGTTATCAACATTTTTATGTTTGGCGTTCTGGTACCCACCTTATCTCAGGCTGAAAACGCGTTTTCTGCATTGTGCCATAACTTTGCAGGGAAGCTTTAGAACATGAAATTTTCACCTCCCACTATAGCAGAAAGGGTCTTTCTAGTAGTTGCACATCAAATCTAAGCTGTCTGAAGTGTTTTTCCGAAGTTATCAACATTTTTATGTTTGGCGTTCCGGAATTGACCTTATGTGTGGCTGAAAACGCGTTTTCTGCATTGTGACATGACTTTGCAGGGAAGCTTCAGAACATGAAATTTTAACCTCCCACGATAGCAGAAAGGGTCTTTCTAGTAGTTGCACATCAAATAGAAGCTGTTTGAATTGTTTTTCCAAAGTTATCAACACTTTTATGTTTGGTTTTCCGGAATCAACCTTATCTCAGGCTGAAAACGCGTTTTACACATTGTGCCATGACTTTGCAGGAAAGCTTCAGAACATGAAATTTTCAACTCCCACTATAGCAGAAAGGGTCTTTCTAGTAGTTGCACATCAAATCTAAGCTGTCTAAAGAGTTTTTCCAAAGTTATCAATATTTTTATTTTTGGCGTTCCGGAATCGACCTTATCTCAGGCTGAAAACGCGTTTTACACATGGTGCCATAACTTTGCAGGGAAACTTCAGAACATCGAATTTTCACCTCCCACTAAAGCAGAAACGGTCTTTCTAGTAGTTGCACATCAAATCTAAGCTGTCTGAAGTGTTTTTCCAAAGTTATCAACATTTTTATGTTTGGCGTTCCGGAATCGACCTTATCTCAGGCTGAAAACGCGTTTTACGCATTGTGCCATAACTTTGGTGGGAAGCTTCAGATCATCAAATATTCACCACCCACTATTGCAGAAAGGGTCTGTCTTGTAGTTGCACATCAAATCTTAGCTGTCTGAAGTGTTTTTCCAAACTTTTCAACATTTTTATGTTTGGCGTTCGGGAACCCACCTTATCTCAAGCTGAAAACGCGTTTTCTGCTTTGTGCCATAACTTTGCAGGAAACTTCAGAATATGAAATTTTAACCTCCCACTATTGCAGAAAGGGTCTGTCTTGTTGTTGCACATCAAATCTAAGCTGTCTGAAGTGTTTTTCCAAAGTTATCAACATTTTCATGTTTGGCGTTCCGGAATCGACCTTATCTCAGGCTGAAAACGCCTTTTACACATTGTTTCATAACTTTGCAGAGAAGCTTCAGAACATCAAATTTTCACCTCCCACTATAGTAGAAAGGGTTTTTCTAGTAGTTGCACATCAAATCTAAGCTGTCTGAAGTGTTTTTCCAAAGTTATCAACATTTTTTATGTTTGGCGTACCCGAACCCACCTTCTCTCAGGCTGAAAACGCCTTTACTGCAATGTGCCAAAACTTTGCAGGGAAGCTTCAGAACATGAAACTTACAACTCCCACTATAGCAGAATGGGTCTTTCTTGTAGTTGCACATCAAATCTAAGCTGTCTGAAGTGTTTTTCGAAAGGTATCAACATTTTTATGTTTGGCGTTCCGGAACCCACCTAATCTCAGGCTGAAAACGCGTTTTCCGCATTGTGCCATAACTTCTCAGGGAAGCTACAGAACACGAAATGTTCACCTCCCACTATAGCAGAAAGGGTCTTTCTCGTAGTTGCACATCAAATCTAAGCTGTCTGAAGTGTTTTTCGAAAGAGATAAACATTTTTATTGTTTGGTATTCCGAAACCCACCTTATCTCAGGTTAAAAACGCGTTTTCTGCATTGTGCCAAAACTTTGCAGGAAAGCTTCAGAACATGAAATTTTCTACTCCCACTATAGCAGAAAGGGTCTTTCTAGTAGTTGCACATCAAATCTAAGCTGTCTGAAGTGTTTTTCCACAGTTATCAACATTTTTATGTTTGGCGTTCTGGAACCCACCTTATCTCAGGCTGAAAACGCGTCTTCTGCATTGTGCCATAACTTTGCAGGGAAGCTTCAGAACATGAAATTTTAAACTTGCGCTACAGCAGAATAGGTCTTTCTCGTAGTTGGACATCAAATCTAAGCTGTTTGAAGTGTTTTTCCAAAGTTATCAACATTTTAATGTTTGGCGTTCTGGAACCCACCTTATCTCAGTCTGAAAACGTGTTTTTTGCATTGTGCCATAACTTTGCAGGGATGCCACAGAACATGAAATTTTCACCTGCCGCTATAGTAGAAAGGGTCGTTCTAGTAGTTGCACTTCAAATCTAAGCTGTCTGAAGTGTTTTTCCAAAGTTATCAACATTTTTATGTTTGGCGTTCCGGGATCGACCTTCTCTCAGGCTGAAAACGCGTTTTCTGCATTGTGCGATAACTTTGCAGGGAAGCTTCAGAACATGAAATTTTAAACTTGCGCTACAGCAGAATAGGTCTTTCTCGTAGTTGGACATCAAATCTAAGCTGTTTGAAGTGTTTTTCCAAAGTTATCAACATTTTAATGTTTGGCGTTCTGGAACCCACCTTATCTCAGTCTGAAAACGTGTTTTTTGCATTGTGCCATAACTTTGCAGGGATGCCACAGAACATGAAATTTTCACCTGCCGCTATAGTAGAAAGGGTCGTTCTAGTAGTTGCACTTCAAATCTAAGCTGTCTGAAGTGTTTTTCCAAAGTTATCAACATTTTTATGTTTGGCGTTCTGGAACCCACCTTATCTCAGGCTGAAAACGCGTTTTCTCCATTGTGCCATAACTTTGCAGGAAACTTCAGAATATGAAATTTTAACCTCCCACTATTGCAGAAAGGGTCTGTCTTGTTGTTGCACATCAAATCTAAGCTGTCTGAAGTGTTTTTCCAAAGTTATCAACATTTTCATGTTTGGCGTTCCGGAATCGACCTTATCTCAGGCTGAAAACGCCTTTTACACATTGTTTCATAACTTTGCAGAGAAGCTTCAGAACATCAAATTTTCACCTCCCACTATAGTAGAAAGGGTTTTTCTAGTAGTTGCACATCAAATCTAAGCTGTCTGAAGTGTTTTTCCAAAGTTATCAACATTTTTTATGTTTGGCGTACCCGAACCCACCTTCTCTCAGGCTGAAAACGCCTTTACTGCAATGTGCCAAAACTTTGCAGGGAAGCTTCAGAACATGAAACTTACAACTCCCACTATAGCAGAATGGGTCTTTCTTGTAGTTGCACATCAAATCTAAGCTGTCTGAAGTGTTTTTCGAAAGGTATCAACATTTTTATGTTTGGCGTTCCGGAACCCACCTAATCTCAGGCTGAAAACGCGTTTTCCGCATTGTGCCATAACTTCTCAGGGAAGCTACAGAACACGAAATGTTCACCTCCCACTATAGCAGAAAGGGTCTTTCTCGTAGTTGCACATCAAATCTAAGCTGTCTGAAGTGTTTTTCGAAAGAGATAAACATTTTTATTGTTTGGTATTCCGAAACCCACCTTATCTCAGGCTAAAAACGCGTTTTCTGCATTGTGCCAAAACTTTGCAGGAAAGCTTCAGAACATGAAATTTTCTACTCCCACTATAGCAGAAAGGGTCTTTCTAGTAGTTGCACATCAAATCTAAGCTGTCTGAAGTGTTTTTCCACAGTTATCAACATTTTTATGTTTGGCGTTCTGGAACCCACCTTATCTCAGGCTGAAAACGCGTCTTCTGCATTGTGCCATAACTTTGCAGGGAAGCTTCAGAACATGAAATTTTAAACTTGCGCTACAGCAGAATAGGTCTTTCTCGTAGTTGGACATCAAATCTAAGCTGTTTGAAGTGTTTTTCCAAAGTTATCAACATTTTAATGTTTGGCGTTCTGGAACCCACCTTATCTCAGTCTGAAAACGTGTTTTTTGCATTGTGCCATAACTTTGCAGGGATGCCACAGAACATGAAATTTTCACCTGCCGCTATAGTAGAAAGGGTCGTTCTAGTAGTTGCACTTCAAATCTAAGCTGTCTGAAGTGTTTTTCCAAAGTTATCAACATTTTTATGTTTGGCGTTCCGGGATCGACCTTCTCTCAGGCTGAAAACGCGTTTTCTGCATTGTGCGATAACTTTGCAGGGAAGCTTCAGAACATGAAATTTTAAACTTGCGCTACAGCAGAATAGGTCTTTCTCGTAGTTGGACATCAAATCTAAGCTGTTTGAAGTGTTTTTCCAAAGTTATCAACATTTTAATGTTTGGCGTTCTGGAACCCACCTTATCTCAGTCTGAAAACGTGTTTTTTGCATTGTGCCATAACTTTGCAGGGATGCCACAGAACATGAAATTTTCACCTGCCGCTATAGTAGAAAGGGTCGTTCTAGTAGTTGCACTTCAAATCTAAGCTGTCTGAAGTGTTTTTCCAAAGTTATCAACATTTTTATGTTTGGCGTTCTGGAACCCACCTTATCTCAGGCTGAAAACGCGTTTTCTCCATTGTGCCATAACTTTGCAGGGAAGCTTCAGAACATGAAATTTTCACCTCCCACTATAGCAGAAAGGGTCTTTCTAGTACTTGCACATCAAATCTAAGCTGTCTGAAGTGTATTTCAAAAGTTATCAACTTTTTTATGTTTGGCGTTCCGGAATCGACCTTATCTCAGGCTGAAAACGCGTTTTCGGAATTGTGGCATAACTTGGCAGGGAAGCTTCAGAAAATGAAATTTCCACCTCCCACTATAGCAGAAAGGGTCTTTCTAGTAGTTGCACATCAAATCTAAGCTGTCTGATATGTTTTTCCAAAGTTATCTACTTTTTTCTGTTTGGCGTTCTGGAACCCACCTTATCTCAGTCTGAAAACGCGATTTCTGCATTGTGCCATAACTTTGCAGGGAAGCTTCAGAACATGAAATTTTCACATCCCACTATAGCACAAAGGGTTTTTCTAGTAGTTGCACATCAAAGCTAAGCTGTCTGAAGTGTTTTTCCAAAGTTATCAACATTTTTATGTTTGGCGTTCTGAAATCAACCTCATCTCAGGCTGAAAACACGTTTTACGCATTGTGCCATAACTTTGTAGGGAAGCTTCAGAACATGATATTTTTACCTCCCACTACAGCAGAAAGGGTCTTTCTCGTTGTTGCACATCAAATCTAAGCTGTCTGAAGTGTTTTTCGAAAGTTTTCAACATTTTTTTTGTTTGGTGTTCCTGAATCGACCTTTTCTCAGGCCGAAAACGCGTTTTCTGCATTGTGCCATAACTTTGCAGGGAAGCTTCAGAGCATGAAATTTTAACCTGCCACTATAGCAGAAGTAGTCTTTCTAGTAGTTGCACATCAAATCTAAGCTGTCGAAATTGTTTTTCCAAAGTTATCAACATTTTTATGTTTGGCGTTCTGGAACCCACCTTATCTCAGGCTGAAAATGCGTTTTCTGCATTGTGCCAAAACTTTGTAGGTAAGCTCCAGAACATGACATTTTCTCCTCCCACTATAGCAGAAAGGGTCTTTCTAGTAGTTGCACATCAAATCTAAGCTGTCTGAAGTGTTTTTCCAAAGTTATCAACACTTTTATGTTTGGCGTTCCTGAATCGACCTTATCTCAGGCTGAAAACGCGTTTCTTCAATTGTGGCATAACTTTGCTGGGAAGCTTCAGAACATGAAATTTTCACCTCCCACTGTAGCAGAAAGGGTATTTCTAGTAGTTGCACATCAAATCTAAGCTCTCTGAAGTGTTTTTCCAAAGTTATCAACATTTTTATGTTTGGCGTTCTGGAATTGAACTTATCTCAGGCTGAAAACGAGTTTTACGCATTGTGCCATAACTTTGCAGCGAAGCTTCAGAACATGAAATTTTCACCTCCCGCTATAGCAGAAAGGGTCTTTCTCGTAGTTGCACATCAAATCTAAGCTGTCTGAAGTGTTTTTCGAAAGTTTTCAAAATTTTTATGTTTGGTGTTCCTGAATCGACCTTTTCTCAGGCTGAAAACGCGTTTTCTGCATTGTGCCATAACTTTGCAGGGAACCTTCAGAACATGAAATTTTCATATCCCACTATAGCAGAAAGGGTCTTTCTAGTAGTCTCACATCAAATCTAAGCTGTCTGAAGTGTTTTTCCAAAGTTATCAACATTTTAATGTTTGGAGTTCTGGAATCGACCTCATCTCAGGCTGAAAACGCCTTTTCTGCATTGTGCCATAACTTTGCAGGGAAGCTTTAGAACATCAAAATTTCACCTCCCACTATAGCAGAAAGGGTCTTTCTAGTTGGTGCACATCAAATCAAAGCTGTTTGAAGTGTTTTTCCAAAGTTATCAACACTTTTATGTTTGGCGTTCCGGAATCGACCTTATCTCAGGCTGAAAACACGATTTACGATTTCTGCCATAACTTTGCAGGGAAGCTTCAGAACATGAAATTTTCATATCCCACTATAGCAGAAAGGGTCTTTCTAGTAGTCTCACATCAAATCTAAGCTGTCTGAAGTGTTTTTCCAAAGTTATCAACATTCTTATGTTTGGCGTTCCGGAATCAACCTTATCTGAGGCTGAAAACGCGTTTTACGCATTGTGCCATAACTTTGCAGGAAAGCTTCAGAACATGAAATATTCGCCTCCCACTATAGCAGATAGGGTCTTTCTAGTAGTTGCACATCAAATCTAAGCTGTCTGAAGTGTTTTTCCAACGTTATCAACATTTTTATGTTTGGCGTTCTGGAACCCACCTTATCTGAGGCTGAAAACGCGTTTTCTGCATTGTGCCATAACTTTGCAGAGAAGCTTCAGAACATGAAATTTTCACCTCCCACTATAGCAGAAAGGGTCTTTCTAGTAGTTGCACATCAAATCTAAGCTGTCTGAAGTGTTTTTCCAAAGTTATCAACATTCTAATGTTTGGCGTTCCGGAATCAACCTTATCTCAGGCTGAAAACGCGTTTTACGCATTGTGCCATAACTTTGCAGGAAAGCTTCAGAACATGAAATTTTCAACTCCCACTATAGCAGAAAGGGTCTTTCTAGTAGTTGCACATCAAATCTAAGCTGTCTGAAGTGTTTTTCCAAAGTTATCAATATTTTTATGTTTGGCGTTCCGGAATCGACCTTATCTCAGGCTGAAAACGCGTTTCCTGCATTGTGGCACAACTTTGCAGGGAAGCTTCAGAACATGAAATTTTCACCTCCCACAGTAGCAGAAAGGGTCTTTCGAGTAGTTGCACATCAAATCTAAGCTGTCTGAAGTGTTTTTCCAAAGTTATCAACACTTTTATGTTTGGCGTTCCGGAATCGACCTTATCTCAGGCTGAAAACACGATTTACGATTTCTGCCATAACTTTGCAGGGAAGCTTCAGAACATGAAATTTTCATATCCCACTATAGCAGAAAGGGTCTTTCTAGTAGTCTCACATCAAATCTAAGCTGTCTGAAGTGTTTTTCCAAAGTTATCAACATTCTTATGTTTGGCGTTCCGGAATCAACCTTATCTGAGGCTGAAAACGCGTTTTACGCATTGTGCCATAACTTTGCAGGAAAGCTTCAGAACATGAAATATTCGCCTCCCACTATAGCAGATAGGGTCTTTCTAGTAGTTGCACATCAAATCTAAGCAGTCTGAAGTGTTTTTCCAACGTTATCAACATTTTTATGTTTGGCGTTCTGGAACCCACCTTATCTGAGGCTGAAAACGCGTTTTCTGCATTGTGCCATAACTTTGCAGAGAAGCTTCAGAACATGAAATTTTCACCTCCCACTATAGCAGAAAGGGTCTTTCTAGTAGTTGCACATCAAATCTAAGCTGTCTGAAGTGTTTTTCCAAAGTTATCAACATTCTAATGTTTGGCGTTCCGGAATCAACCTTATCTCAGGCTGAAAACGCGTTTTACGCATTGTGCCATAACTTTGCAGGAAAGCTTCAGAACATGAAATTTTCAACTCCCACTATAGCAGAAAGGGTCTTTCTAGTAGTTGCACATCAAATCTAAGCTGTCTGAAGTGTTTTTCCAAAGTTATCAATATTTTTATGTTTGGCGTTCCGGAATCGACCTTATCTCAGGCTGAAAACGCGTTTCCTGCATTGTGGCACAACTTTGCAGGGAAGCTTCAGAACATGAAATTTTCACCTCCCACAGTAGCAGAAAGGGTCTTTCGAGTAGTTGCACATCAAATCTAAGCTGTCTGAAGTGTTTTTCCAAAGTTATCAACACTTTTATGTTTGGCGGTCCGGAATCGACCTTATCTCAGGCTGAAAACACGATTTACGCATTCTGCCATAACTTTGCAGGGAAGCTTCAAAACATGAAATTTTCATATCCCACTATAGCAGAAAGGGTCTTTCTAGTAGTCTCACATCAAATCTAAGCTGTCTGAAGTGTTTTCCCAAAGTTATCATATTTTTTTGTTTGGCGTTCCGGAACCCACCTTATCTCAGGCTGAAAACTCGTTTTCTGCATTGAGCCATAACTTTGCAGTGAAGCTTCAGAACATGAAATTTTCATATCCCACTATAGCAAAAAGGGTCTTTCTAGTAGTTGCACGTCAAATGTAAGCTGTCTGAAGTGTTTTTCCAAAGTTATCAACATTTTTATGTTTGGCGTTCCGAAATCCACCTTATCTCACTCTGTAAGCGCGTTTTCTGCATTGTGCCATACCTTTGGAGGAAAGCTTCAGAACATGAAATTTTAACCTGCCACCATAGCAGAAAGGGTCCTTCTAGTATTTGCACATCAAATCTAACCTGTCTGAAGTGTTTTTCCAAAGTTATCAACAGTCTTATGTTTGGCGTTACGTAATCAACCTTATCTCAGGCTCAAAACGCGTTCTCTGCATTGTGCCATCACTTTGCAGGGAAACTTCAGAACATGAAATTTTCACCTCCCACTATAGCAGAAAGGGTGTTTCTAGTAGTTGCACATCAAATCTAAGATGTCTGAAGTGTGTTTTCAAAGTTATCATATTTTTATGTTTGGCTTTCCGGAATTGACCTTGTCTCATGCTGAAAACGAGTTTTCTGCATTGTGCCATAACTTTGCAGGGAAGCTTCAGAACATGACATTTAAACATCCCACTATAGCAGAAAGGGTTTTTCTAGTAGTTGCACATCAAATCTAAGCTGTCTGAAGTGTTTTTCCAAAGTTATCTACATTTTTATGTTTGGCGTTCCGGAATCGACCTTATCTCAGGCTGAAAACGCGTTTTCTGCATTGTGCCATAACTTTGCAGGAAAGCTGCAGAATATGAAATTTTCACCTCCCACTATAGCATAAAGGGTCTCTCTAGTAGTTGCACATCAAATCTAACCTGTCTGAAGTGTTTTTCCAAAGTTATCAACATTTTCATGTTTGGCGTTCCGGAATCGACCTTATCTCAGGCTGAAAACGCGTTTTCTGCATTGTGCCATAACTTTGCAGGGAAGCTTCAGAAGATGAAATTTTCACCTCCCACTATAGCAGAAAGGGTCTTTCTAGTAGTTGCAGATCAAATCTAAGCTGTCTGAAATGTTTTTCCAAAGTTATCAACATTTTTATGTTTGCCGTTCTGGAACCCACCTCATCTCAGGCTGAAAAAGTGTTTTCTGCTTTGTGCCATAACTTTGCAGGGAAGCTTCAGAACATGACATTTTCACCTCCCACTATATCAGAAAGGGTCTTTCTAGTAGTTGCTCGTCAAATCTAAGCTGTCTGAAGTGTTTTTCGAAAGTTATCAACATTTTTATGTTTGGCGTTCCGGATCGCACCTTATTGAAAACGCCTTTTCTGCATTGTGCCATAACTTTGCAGGGAAGCTTCTGAACATGACATTTAAACATCCCACTATAGCAGAAAGGGTCTTTCTAGTAGTTGCACATCAAATGTAAGCTGTCTGAAGTGTTTTTCCAAAGTTCTCAACATTTTAATGTTTGGCGTTCTGGAACCCACCTTATCTCAGTCTGAAAACGTGTTTTCTGCATTGTGCCATAACTTTGCGGGGAAGCTTCAGAACATGAAATTTTCACCTACCGCTATAGTAGAAAGGGTCTTTCTAGTAGTTGCACATCAAATCTACGCTGTCTGAAGTGTTTTTCCAAAGTTATCAACATTTTTTTGTTTGGCGTTCCAGAATCGACTTTATCTCAGGCTGAAAACGCCTTTTACACATTGTTTCATAACTTTGCAGGGAAGCTTCAGAACATCAAATTTTCACCTCCCACTATAGTAGAAAGGGTCTTTCTAGTAGTTGCACATCAAATCTACGCTGTCTGAAGTGTTTTTCCAAAGTTATCAACATTTTTTTGTTTGGCGTTCCAGAATCGACTTTATCTCAGGCTGAAAACGCCTTTTACACATTGTTTCATAACTTTGCAGGGAAGCTTCAGAACATCAAATTTTCACCTCCCACTATAGTAGAAAGGGTCTTTCTAGTAGTTGCACATCAAATCTAAGCTGTCTGAAGTGTTTTTCCAAAGTTATCAACATTTTTATGTTTGGCGTGCCGGAATCGACTTTATCTCAGGCTGAAAACGCGTTTTTCGCATTGTGCCATAACTTTGCAGGGAAGCCTCAGAACATGAAATTTTCAAATCCCTCTATAGCAGAAAGGGTCTTTCTAGTAGTTGCCCATCAAATCTAAGCTGTCTGAAGTGTTTTTTCAAAGTTATGATATTTTTATGTTTGGCGTTCCTCAATTGACCTTGTCTCATGCTGAAAACGCGTTTTCTGCATTGTGCCATAACTTTGCAGGGAAGCTTCAGAACATGAAATTTTCAACTCCCACTATAGCAGAAAGGCTTTTTCCAGTAGTTGCACATCAAATCTAAGCTGTCTGAAGTGTTTTTCCAAAGTTGTCAACATTTTTATGTTTGGCGTTCTGGAACCCGCCTTATCTCAGGCTGAAAACGCATTTTCTGCATTGTGCCATAACTTTGGAGGGAAACTTCAGAACATGAAATATTCACCTCCAACTATAGCAGAAAGGTTCTTTCGAGTAGTTGCACATCAAATCTAAGCTGTTTGAAGTGTTTTTCCAAAGTTAACACAGTTTTTATGTTTGGCGTTCCAGAATCGACCTTATCTCAGGCTGAAAACGCGTTTTACGCATTGTGCCATAACTTTGCAGGGAAGCTTCAGAAAATGAAATTTCCACCTCCCACTATAGCAGAAAGGGTCTTTCTAGTAGTTGCACATCAAATCTAAGCTGTCTGAAGTGTTGTTCCAAAGTTATCAACATTTTTACGTTTGGCGTTCCGGAATCGACCTTATCTCAGGCTGAAAACACGTTTTACGCATTGTGCCATAACTTTGCAGGGACGCTTCAGCACATGAAATTTTCACCTCCCACTATAACAGAAAGGGTCTTTCTAGTAGTTGCACATCAAATCTAAGCTGTCTGAAGTGTTGTTCCAAAGTGATCAACATTTTTACGTTTGGCGTTTCGGAACCCACCTTATCTCAGGCTGAAAACGTGTTTTCTGCACTGTGCCATAACTTCTCAGGGAAGCTTCAGAACATGAAATGTTCACCTCCCACTATCGCAGAAAGGGTCTTTCTCGTAGTTGCACATCAAATCGAAGCTGTCTGAAGTGTTTTTCCAAAGTTATCAACATTTTTATGTTTGGCGTTCCGGAACCCGCCTTATCTCAGGCTGAAAACGCGTTATCTGCATTGTGTCATACCTTTGCAGGGAAGCTTCAGAAAATGAAATTTTCACCTCCCACTATAGCAGAAAGGGTCTTTCTAGTAGGTGCACATCAAATCGAAGCTGTCTGAAGTGTTTTTCCAAAGTTATCAACTTTTTTATGTTTGCCGTTCCGGAATCGACCTTATCTCAGTGTTTGGTTTTAACCCTTTGATTGCTGGTGAGAAGAGTATTGACCGCTGCAGCTTTCCGGTCAGAGAACTGGAGTCTTCAGATGAATTCCAAACTTTTATTTCTGAGATGGGTGCAATGATCAACAGGAAGTTTCTATAAACAACATAATCACAGTGAGATCAGAACTGTATAAAACGGTAGTGCAGTGCACAAACTAAGTCATTCAAATCACACAAACACGCGAGTTCTTCATCATCTTTAACACTTAAACAATCCCAACCACACAGCTGTTTCACCCGGACACATACACACGTAAACAGCAAAGCGCGACACAGCAATGGTGACTGCCCTGCTCCGTAACTTCAACCAACCACCCGAACCGTAAAAGTGAAAGTAAACATCGCTCCGCACTCACTATCACACATGCAGCAACAATGACCGCCCGCAATAACTATTTACAATATATATATATATATATATATATATGAGAACGGAAACTCACATCGTCAGCGACTTCCATGAACCTGCAGAAGAACATGCGGAAAAGTACGTGTAACTGTTATTCTCTGCTGAACTTACGTAACTACCGTAATTACTCGGGCAGCCACGGAAACAGCGCTGCAGTGAGAGGAATTCTCAACACTCAGGCTGAAAACACGATTTACGCATTCTGCCATAACTTTGCAGGGAAGCTTCAGAACATGAAATTTTCATATCCCACTATAGCAGAAAGGGTCTTTCTAGTAGTTGCACATCAAATCTCAGCTGTCTGAAGTGTTTTTCCAAAGTTAGCAACATTTTTACGTTTGGCGTTCCGGAATCGACCTTATCTCAGGCTGAAAACGCGTTTTCTGCATTGTGCCATAACTTTGCAGGGAAGCTTCAGAACATGAAATTTTAACCTCCCACTATAGCAGAAAGGGTCTTTCTAGTAGTTGCACATCAAATCTAAGCTGTCGAAAGTGTTTTTCCAAAGTTATCAACATTTTTATGTTTGGCGTTTCGGAACCGACCTTATCTCAGCCTGAAAACGCGCTTTACATATTTTGCCATAACTTTGCAGGGAAGCTTCAGAACACGACATTTTCACCTCCCACTCTCGCTGAAAGGGTCTTTCTAGTAGTTGCACATCAAATCTAAACTGTCTGAAGTGTTTTTCCAAAGTTATCAACATTTTTATGTTTGGCGTTCTGGAACCCACCTTATCTCAGGCTGAAAACGAGTTTTCTGGATAGTGCCATAACTTTGCAGGGAGACTTCAGAACATGAAATTTTCTCCTACCACTGTAGCAGAAAGGGTATTTCAAGTAGTTGCACATCAAATCTAAGTTGTCTGAAGTGTTTTTCCAAAGTTATCAACATTCTTATGTTTGGCGTTGCGGAACCCACCTTATCGCAGCCTGAAAACGCGTTTTACATATTTTGCCACAACTTTGCAGGGAAGCTTCAGAACATGAAATTTTAACATCCCAATATAGCAGAAAGGGTCTTTCTAGCAGTTGCACATCAAATCTAAGCTGTCTGAAGTGTTTTTCCAAAGTTATCAATATTTTTATGTTTGGCGTTCCGGAACCCACCTTATCTCAGGCTGAAAACGCGTTTTCTGCATTGTGCCATAACTTCTTAGGGAAGCTTCAGAACATGAAATGTTCACCTCCCACTATAGCAGAAAGGGTCTTTCTAGTAGTTGCACATCAAATCTAAGCTGTCTGAAGTGTTTTTCGAAAGTTATCAACATTTTTATGTTTGCCGTTCCGGAATCGACCTTATCTCAGGCTGAAAAGCCGTTTTCTGCATTGTGCCATAACTTTGGAGGGAAGCTTCAGAACATGAAATTTTCAAATTCCACTACAGCAGAAGACGTCTTTCTCGTAGTTGCACATCAAATCTAAGCTGTCTGAAGTGTTTTTCCAAAGTTATCAACATTTTTATGTTTGGCGTTCCAGAATCGACCTTATCTGAGGATGAAAACGCATTTTCTGCATTGTGCCATAACTTTGCAGAGAAGGTTCAGAACATGAAATTTTCACCTCCCACTACAACAGAAAGGGTGTTTCTAGCAGTTGCACATCAAATCTAAGCTGTCTGAAGTGTTTTTCCAAAGTTATCAACATTTTTATGTTTGGTGTTCCAGAACCCACCTTACCTCAGGCTGAAAACGTGTTTCTTTCTTTGTGCCATAACTTTGCAGGGAAGCTTCAGAACATGAAATTTTAACCTCCCACTCTAGCAGAAAGGGTCTTTCTAGCAGTTGCACGTCAAATCAAAGATGTCTGAAGTGTTTTTCGAAAGTTATCAACATTTATATGTTTGGCGTTCCGGAACCCACCTTATCTCAGACTGAAAACGCGTTTTCTGCATTGTGCCATAACTTTGCAGGGAAGCTTCCGAACATGAAATTTTAACCTCACACTATAGCAGAAAGGGTCTTTTTAGTAGTTGCGAACCAAATCTAAGCTGTCTGAAGTGTTTTTCCAAAGTGATCATCATTTTTATGTTTGGCGTTCGGGAATCGACCTTATCTCAGGCTCAAAATGCGTTTTCTGCATTGTGCCATAACTTTGCAGAGAAGCTTCAGTACATAAAATTTTCACCTCCCTCTATAGCAGAAAGGGTCTTTCTAGTAGGTGCACATCAAATCTCAGCTGTCTGAAGTGTTTGTCCAAAGTTATCAACATTTTTATGTATGGCGTTCCGGAACCCACCTTATCTCAGGCTGAAAACGCGTTTCTTTCTTTGGGCCATAACTTTGCAGGGAAGCTTCAGAACATGAAATTTTCACCTCTGACTATAGCAGAAAGGGTCTTTCTAGTAGTTGCACATCAAATCTAAGCTGTGTTAAGTGTTTTTCGAAAGATATCAACATTTATATGTTTGGCGTTCCGGAAACCCCCTTATCTCAGACTGAAAACGCGTTTTCTGGATTGTGCCATAACTTTGCATGGAAGCTTCAAAACATGAAATTTTCAACCTCCCACTATAGTAGAAAGGGTCTTTCTAGTAGGTGCACATCAAATCTAAGCTGTCTGAAGATTTTTTCCAAAGTTATCAACATTTTCATCTTTGGCGTTCGGGAACTCACCTTATCTTACGCTGAAAACGCGTTTTCTGCATTGTGCCATAGCTTTGCAGGGAAGCTTTAGAACATGAAATTTTCACCGCCCACTAGAGCAGAAAGGGTCTTTCTAGTAGTTGCACATCAAGTGCTTTTTGAAAGTTATCAACCCTTTTATGTTTGGCGTTCCGAAACCCAACTTATCTCAGGCTGAAAAGCGTTTTTGTGCATTGTGCCATATCTTCTCAGGGAAGCTTCAGAACATGAAATTTTAACCTCCCACTATAGCAGAAAGGGTCTTTCCAGTAGTTGCACATCAAATCTAAGCTGTCTGAAGTGTTTTTCGAAAGTTATAAACATTTTTATGTTTGGCGTTCCGGAACCCACCTTATCTCAGCCTGAAAACGCGTTTTACATATTTTGCCATAACTTTGCAGGGAAGCTCCAGAACATGAAATTTTAACATGCCACTATCGCAGAAAGGGTCTTTCTAGTAGTTGCACATCAAATCTAAGCTGTCTGAAGTGTTTTTCCAAAGTTATCAACATTCTTATGTTTGGCGTTCCAGAATCAACCTTATCTCAGGCTGAAAACGCGTTTTCTGCATTGTGCCATAACTTTGCAGGGAAGCTTCAGAACATGAAATGTTCGCCTCCCACTATAGCAGATAGGGTCTTTCTAGTAGTTGCACATCAAATCTAAGCTGTTTGAAGTGTTTTTCCAAAGTTATCAACATTTTTATGTTTGGTGTTCCGGAACCCACCTTATCTCAGCCTTTAAACGCGTTTTCTGCATTGTGCCATAACTTTGGAGGGAAGCTTCAGAACATGAAATTTTAACCTGCCACTATTGCAGAAAGGGTCCTTCTAGTAGTTGCACATCAAATCTAACCTGGCTGAAGTGTTTTTCCAAACTTATCAACATTCTTATGTTTGGCGTTCCGGAATCAACCTTATCTCAGGCTGAAAACGCGTTTTCTGCATTGTGTCATCACTTTGCAGAAAAGCTGCAGAATATGAAATTTTAACCTCCCACTATAGCAGAAAGGGTCTTTCTAATAGTTGCACAACAAATCTAAGCTGTCTGAAGTGTTTTTCGAAAGTTATCAACATTTTTATGTTTGGCGTTCCGGATCGCACCTTATTGAAAACGCATTTTCTGCATTGTGCCATAACTTTGCAGGGAAACTTCAGAACATGAAATTTTCACCTCCCACTATAGCAGAAAGGGTCTTTCTAGTAGTTGCACATCAAATGTAAGCTGTCTGAAGAGTTTTTTCAAAGTTATCACATTTTTATGTTTGGCGTTCCGGAATTGACCTTGTCTAATGCTGAAAACGCGTTTTCTCCATTGTCCCATAACATTGCAGGGAAGCTTCAGAAAATGACATTTAAACATCCCACGATAGCAGAAAGGGTCTTTCTAGTAGTTGCACATCAAATCTAAGCGGTCTGAAGTGTTTTTCCAACGTTATCAACATTGTTATGTTTGGCGTTCCGGAATAAACCTTATCTCAGGCTGAAAACGCGTTTTTTGCATTGTGCCATAACTTTGCAGGGAAGCTTCAGAACATGAAATTTTCACCTCCCACTATAGCAGAAAGGGTCTCTCTAGTAGTTGCACATCAAATCTAAGCTGTCTGAAGTGTTTTTCCAAAGTTATCAACATTTTTATGTTTGGCATTCTGAAATCAACCTCATCTCAGGCTGAAAACGAGTTTTACGCATTGTGCCATAACTTTGCAGCGAAGCTTCAGAACATGAAATTTTGACCTCCCACTATAGCAGAAAGGGTCTCTCTAGTAGTTGCACATGAAATCTAAGCTGTCGGAAGTGTTTTTCCAAAGTTATCAACATTTTTGTTTTTGGCTTTCCGGAATCGACCTTATCTCAGGCTGAAAACGCGTTTTCTGCATTGTGCCATAACTTTGCAGGGAAGCTTCATAACATGAAATTTTCACCTCCCACTATAGCAAAAAGGGTTTTTCTAATAGTTGCACATCAAATCTAAGCTGTTTGAAGTGTTTTTCCAAAGTTATCAACATTTTTATGTTTGGCGTTCCGGAACCCACCTTATCTCAGGCTTTAAACGCGTTTTCTGCATTGTGCCATAACTTTGGAGGGAAGCTTCAGAACATGAAATTTTAACCAGCCACTATTGCAGAAAGTTTCCTTCTAGTAGTTGCACATCAAATCTAAGCTGTCTGAAGTGTTTTTCGAACGTTATCAACATTTTTATGTTTGGCGTTCCGGATCGCACCTTATTGAAAACGCATTTTCTGCATTGTGCCATAACTTTGCAGGGAAACTTCAGAACATGACATTTAAACATCCAACGATAGTAGAAAGGGTTTTTCTAGTAGTTGCACATCAAATCTAAGCTGTCTGAAGTGTTTTTCCAAAGTTATCACATTTTTATGTTTGGCGTTCCGGAATTGACCTTGTCTAATGCTGAAAACGCGTTTTCTCCATTGTCCCATAACATAGCAGGGAAGCTTCAGAACATGACATTTAAACATCCCACGATAGTAGAAAGGGTCTTTCTAGTAGTTGCACATCAAATCTAAGCTGTCTGAAGTGTTTTTCCAAAGTTATCACATTTTTATGTTTGGCGTTCCGGAATTGACCTTGTCTAATGCTGAAATCGCGATATACGCATTCTGCCATAACTTTGCAGGGAAGCTTCTGAACATGACATTTTCACCTCCCACTATAGCAGAAAGGGTCTTTCTAGTAGTTGCACATCAAATCTAAGCTGTCTGAAGTGTTTTTCCAAAGTTATCAACATTTTTATGTTTGGCGTTCCGGAATAAACCTTATCTCAGGCTGAAAACGCGTTTTTTGCATTGTGCCATAACTTTGCAGGGAAGCTTCAGAACATGAAATTTTCACCTCCCACTATAGCAGAAAGGGTCTCTCTAGTAGTTGCACATCAAATCGAAGCTGTCTGAAGTGTTTTTCCAAAGTTATCAACATTTTTATGTTTGGCGTTCCGGAACCCACCTTATCTCAGGCTTTAAACGCGTTTTCTGCATTGTGCCATAACTTTGGAGGGAAGCTTCAAAACATGAAATTTTAACCTGCCACTATTGCAGAAAGGGTCCTTCTAGTAGTTGCACATCAAATCTAAGCTGTCTGAAGTGTTTTTCGAAAGTTATCAACATTTTTATGTTTGGCGTTCCGGATCGCACCTTATTGAAAACGCATTTTCTGCATTGTGCCATAACTTTGCAGGGAAACTTCAGAACATGAAATTTTCACCTCCCACTATAGCAGAAAGGGTCTTTCTAGTAGTTGCACATCAAATGTAAGCTGTCTGAAGTGTTTTTTCAAAGTTATCATATTTTTATGTTTGCCGTTCCGGAATTGACCTTGTCTAATGCTGAAAACGCGTTTTCTCCATTGTGCCATAACATTGCAGGGAAGCTTCAGAACATGACATTTAAACATCCCACGATAGCAGAAAGGGACTTTCTAGTAGTTGCACATCAAATCTAAGCTGTTTGAAGTGTTTTTCGAAAGTTATCAACATTTTTATGTTTGGCGTTCCGGAATCGACCTTGTCTCAGGCTGAAAACGCGATTTAAGCATTCTGCCATAACTTTGCAGGGAAGCTTCTGAACATGAAATTTTCACCTACCACTATAGCAGAAAGGGTATCTCTAGTAGTTGCACATCAAATCTACGCTGTCTGAAGTGTTTTTACCACGGTTATCAACTTTTTTTTATGTTGCCGTTCCGGAATCGACCTTATCTCAGGCTGAAAACGCGTTTTTCGCATTGTGCCATAAATTTGAAAGGAAGCTTCAGAGCATGAAATTTTCACTTGCCACTATAACAGTACTGGTCTTTCTAGTAGTTGCACATCAAATCTAAGCTGTCTGCAGTGTTTTTCCAAAGTTATCAACATTTTTATGTTTGGCGTTCCGGAATCGACCTTATCTCAGGCTGAAAACGTGTTTTACGCATTGTGCCATAACTTTGCAGGGAAGCTTCAGAACATGAAATTTTCACCTCCCACTATATCAGAAAGGGTCTTTCTAGTAGTTGCACATCAAATCTAAGCTGTCTGAAGCGTTTGTCTGAAGTTATCAACTTTATTATGTTTGGCGTTCCGGAACCCACCTTATCTCATGCTGAAAACGCATTTTCTGCATTATGCCATAATTTTTCTGGGAAGCTTCAGAACACGAAATTTTCACCTCCCACTTTATCAGAAAGGGTCTTTCTAGTAGTTGCACATCAAATCTAAGGTGTCAGAAGTGTTTTTCCAAAGTTATCAACATTTTTATGTTTGGCGTACCGGAATCGACCTTATGTCAGGCTGAACACGGGTTTTACGCATTGCGCCATAACTTTGCAGGGAAGCTTCAGAACATGGAATTTTCACTACCCACTGTAGCAGAAAGGGTCTTTCTGGTATTTGCACATCAAATCTAAGCTGTCTGAAGTGTTTTTCCAAAGTTATCAACATTTTTATGTTTGGCGTTGCGGAATCGACCTGATCTCAGGCTGAAAACGCGTTTTAAGCATTGTACCATAACTTTGCAGGGAAGCTTCAGAACATGAAATTTTCACATCCCACTGTAGCAGAAAGGGTTATTCTAGTAGTTGCACATCAAATCTATGCTGTCTGAAGTGTTTTTCAAAAGTTATCAACATTTTTATGTTTGGCGTTCCGGAATCGACCTTATCTCAGCCTGAAAACGAGTTTTCTGCATTGTGCCATAACTTTGCAGGGAAGCTTCAGAACATCAAATTTTCACTTCCCACTATAGCAGACAGGGTCTTTCTAGTAGTTGCACATCAAATCTAAGCTGTCTGAAGGGTTTTTCAAAAGTTATCAACATTTTTATGTTTGGCGTACCGGAATCGACCTTATCTCAGGCTAAAAACTTGTTTTCTGCATTGTGCCAAAACTTTGCAGGGAAGCTTCAGAACATGAAATTTTCACATCCCACTGAAGCAGAAAGGGTCTTTCTAGTAGTTGCAAATCAAATCTATGCTGTCTGAAGTGTTTTTCAAAAGTTATCAACATTTTTATGTTTGGCGATCTGGAATCGATCTTATCTCAGGCTAAAAATGCGTTTTCTGCATTGTGCTATAACTTTGCAGGGAAGGTTCAGAACATGAAATTTTCACCTCCCACTATAGCAGAAAGGGTCTTTCTAGTAGTTGCACATCAAATCTAAGCTGTCTACAATCTTTTTCCAAAGTTATCAACATTTTAATGTTTCGCGTTCCGGAATCGACCTTAACTCAGGCTGAAAACGCGTTTTTCGGAGCATGCCATAAATTTGAGGGGAAGCTTCAGAACATGAAATTTTCACCAGCCACTATAGTAGAAATGGTCCTTCCAGTAGTTGCACATCAAATCCAAGTTGTCTGAAGTTTTTTTCCAAAGTTATCAACATTTTTATGTATGGCGTTCCTGAATCGACCTTATCTCAGGCTGAAAACGCGTTTCACGCATTGTGCCATAACTTTGCAGGGAACCTTTAGAATATGAAATTTTCACCTCCCACTATAGCAGAAAGGGTCTTTCTAGTAGTTGCACATCAATTCTAAGCTGTCTGAAGTGATTTTCCAAAGTCATCAACATTTTTATGTTTGGCGTTCCGGAATCGACCTTATCTCAGGCTGAACACGCATTTTCTGCATTGTGCCATAACTTTTCAGGGGAGCTTCAGAACATTACATTTTAAACTTCCACTATAGCAGAAAAGGTCTTTCTTGTAGTTGCACATCAAATCTAAGCTGTCTCAAGTGTTTTTCTACAGTTATCAACATTTTTATGTTTGGCGTTCCGGAACCCACCTTATCTCAGCCTGAAAACGCGTTTTACATATTTTGCCATAACTTTGCAGGGAAGCTTCAGAACATGAAATTTTAACCTCCCACGATAGCAGAAAGGGTCTTTCTAGTAGTTGCACATCAAATCGAAGCTTTTTGAATTGTTTTTCCAAAGTTATCAACACTTTTATCTTTGGTGTTCCGGAATCAACCTTATCTGAGGCTGAAAATGCGTTTTACGCATTGTGCCATAACTTTGCAGGAAAGCTTCAGAACATGAAATTTTCAACTCCCACTATAGCAGAAAGGCTCTTTCTAGTAGTTGCACATCAAATCGAAGCTGTCTGAAGTGTTTTTCCAGAATTATGAACATGTTTATGTTTGGCGTTCCGGAATCGACCTTATCTCAGGCTGAAAACGCGTTTTACGCATGGTGCCATAACTATGCCGTGAAGCTTCAGAACATGAAATTTTCACCTTCCACAATGGCAGAAAGGGTCTTTCTAGTAGTTTCACGTGAAATCTAAGCTGTCTGAAGTGTTTTTCCTAAGTTATCAACATTTTTATGTTTGGCGTTCCGGAATCGACCTTATCTCAGGCTGAAAACGCGTTTTAAGCATTGCGCCACAACTATGCATAAAGCTTAAGAACATGAAATTTTCACCTCCCACTATAGCAGAAAGGGTCTTTCTAGTAGTTTCACGTGAAATCTAAGCTGTCTGAAGTGTTTTTCCAAAGTTATCAACATTTTTATGTTTCGCGTTCCGGAATCGACTTTATCTCAGGCTGAAAACCTTTTTTTCCGCATTGTGCCATAACTTTGCAGGAAACTTCAGAATAAGAAATTGTAACCTCCGACTGTTGCAGAAAGGGTCTGTCTTGTAGTTGCACATCAAATCGAAGCTGTCTGAAGTGTTTTTCCAAAGTTATCATCATTTTCATGTTTGGCGTTCCGGAATCGACCTTATCTCAGGCTGAAAACGCATTTTCTGCATTGTGCCATAACTTTGCAGGGAAGCTTCAGAACATGAAATTTTCACATGCCACTATAGCAGAAAGGGTCTTTCCAGTAGTTGCACATCAAATCTAATCTGTCTAAAGAGTTTTTCCAAAGTTTTCAAAATTTTTATGTTCGGCGTTCCGGAATCGACCATATCTCAGGCTGAAAACGCGTATTCTGCATTGTGCCTTAACTTTGCTGGGAAGATTCAGAACATGAAATTTTCACCTCCAACTATAGCAAAAATGGTCTTTCTAGTAGTTGCACATCAGATCGAAGCTGTTTGAAGTGTTTTTCCAAAGTTATCAACATTTTTATGTTTGGCGTTCCGGAATCCACCTTAACTCAGGCTGAAAACGCGTTTTCTGCATTGTGCCATAACATTGCAGGGAAGCTTCAGAACATGAAATGTTCACCTCCCACTTTAGCTGAAAGGGTCTTTCTCGTAGTTGCAGATCAAATCTACGCTGTCTGAAGTGTTTGTCCAAAGTTATCAACATTCTTATGTTTGGCGTTCCGGAATCAACCATATCTCAGGCTGAAAACGTGTTTTCTGCATTGTGCCATAACTTGGCAGGGAAGCTTCAGAACATGAAATTTTGACCTCCCACTATAGCAGAAAGGGTCTTTCTAGTAGTTGCACATCAAATTTGAGCTGTTTGAAGTGTTTTTCCGAAGTTATCAACATTTTTATGTTTGGCGTTCCGGAATCGACCTTATCTCAGGCTGAAAACGCGTTTCCTGCATTGTGGCATAACTTTGCAGGGAAGCTTCAGAACATGAAATTTTCATTTCCAACTGTAGCAGAAAGGGTCTTTCTAATAGTTGCTCATCAAATCTTAGCTGTCTGAATTGTTCTTCCAAAGTTCTCAACATTTTTATGTTTGGTGTTCTGAAATCAACCTCATCTCAGGCTGAAAACGCGTTTTACGCATTGTGCCATAACTTTGCAGGGAAGCTTCAGAACATGATATTTTCACCTCCCACTATAGCAGAAAGGGTCTTTCTCGTAGTTGCACATCAAATCTAAGCTGTCTTGAAGTGTTTTTCTACAGTTATCAACATTTTTATGTTTGGCGTTCCGGAATCAACCTCATCTCAGGCTGAACACCCCGTTTTCTGTATTGTGCCATAACTTTGCAGGGATGCATCAGAAAATGACAATTTAAAGTTCCACAATAGCAGAAAAGGTCTTTATAGTACTTGCACATCAAATCTAAGCCGTCTGAAGTGTTTTTCCAAAGTTATCAACATTTTTATGTTTGGCGTTGCGGAATCGACCTTATCTCAGGCTGAAAACGCGTTTTCGGAATTGTGCCATAACTTTGCAGGGAAGCTTCGGAACATGAGATTTTCACATCCCACTATAGCAGAAAGGGTCTTTCTAGTAGTTGCACTTCAAATCTAAGCTCTCTGAAGTGTATTTCGAAAGTTATCAACATTTTTATGTTTGGCGTTCCGGAACCCACCTTATCTCAGGCTGAAAACGCGTTTTATGCATTGTGCCATAACTTTGCAAAAAGCTTCTGAACATGAAATGTTCACCTCCCACTATAGCAGAAAGGGTCTTTCTAGTAGTTGCACATCAAATCAAAGCTGTCTGAAATGTTTTCCGAAAGTTATCAACATTTTTATGTTTGGCGTTCCGGAATCGACCTAATCTCAGGCTGAAAACACGTTTTACGCATTGTGCCATAACTTTGCAGGGAAGCTTCAGAACATGAAATGTTCACCTCCCACTATAGCAGAAAGGGTCTTTCTCGTGGTTGCACATCACATCGAAGCTGTCAGAAGTGTTTTTCCAAAGATATCAACATTTTTATGTTTGGCGTTCCGGAATCGACCTTATCTCAGGCTGAAAACGCGTTGTCTGCATTGTGCCATAACTTTGCAGGGAAGCTTCAGGACCTTGAATTTTCACCTCCCACTATAGCAGAAAGGGCCTTTTTAGTAGTTGCACATCAAATCTAAGCGGTCTGAAGTGTTTTTCCAACGTTATCAACATTATTATGTTGCCGTTCCGGAATCGACCTCATCTCAGGCTGAAAACGCGTTTTCTGCATTTGGCCATAACGTTGCAGAGAAGCTTCAGAACATGAAATTTTCACCTCCCACTACAACAGAAAGGGTGTTTCTAGCAGTTGCACATCAAATCTAAGCTGTCTGAAGTGTTTTTCAAAAGTTATCAACATTTTTATGTTTGGCGTTCCGGAATCGACCTTATCTCAGGCTGAAAACGGATTTTACGCATTGTGCCACAACTTTACAGGGAAGCTTCAGAACATGAAATGTTCATCTCCCACTGTAGCAGAAAGGGTCCTTCTAGTAGTTGCACATCAAATCTAAGCTGTCTGAAGTGTTTTTCCAAAGTTATCAACATTTTTATGTTTGGCGTTCCGGAACCCACCATATCTCAGACTGAAAACGCGTTTTCTGCATTGTGCCATAACTTTGCATGGATGCTTCCGAACATGAAATTTTGACCTCCCACTATCACAGAAAGGGTCTTTCAAGCAGTTGCACATCAAATCTAAGCTGTCTGATGTGTTTTTCCAAAGTTATCAACTGTTTTATGTTTGGCGTTCGGGAATCGACCTTTTCTCAGGCTCAAAATGCGTTTTCTGCATTGTGCCATAAGTTTGCAGAGAAGCTTCAGAACATGAAATTTTCACCTCCCACTATAGCAGAAAGCGTCGTTCTAGTAGTTGCACATCAAATATAAGCTGTCTGAAGTGTTTTTCCAAAGTTATCAACATTTTTATGTTTGGCGTTCCGGAACCCACCTTATCTCAGGCTGACAACGCGTTTCCTGCTTTGTGCCATAACTTTGCAAGGAAGTTTCAGAACATGGAGTTTTAACCTCCCACTATAGCAGAAAGCGTCGTTCTAGTAGTTGCACATCAAATATAAGCTGTCTGAAGTGTTTTTCCAAAGTTATCAACATTTTTATGTTTGGCGTTCCGGAACCCACCTTATCTCAGGCTGAAAACGTGTTTCTTTCTTTGTGCCAGAACTTTGCAGGGAAGCGTCAGAAAATGGAATTTTAACCGCCCACAGTAGCATAAAGGGTCTTTCTAGCAGTTGCACATCAAATCTAAGCTGTCTGAAGTGTTTTTCTAAAGTTATCAATAATATTATGTTTGGCGTTCCGGAAGCCACCTCATCTCAGGCTGAAAACGGGTTTTCCGCATTGGGCCATATCTTTGCTGGGAAGCTTCAGAACATGAAATTTTAACCTCCCATTCTAGCAGAAAGGGTCTTTCTAGTAGTTGCACATCAAATCTAAGCTGTCTGAAGTGTTTTTCCAAAGATATCAACATTTTTGTGTTTGGCGTTCCGGAACCCACCTTATCTCAGGCTGAAAACGTGTTTCTTTCTTTGTGCCAGAACTTTGCAGGGAAGCTTCTGAACATGAAATTTTCACTTCCGACTATTGCAGAAAGGGTCTTTCTAGTAGTTGCACATCAAATCTAAGCTGTCTGAAGTGTTTTTCCAAAGTAATCAACATTCTTATGTTTGGCGTTCCGGAATCAACCTTATCTCAGGCTGAAAACGCGTTTCCTGCATTGTGGCATAACTTTGCAGGGAAGCTTCAGAACATGAAATTTTCACCTCGCACTGTAGCAGAAAGGGTCTTTCTAGTAGTTGCACATCAAATCTAAGCTGTCTTAAGTGTTTTTCGAATGTTATCAACATTTTTATGTTTGGCGTCCCGGAACCCACCTTATCTCAGGCTGAAAACGGGTTTTCCGCATTGTGCCATAACTTTGCAGGGAAGCTTCATAAAACGAAATTTTCACCTCCCACTATAGCAGAAAGGGTCTTTCTAGTAGTTGAACATCAAATCTAAGCTGTCTGAAGTGTTTTTCCAAAGTTATCAACATTTTTATGTTTGGCGTTCCGGAATCGACCTTATCTCTGGCTGAAAACGCGTTTTCTGCATTGTGCCATAACTTTGCATGGATGCTTCCGAATATGAAATTTTCACGTCCCACTATCGCAGAAAGGGTCTTTCTAGTAGTTGCACATCAAATCTAAGCTGTCTGAAGTGTTTTTCCAAAGTTATCAACACTTTTATGTTTGGCTTTCCGGAATCGACCTTATCTCAGGCTCAAAATGCGTTTTCTGCATTGTGCCATAACTTTGAAGAGAAGCTTCTGAACATTAAATTTTAACCTCCCACATTAGCAGAAATAGTCTTTCTAGTGGTTGCACATCAAATCTAAGCTGTCTGAAGTGTTTTTCAAAAGTTATCAACATTTTTATGTTTGGTGTTCCGGAATCGACCTCATCTCAGGCTGAAAACGCGTTTTCTGCATTGTGAAATAACTTTGGAGGGAAGCTTCAGAACATGAAATTTTCACCTCCCACTACAACAAAAAGGGTGTTTGTAGCAGTTGCACATCAAATCTAAGCTGTCTGATGTGTTTTTCCAAAGTTATCAACATTTTTATGTTTGGCGTTCCGGAACCCACCTTATCTCTGGCTGAAAACGCGTTTTCTGCATTGTGCCTTTACTTTTCTGGGGAGCTTCAGAACATGGAATTTTCACCTCCCACTATTACAGAAAGGGTCTTTGTAGTCGTTGTACATCAAATCTAAGCTGTCTGAAGTGTTTTTCCAAAGTTATCAACCTTTTTATGTTTGGCGTTCCGGAATCGACCTTATCTCAGGCTGAAAACGCGTTGTCTGCATTGTGCCATAACTTTGCATGAAAGCTTCCGAACATGAAATTTTCACGTCCCACTATAGCAGAAAGGGTCTTTTTAGTAGTTGCACATCAAATCTAAGCTGTCTGAAGTGTTTTTCGAAAGTTATCAACATTTTTATGTTTGGCGTTCCGGAATCGACCTTATCTCTGGCTGAAAACGCGTTTTCTGCATTGTGCCATAACTTTGCATGGATGCTTCCGAATATGAAATTTTGACCTCCCACTATCGCAGAAAGGGTCTTTCTAGTAGTTGCACATCAAATCTAAGCTGTCTGAAGTGTTTTTCCAAAGTTATCAACATTTTTATGTTTGCCGTTCTGGAAACCACCTTAACTCAGGCTGAAAACGCGTTTTCTGCATTGTGCCTTAACTTTTCAGGGGAGCTTGAGTACATCGAATTTTCACCTCCCACTATAACAGTAAGGGTCCTTCTAGTAGTTGCACATCAAATCTAAGCTGTCTGAAGTGTTTTTCGAAAGTTATCAACATTTTTACGTTTGGCGTTCCGGAATTGACCTTATCTCAGACTGAAAACGCGTTTTACGCATTGTGCCATAACTTTGCAGGGAAGCTTCAGAACATGAAATTTTCACCTCCCACTATCGTAGAAAGGGCCTTTCTAGTAGTTGCACATCAAATCGAAGCTGTCTGAAGTGTTTTTCCAAAGTTATCAACATTTTTATGTTTGGCGTTCTGGAATCGACCTTATCTCAGGCTGAAAACGCGTTTTCTGCATTGTGCCATAACTTTGCAGGGAAGCTTCAGAACATGAAATTTTCACCTCCCACTGTAGCAGAAAGGGTCTTTCTAGTAGTTGCACATCAAATCTAAGCTGTCTGAAGTGTTTTTCCAAAGTTATCAACATTTTTATGTTTGGCGTTCCGGAATCGACCTTATCTCAGGATCAAAATGCGTTTTACGCATTGTGCCATAACTCTGCAGGGAAGCTTCAGAACAAGAAATTTTGACCTCCCTCTATAGCAGAAATGGTCTTTCTAGTAGTTGCACATCAAATCGAAGCTGTCTGAAGTGTTTTTCAAAAGTTATCAACATTTTTATGTTTGGCGTTCCGGAATCGACCTTATCTCAGGCTGAAAACGCGTTTTACGCATTGTGCCATAACTTTACAGGGAAGCTTCAGAACATGAAATTTTCACCGCCCACAATAGCAGAAAGGGTCTTTCTAGTAGTTGCACATCAAATCTAAGCTGTCTGAATTGTTTTTCCAAAGTGAACAACATTTTTACGTTTGGCGTTCGGGAATCGACCTTATCTCAGGCTCAAAATGGTTTTTCTGCATTGTGCCATAACTTTGCAGAGAAGCTTCAGAACATGACATTTTCACCTCCCACTACAACAAAAAGGGTGTTTGTAGCAGTTGCACATCAAATCTAAGCTGTCTGAAGTGTTTTTCCAAAGTGATCATCATTTTTATGTTTGGCGTTCCGGAATCGACCTTATCTCAGGCTGAAAACGCGTTTTACGCATTGTACCATAACTTTGCAGGGAAGCTTCAGAACATGAAATTTTCACCTCCCACAATAGCAGAAAGGGTCTTTCTAGTAGTTGCACATCAAATCAAAGCTGTCTGAAGCGTTTTTCCAAAGTTATCAACATTTTTATGTTTGGCGTTCAGGAATCGACCTTATCTCTGGCAGAAAACGCGATTTCTGCATTGTGCCATAACTTTGCATGGATGCTTCCCAACATAAAATTTTAACCTCCCACTATCGCAGGAAGGGTCTTTCTAGTAGTTGCACATCAAATCTAAGCTGTCTGATGTGTTTTTCCAAAGTTATCGACATTTTTATGTTTGGCGTTCCGGAATCGACCTTATCTCAGGCTGAAAACGCGTTTTACGCATTGTGCCATAACTTTGCAGGGAAGCTTCAGAACATGAAATTTTGACCACCCACTATAGCAGAAAGTCTCTTTTTAGTAGTTGCGCATCAAATCTAAGCTGTCTGAAGTGTTTTTCCAAAGTGATCAACATTTTTATGTTTGGCGTTCGGGAATCGACCTTATCTCAGGCTGAAAACGCGTTTTACGCAATGTGCCATATCTTTGCAGGGAAGTTTCAGAACATGACATTTTCACCTCCCACTATAGCAGAAAGGGTTTTTCTAGTAGTTGAACATCAAATCTAAGCTGTCTGAAGTGTTTTTCCAACGTTATCAACATGATTATATTGCCGTTCCGGAATCGACCTTATCTCAGGCTGAAAAGCCGTTTTCTGCATTGTCTCATAAATTTGGAGGGTAGCTTCAGAACATGAAATTTTCTCCTCCCACTATAGCAGAAAGGGTCTTTCTAGTAGTTGCACATCAAATCTAAGCTGTCTGAAGTGTTTTTCCAAAGTTATCAACATTTTTATGTTTGGCGTTCCGGAATCGACCTTATCTCAGGCTCAAAATGGTTTTTCTGCATTGTGCCATAACTTTGCAGAGAAGCTTCAGAACATGACATTTTCACCTCCCACTACAACAAAAAGGGTGTTTGTAGCAGTTGCACATCAAATCTAAGCTGTCTGAAGTGTTTTTCCAAAGTGATCATCATTTTTATGTTTGGCGTTCCGGAATCGACCTTATCTCAGGCTGAAAACGCGTTTTACGCATTGTACCATAACTTTGCAGGGAAGCTTCAGAACATGAAATTTTCACCTCCCACAATAGCAGAAAGGGTCTTTCTAGTAGTTGCACATCAAATCAAAGCTGTCTGAAGCGTTTTTCCAAAGTTATCAACATTTTTATGTTTGGCGTTCAGGAATCGACCTTATCTCTGGCAGAAAACGCGATTTCTGCATTGTGCCATAACTTTGCATGGATGCTTCCCAACATAAAATTTTAACCTCCCACTATCGCAGGAAGGGTCTTTCTAGTAGTTGCACATCAAATCTAAGCTGTCTGATGTGTTTTTCCAAAGTTATCGACATTTTTATGTTTGGCGTTCCGGAATCGACCTTATCTCAGGCTGAAAACGCGTTTTACGCATTGTGCCATAACTTTGCAGGGAAGCTTCAGAACATGAAATTTTGACCACCCACTATAGCAGAAAGTCTCTTTTTAGTAGTTGCGCATCAAATTTAAGCTGTCTGAAGTGTTTTTCCAAAGTGATCAACATTTTTATGTTTGGCGTTCGGGAATCGACCTTATCTCAGGCTGAAAACGCGTTTTACGCAATGTGCCATAACTTTGCAGGGAAGTTTCAGAACATGACATTTTCACCTCCCACTATAACAGAAAGGGTTTTTCTAGTAGTTGAACATCAAATCTAAGCTGTCTGAAGTGTTTTTCCAACGTTATCAACATGATTATATTGCCGTTCCGGAATCGACCTTATCTCAGGCTGAAAAGCCGTTTTCTGCATTGTCTCATAAATTTGGAGGGTAGCTTCAGAACATGAAATTTTCTCCTCCCACTATAGCAGAAAGGGTCTTTCTAGTAGTTGCACATCAAATCTAAGCTGTCTGAAGTGTTTTTCCAAAGTTATCAACATTTTTATGTTTGGCGTTCCGGAATCGACCTTATCTCAGGCTGAAAACGTATTTTCTGCATTGTGCCATAACTTTGCAATGAAGCATTAGAACATGAAATTTTTTACCTCCCACTATAGCAGAAAGGGTCTTTCTAGTAGTTGCACATCAAATCTAAGCTGTCTGAAGTGTTTTTCCAAAGTTATCAACATTTTTATGTTTGGCGTTCCGGAATCGACCTTATCTCAGGCAGAAAACGTATTTTCTGCATTGTGCCATAACTTTGCAATGAAGCTTCAGAACATGAAATTTTTTACCTCCCACTATAACAGAAAGGGTCTTTCGAGTACTTGCATATCAAATCTAAGCTGTCTGAAGTGTTTTTCCAAAGTTATCAACATTTTTATGTTTGACGTTCCGGAACCCATCTTATCTCAGGCTGAAAACGCGTTGTCTGCATTGAGCCATAACTTTGCATGAAAGCTTCTGAACATGAAATTTTAACCTCCCATTATAGCAGAAAGGGTCTTTTTAGTAGTTGCGCATCAAATCTAAGCTGTCTGAATTGTTTTCCCAAAGTGATCAACATTTTCATGTTTGGCGTTCAGGAATCGACCTTATCTCAGCCTCAAAATGCGTTTTCTGCATTGTGCCATAACTTTGCAGAGAAGCTTCTGAACATTAAATTTTAACCTCCCACTATAGCAGAAAGGGTCCTTCTCGTAGTTGCACATCAAATCTAAGGTGTCTGAAGTGTTTTTCCAAAGTTATCAACATTTTTATGTTTGGCGTTCTGGTACCCACCTTATCTCAGGCTGAAAACGCGTTTTCTGCATTGTGCCATAACTTTGCAGGGAAGCTTTAGAACATGAAATTTTCACCTCCCACTGGAGCAGAAAGGGTCTTTCTAGTCGTTGTACATCAAATCTAAGCTGTCTGAAGTGTTTTTCGAAAGTTATCAACATTTTTATGTTTGGCGTTCCGGAATCGACCTTATCTCAGGCTGAAAACGCGTTTTACGCATTGTGCCATAACTTTGCAGGGAAGCTTCAGAACATGAAATTTTGACCTCCCACTTTTGCAGAAAGCGTCTTTTTAGTAGTTGCACATCAAATCTAAGGTGTCTGAAGTGTTTTTCCTAAGTTATCAACATTTTTATGTTTGGCGTTGCGGAATCGACCTGATCTCAGGCTGAAAATGCGTTTTAAGCATTGTGCCATAACTTTGCAGGGAAGCTTCAGTACATGAAATTTTCACATCCCACTGTAGCAGAAAAGGTCTTTCTAGTAGTTGCAGATCAAGTCTAAGCTGTCTGAAGTGTTTTTCAAATGTTATCAACTCTTTTATGTTTGGCGTTCCGGAATCGACCTTCTCTCTGGCTAAAAACGCGTTTTCTACATTGTGCCACAAAATTTGCAGGGAAGCTTCAGAACATGAAATTTTCACATCCCACTATAGCAGAACTGGTCTTTCTAGTAGTTGCACATCAAATCTAAGCTGTCTGAAGTGTTTTTCTGAAGTTATCAACTTTTTTATGTTTGGCGTTCCATAACCCGCCTTATGTCTAGCTGAAAATGCGTTTCCTGCATTGTGCCATAACTTTGCGGGGAAGTTTCAGTACATGAAATTTTCAATTCCCACTATAGCAGAAAGGGTCTTTCTAGTAGTTACACAACAAATCTAAGCTGTCTGAAGTGTTTTTCGGCAGTTATCAACATTTTTATGTTTGGTGTTGCGGAATCAACCTGATCTCAGGCTGAAAACGCGTTTTCTGCATTGTGCCATAACTTTGCAGGGAAGCTTCAGAACATGAAATTTTCACCTCCCACTATATCAGAAAGGGTGTTTCTAGCAGTTGCACATCAAATCTAAGCTGTCTGCAGTGTTTTTCCAAAGATATCAACATTTTTATTTTTGGCGTTCCGGAACCCACCTTATCTCAGGCTGAAAACGCGTTTTACGCATTGTGCCATAACTTTGCATAAATCTTCAGAACATTAAATTTTTACATCCCACTATATCAGAATGGGTCTTTCTAGTAGTTGCACATCAAATCTAAGCTGTCTGAAGTGTTTTTCCAAAGTTATCAACATTTTTATGTTTGGCGTTCTGAAATCAACCTCATCTCAGGCTGAAAATGAGTTTTACGCATTGTGCCATAAATTTGCAGGGAAGCTTCAGAACATGAAATTTTCACCTCCCACTATATCAGAATGGGTCTTTCTAGTAGTTGCACATCAAATCTAAGCTGTCTGAAGTGTCTTTAGATAGTTATCAACATTTTTATGTTTGGCATTCCGGAACCCACCTTATGTCAGGCTGAAAATGTGTTTTCTGCATTGTGCCGTAACTTTGCAGGGAAACCTCAGAACATGAAATTTTCAACCTCCCGCTATAGTAGAAAGGGTCTTTCTAGTAGTTGCACATCAAATCTAAGCTGTCTGAAGTGTCTTTTCAAAGTTATCAACACTTTAATGTTTGGCGTTCCGGAATCGACCTTATCTCAGGCTGAAAACGCGTTTTACGCATGGTGCCATAACTTTGCAGGGAAGCTTCAGAACATCGAATTTTCACCTCCCACAATGGCAGAAAGGGTCTATCTAGTAGTTGCACATCAATTGTTAGCGGTCTGAAGTGTATTTCAAAAGTTATCAACTTTTTTATGTTTGACGTTCCTGAATCGACCTGATCACAGGCTGAAAACGCGTTTCACGCATTGTTCCATAACTTTGCCGTGAAGATTCAGAACATGAAATTTTCACCTCCCACAATGGCAGAAAGGGTCTTTCTAATAATTTCACGTGAAATCTAAGCTGTCTGAAATGTTTTTCCAAAGTTTTCAACATTTTTATGTTTGGCGTTCCGGAATCGACCTTATCTCAGGCTGAAAACGCGTTTTCTGCATTGTGCCATAACTTTGCAGGGAAGCTTCAGAACATGAAATTTCACCTCCCACTATAGCAGAAAGGGTCTCTCTAGTAGTTGCACATCAAATCTAAGCTGTCTGAAGTGTTATTCGAAAGTCATCAACATTTTTATGTTTGGCGTTCCGGAACCCACCTTATCTCAAGCTGAAAACGTGTTTTCTGCATTGTGCCATTACTTTGCACGGAAGCTTCAGAACATGAAATTTTCACGTCCCACTATAGCAGAAAGGGTCTTTCTAGTAGTTGCACATCTAATCTAAGCTGTCTGAAGTGTTTTTCCAAAGTTATCAACATTTTTATGTTTGGCGTTCCGGAATCGACCTTATCTCAGGCTGAAAACGCGTCTTACGCACTGTTCAATAACTTTGCCGTGAAGCTTCAGAACATGAAATTTTCACCTCCCACAATGGCAGAAAGGGTCTATTTAGTAGTTGGACATCAAATCTAAGCTGTCTGAAGTGTTTTTCCAAAGTCATCAACATTTTTATGTCTGGAGTTCCGGAATCGACCTTATCTCAGGCTGAAAACGCGTTTTACGCATTGTGCCACAACTTTGCATAAAGCTTCAGAACATGAAATTTTCACCTCCCACTACAGCAGAAAGGGTCTTTCTAGTAGTTTCACGTGAAATCTAAGCTGTCTGAACTGTTTTTCCAAAGTTATCAACATTTTTATGTTTGGCGTTCCGGAATCGACTTTATCTCAGGCTGAAAACGTGTTTTCCGCATTGTGCCATAACTTTGCATGGAAACTTCAGAACATGAAATTTTCACCTCCAACTATAGCAGAAAGGGTCTTTCTAGTAGTTGCACATCAAATCTAAGCTGTCTCAAGTGTTTTTCCAAAGTTATCAATATTTTTATGTTTGGCGTTCCGGAATCGACCTTATCTCAGGCTGAAAATGCGTTTCCTGCATTGTGGCTTAACTTTGCAGGGATGCTTCAGAACATGAAATTTTCACCTCCCACTGTAGCAGAAAGGGTCTTTCTAGTAGTTGCACATCAAATCTGAGCTGTCTGAAGTGTTTTTCCAAAGTTATTAACATTCTTATGTTTGGCGTTCCGGAATCAACCTTATCTCAAGCTGAAATCGCGATTTACGCAATTTGCCATAACTTTGCAGGAAACCCTCAGAACATGAAATTTTCACCTTCCACTATCGCAGAAAGGGTCTTTCTTATAGTTGCACATCAAATCTAAGTTGTCTGAAGTGTTTTTCCAAAGTTATCAACATTCTTATGTTTGGCGTTCCGGAATCGACCTTATCTCAGGCTGAAAATGCGTTTCCTGCATTGTGGCTTAACTTTGCAGGGATGCTTCAGAACATGAAATTTTCACCTCCCACTGTAACAGAAAGGGTCTTTCTAGTAGTTGCACATCAAATCTATGTTGTCTGTAGAGTTTTTCCTGAGTTGTCAACATTTTTACGTTTGGTGTTCTGAAATCAACCTCATCTCAGGCTGAAAACGCGTTTTACGCATTGTGCCATAACTTTGCAGGGAAGCTTCAGAACATGATATTTTCACCTCCCACTATATCAGAAAGGATCTTTCTAGTAGTTGCACATCACATCTAAGCTGTCTGAAGTGTTTTCCCGAAGTTATCAACATTTTTATGTTTGGCGTTCTGGAACCCACCTTATCTCAGGCTGAAAACGCCTTATCTGCATTGTGCCATAACTTTGCATAAAGCTTCAGAACATGAAATTTTCACCTCCCACTATAGCAGAAAGGGTCTTTCTAGTAGTTGCAGATCAAATCTAAGCTGTCTGAAATGTTTTTCCAAAGTTATCAACATTTTTATGTTTGGCGTTCTGGAACCCACCTTATCTCAGTCTGAAAACGTGTTTTCTGCATTGTGCCATAACTTTGCAGGGAAACTTCAGAACATGAAATTTTCAGCTCCCACTATAGCAGAAAGGGTCTTTCTCGTAGTTGCACATCAAATCTAAGCTGTCTGAAGTGTTTTTCCAAAGTTATCAATATTTTTATGTTTGGCGTTCCGGAATCGACCTTATCTCGGGCTGAAAACGCGTTTTCTGCATTGTGCCAAAACTTTGTAGGTAAGCTCCAGAACATGAAATTTTCAGCTCCCACTATAGCAGAAAGGGTCTTTCTAATAATTGCACATCAAATCTAAGCTGTCTGAAGTGTTTTTCCAAAGTTATCTACATTTTTATGTTTGGCGTTCTGGAACCCACCTTATCTCGGGCTGAAAACGCGTTTTCTGGATTGTGCCATAACTTTGCAGGAAAGCCACAGAACATGAAATTTTCACCTCCAACTATAGCAGAAAGGATCTTTCTAGTAGTTGCACATCAAATCTAAGCTGTCTGAAGTGTTTTTCCAAAGTTATCTACATTTTTATGTTTGGCGTTCTGGAACCCACCTTATCTCAGACTGAAAACGTGTTTTCTGCATTGTGCCATAACTTTGCAGGGAAACTTCAGAACATGAAATTTTCACCTCCAACTATTGCAGAAAGGATCTTTCTAGTAGTTGCACATCAAATCTAAGCTGTCTGAAGTGTTTTTCCAAAGTTATCAACATTCTTATGTCTGGCGTTCCGGAATCAACCTTATCTCAGGCTGAAAACGCGTTTTACGCATTGTGCCATAACTTTGCAGGAAAGCGTCAGAACATGAAATTTTCAACTCCCACTATAGCAGAACGGGTCTTTCTAGTAGTTGCACATCAAATCTAAGCTGTCTGAAGTGTTTTTCCAAAGTTATCAACATTTTTATGTTTCGCGTTCCGGAATCGACTTTATCTCAGGCTGAAAACCTTTTTTTCCGCATTGTGCCATAACTTTGCAGGAAACTACAGAATAAGAAATTTTAACCTCCCACTGTTGCAGAAAGGGTCTTTCCAGTCGTTGCACATCAAATCTAATCTGTCTGAAGTGTTTTTCCAAAGTTTTCAAAATTTTTATGTTTGGCGTTCCGGAATCGACCTTATCTCAGGCTGAAAACGCGGATTCTGCATTGTGCCTTAACTTTGCAGGGAAGCTTCAGAACATGAAATTTTCACCTCCCACTATAGCAGAAATGGTCTTTCTAGTAGTTGCACGTCAAATCTAAGCTGTCTGAAGTGTTTTTCCAAAGTTATCAACATTTTCATGTTTGGCGTTCCGGAATCGACCTTATCTCAGGCTGAAGACGCGTTTTACGCATTGTGACATAACTTTGCAGGGAAGTTCCAGAAAATGAAATTTTCCGCTCCCACTATAGCAGAAAGGGTTTTTCTAGTAGTTGCACATCAAATCTAAGCTGTCTAAAGTGTTTTTCGAAAGTTATCAACATTTTTATGTTTGGCGTCCCGGAATCGACCTTATGTCTGTTTGAAAAATTGTTTTCTGCATTGTCCCATAACTTTCCAGGGAAGCTTCAGAACATGAAATGTTCACCTCCCACTATAGCAGAAAGGGTCTTTCTAGTAGTTGCACGTCAAATCTAAGCTGTCTGATGTGTTTTTCTAAAGTTATCAACATTTTTCTGTATGGCGTTCCGGAATCGACCTTATCTCAGGCTGAAAACGCGTTTTACGCATTGTGCCATAACTATGCAGGGAAGTTCAGAAAATGAAATTTTCACCTCCCACTATAGCAGAAAGGGTCTTTCTAGTTGTTGCACATCAAATCTAAGATGTATGAAGTTTTTTTCCAAAGTTATCAACATTTTTATGTTTGGCGTTCCGGAATCTACCTTATCACAGGCTGAAAACGCGTTTTCTGCATTGTGCCATAACTTTGCAAGGAAGTTTCAGAACATGAAATTTTCACCTCCCACTATAGCAGAAAGGGTCTTTCTAGTCGTTGCACATCAAATCTAAGCTGTCTCAAGTGTTTTTCCAAAGTTATTAACATTTTTATGTTTGGCGTTCCGGAACCCACCTTTTTTCAGGCTGAAAACGCGTTTTCTGCATTGTGCCTTAACTTTGCTGGGAATCTTTTGAACATGAAATTTTAACCTCCCACAATAGCATAAAGGGTCTTTCTTGTAGTTGCACATCAAATCTAAGCTGTCTGAAGTGTTTTTCTAAAGTTATCAACATTTTTATGTTTGGCGTTCCGGAACCCACCTTTTTTCAGGCTGAAAACGCGTTTTCTGCATTGTGCCATAACTTTGCAGTGAAGCGTCAGAACATGAAATTTTAACCTCCAGCTATAGCAGAAAGGGTCTTTCAAGTCGTTGCACATCAAATCTAAGCTGTCTGAAGTGTTTTTCCAAAGTTTTAAACATTTTTATGTTTGGCGTTCCGGAACCCACATTGTCTCAGGCTGAAAACGCGTTTTCTGCATTGTTCCTTAACTTTGCAGGGAAGCTTCAGAACATGAAATTTTAACCTCCCCCTATTGCAGAAAGTGTCTTTCTAGTCGTTGCACATCAAATCTAAGCTGTCTGAAGTGTTTTTCCAAAGTTATCAACATTTTTATGTTTGGCGTTCTGGAATCGACCTTATCTCAGGCTGAAAACGCGTTTTCTGCATTGTGCCATAACTTTGCAGGGAAGCCTCAGGAAATGAAATTTTCACCTCCCACTATAGCAGAAAGGGTCTTTCTAGAAGTTGCACATCAAATCTAAGCTGTCTGAAGTGTTTTTCCAAAGTTATCAACATTTTTATGTTTGGCGTTACAGAATCGACCTTATCTCAGGATGAAAAAATGTTTTCTGCATTGTCCCATAACTTTCCAGGGAAGCTTCAGAACATGAAATTTTGACCTAACACTATAGCAGAAAGGGTCTTTCTAGTAGTTGCACATCAAATCTAAGCTGTTTGAAGTGTTGTTCCAAAGTGATGAACATTTTTACGTTTGGCATTTCGGAATCGACCTTATCTCAGGCTGAAAACGCGTTTTACGCATTGTGCCATAACTTTGCAGGGAAGTTCCAGAAAATGAAAATTTCACCTCCCACTATAGCAGAAAGGGTTTTTCTAGTAGTTGCACATCAAATCTAAGCAGTCTGAAGTGTTTTTCGAAAGTTATCAACATTTTTATGTTTGGCGTTCTGGAACCCACCTTATCTCAGGCTGAAAACGCGTTTTCTGCATTGTCCCATAACTTTGCAGGGAAGCTTCAGAACATGAAATGTTCACCTCCCACTATAGCAGAAAGCGTCTTTTTAGTAGTTTCACTTCAAATATAAGCTGTCTGAAGTGTTTTTCCAAAGTTATCAACATTTTCATGTTTGGCGTTCCGGAACCCACCTTATCTCAGGCTGAAAACGCGTTTTCTGCTTTGTGCCATAACTTTGCAGGGAAGCTTCAGAACATGAAATTTTCATCTCCCACTATAGCAGAAAGGGTCTTTCTAGTAGTTGCACATCAAATCTAAGCTGTCTGATATGTTTTTTCCAAAGTTATCAACATTTTTATGTTTGGCGTTCCGGAACCCACCTTATCTCAGGCTGAAAACGCGTTTTCTGCATTGTCCCATAACTTTGCAGGGAAGCTTCAGAACATGAAATGTTCACCTCCCACTATAGCAGAAAGGGTCTTTCTAGTAGTTGCACATCAAATCTAAGCTGTCCAAAGTGTTTTTCCAAAGTTATCAACATTTTAATGTTTGGCGTTCCGGAATCGACCTTATCTCAGGCTGAAAACGCATTTTCTGCATTGTGCCATAACTTTGCAAGGAAGCTTCAGAACATGAAATTTTCACCTCCCACTATAGCAGAAAGGGTCTTTCTAGTAGTTCCACATCAAATCTAAGATGTCTGAAGTGTTTTTCGAAAGTTATCAACATTTCTATGTTTGGCGTTCCAGAGTCGACCTTATCTGAGGCTGAAAATGCGATGTCTGCATTGTGCCATAACTTGGCATGGAAGCTTCCGAACATGAAATTTTAAGCTCCCACTATAGCAGAAAGGGTCTTTCTAGTAGTTGCACATCAAATCCAAGCTGTCTGATGTGTTTTTCCAAAGTTATCAACATTTTTATGTTTGGCGTTCCAGAATCGACCTTATCTCAGGCTGAAAACGCGATTTACGCATTCTGCCATAACTTCTCAGGGAAGCTTCAGTACATGAAATGTTCACCTTCCACTATAGCAGAAAGGGTCTTTCTAGTAGTTGCACATCAAATCTATGCTGTCTGAAGTGTTTTTCCATAGTTATCAACATTTTTATGTTTGGCGTTCTGGAATCGACCTTATCTCAGGCTGAAAACGCGTTGTCTGCATTGTGCCATAACTTTGCATGGAAGCTTCCGAACATGAAATTTTAACCTACCACTATAGCAGAAAGGGTCTTTCTAGTAGTTGCACATCAAATCTAAGCTGTCTGAAGTGTTTTTCCAAAGTTATCAACATTTTCATGTTTGGCGTTCCGGAACCCACCTTATCTCAGGCTGAAAACGCGTTTTCTGCTTTGTGCCATAACTTTGCAGGGAAGCTTCAGAACATGAAATTTTCATCTCCCACTATAGCAGAAAGGGTCTTTCTAGTAGTTGCACATCAAATCTAAGCTGTCTGATATGTTTTTTCCAAAGTTATCAACATTTTTATGTTTGGCGTTCCGGAACCCACCTTATCTCAGGCTGAAAACGCGTTTTCTGCATTGTCCCATAACTTTGCAGGGAAGCTTCAGAACATGAAATGTTCACCTCCCACTATAGCAGAAAGGGTCTTTCTAGTAGTTGCACATCAAATCTAAGCTGTCCAAAGTGTTTTTCCAAAGTTATCAACATTTTAATGTTTGGCGTTCCGGAATCGACCTTATCTCAGGCTGAAAACGCATTTTCTGCATTGTGCCATAACTTTGCAAGGAAGCTTCAGAACATGAAATTTTCACCTCCCACTATAGCAGAAAGGGTCTTTCTAGTAGTTCCACATCAAATCTAAGATGTCTGAAGTGTTTTTCGAAAGTTATCAACATTTCTATGTTTGGCGTTCCAGAGTCGACCTTATCTGAGGCTGAAAATGCGATGTCTGCATTGTGCCATAACTTGGCATGGAAGCTTCCGAACATGAAATTTTAAGCTCCCACTATAGCAGAAAGGGTCTTTCTAGTAGTTGCACATCAAATCCAAGCTGTCTGATGTGTTTTTCCAAAGTTATCAACATTTTTATGTTTGGCGTTCCAGAATCGACCTTATCTCAGGCTGAAAACACGATTTACGCATTCTGCCATAACTTCTCAGGGAAGCTTCAGAACATGAAATGTTCACCTTCCACTATAGCAGAAAGGGTCTTTCTAGTAGTTGCACATCAAATCTATGCTGTCTGAAGTGTTTTTCCATAGTTATCAACATTTTTATGTTTGGCGTTCTGGAATCGACCTTATCTCAGGCTGAAAACGCGTTGTGTGCATTGTGCCATAACTTTGCATGGAAGCTTCCGAACATGAAATGTTAACCTACCACTATAGCAGAAAGGGTCTTTCTAGTAGTTGCACATCAAATCTAAGCTGTCTGATGTGTTTTTACAAAGTTATCAACATTGTTATGTATGGCGTTCCGGAATCGACCTTATCTCAGGCTGAAAACGGGTTTAACGCATTGTGCCCTAACTTTGCAGGGAACCTTTAGAACATCAAATTTTCACCTCCCACTATAGCAGAAAGGGTCTTTCTAGTAGTTGCACATCAAATCTAAGCTGTCTCAAGTGTTATTCCAAAGTGATCAACATTTTTACGTTTTGCGTTTCGGAACCCACCTAATCTCAGGCTGAAAACGCGTTTTCTGCATTGTGCCATAACTTCTCAGGGAAGCTACAGAACATGAAATTTTCAACTCCCACTATAACAGACAGGGTCTTTCTAGTAGTTGCACATCAAATATAAGTTGTCTGAAGTGTTTTTCCAAAGTTATCAACATTTTTATGTTTGGCGTTCTGGAATCGACCTTATCTCAGGCTGAAAACGCGTTGTCTGCATTGTGCCATAACTTTGCATGGAAGCTTCCGAACATGAAATTTTAACCTACCACTATAGCAGAAAGGGTCTTTCTAGTAGTTGCACATCAAATCTAAGCTGTCTGAAGTGTTTTTCCAAAGTTATCAACATTTTCATGTTTGGCGTTCCGGAACCCACCTTATCTCAGGCTGAAAACGCGTTTTCTGCTTTGTGCCATAACTTTGCAGGGAAGCTTCAGAACATGAAATTTTCATCTCCCACTATAGCAGAAAGGGTCTTTCTAGTAGTTGCACATCAAATCTAAGCTGTCTGATATGTTTTTTCCAAAGTTATCAACATTTTTATGTTTGGCGTTCCGGAACCCACCTTATCTCAGGCTGAAAACGCGTTTTCTGCATTGTCCCATAACTTTGCAGGGAAGCTTCAGAACATGAAATGTTCACCTCCCACTATAGCAGAAAGGGTCTTTCTAGTAGTTGCACATCAAATCTAAGCTGTCCAAAGTGTTTTTCCAAAGTTATCAACATTTTAATGTTTGGCGTTCCGGAATCGACCTTATCTCAGGCTGAAAACGCATTTTCTGCATTGTGCCATAACTTTGCAAGGAAGCTTCAGAACATGAAATTTTCACCTCCCACTATAGCAGAAAGGGTCTTTCTAGTAGTTCCACATCAAATCTAAGATGTCTGAAGTGTTTTTCGAAAGTTATCAACATTTCTATGTTTGGCGTTCCAGAGTCGACCTTATCTGAGGCTGAAAATGCGATGTCTGCATTGTGCCATAACTTGGCATGGAAGCTTCCGAACATGAAATTTTAAGCTCCCACTATAGCAGAAAGGGTCTTTCTAGTAGTTGCACATCAAATCCAAGCTGTCTGATGTGTTTTTCCAAAGTTATCAACATTTTTATGTTTGGCGTTCCAGAATCGACCTTATCTCAGGCTGAAAACACGATTTACGCATTCTGCCATAACTTCTCAGGGAAGCTTCAGAACATGAAATGTTCACCTTCCACTATAGCAGAAAGGGTCTTTCTAGTAGTTGCACATCAAATCTATGCTGTCTGAAGTGTTTTTCCATAGTTATCAACATTTTTATGTTTGGCGTTCTGGAATCGACCTTATCTCAGGCTGAAAACGCGTTGTGTGCATTGTGCCATAACTTTGCATGGAAGCTTCCGAACATGAAATGTTAACCTACCACTATAGCAGAAAGGGTCTTTCTAGTAGTTGCACATCAAATCTAAGCTGTCTGATGTGTTTTTACAAAGTTATCAACATTGTTATGTATGGCGTTCCGGAATCGACCTTATCTCAGGCTGAAAACGGGTTTAACGCATTGTGCCCTAACTTTGCAGGGAACCTTTAGAACATCAAATTTTCACCTCCCACTATAGCAGAAAGGGTCTTTCTAGTAGTTGCACATCAAATCTAAGCTGTCTCAAGTGTTATTCCAAAGTGATCAACATTTTTACGTTTTGCGTTTCGGAACCCACCTAATCTCAGGCTGAAAACGCGTTTTCTGCATTGTGCCATAACTTCTCAGGGAAGCTACAGAACATGAAATTTTCAACTCCCACTATAACAGACAGGGTCTTTCTAGTAGTTGCACATCAAATATAAGTTGTCTGAAGTGTTTTTCCAAAGTTATCAACATTTTTATGTTTGGCGTTCCGGAACCCACCTTATCTCAGGCTGAAACTGCATTTTCTGCATTGGGCCATAACTTTGTGAGGAAGCTTCCGAACATGAAATTTTCACCTCCCTCTATAGCAGAAAGGGTCTTTCTAGTAGTTGCACATCAAATCTAAGCTGTCTGAAGTGTTTTTCCAAAGTTATCCACATTTTTATGTTTGGCGTTCCGGAACCCACCTTATCTCAGGCTGAAATCGCGTTTTACGCATGGTGCCATAACTTTGCAGGGAAGCTTCAGAACATCGAATTTTCACCTCCCACAATGGCTGAAAGGGTCTTTCTAGTAGTTGCACATCAAATCTAAGCTGTCTGAAGTGTTTTTCCAGAATTATTAACATTTTTATGTTTGGCGTTCCGGAATCGACCTTATCTCTGGCTGAAATTGCGTTTTACGCATGGTGCCATAACTATGCAGTGAAGCTTCAGAACATCGAATTTTCACCTCCCACTATAGCAGAAAGGGTCTTTCTAGTAGTTGCACATCAAATCTAAGCTGTCTGAAGTGTCTTTTCAAAGTTATCAACACTTTTCTGTTTGGCGTTCCGGAATCGACCTTATCTCAGGCTGTAAACGTGTTTTAAGCATGGTGCCATAACTTTGCAGGGAAGCTTCAGAACATCGAATTTTCACCTCCCACAATGGCAGAAAGGCTCTTTCAAGTAGTTGCACATCAAATCTAAGCTGTCTGAAATGTTTTTCCATAGTTATCAACATTTTTATGTTTGGCGTACCGGAATCGACCTTATCTCAGGCTGAAAACGCGTTTTCTGCATTGTGCCATAACTTTGCAAGGAAGCTTCAGAACATGAAATTTTCACCTCCCACTATAGCAGAAAGGGTCTTTCTAGTAGTTGCACTTCAAATCTAAGCTGTCTGAAGTGATTTTCCAAAGTCATCAACATTTTTATGTATGGCGTTCAAGAATCGACCTTATCTCAGGCTGAAAACGCATTTTACGCATTGTGCCATAACTTTGCAGGGAAGCTTCAGAACATCGAATTTTCACCACCCACTATCGCAGAAATGGTCTTTCTAGTAGTTGCACTTCAAATCTAAGCTGTCTGAAATGTTTTTCCAAAGTTATCAACTTTTTTATGTTTGGCGTTCTGGATTCCACCTTACCTCAGTCTGAAAACGTGTTTTTTTGCATTGTGCCATAACTTTGCAGGGAAGCCACAGAACATGAAATTTTCACCTGCCGCCATAGTAGAAAGGGTCTTTCTAGTAGTTGCAGATCAAATCTAAGCTGTCTGAAGTGCTTTTCCAAAGTTATCAACATTTTTATGTTTGGCGTTCCGGAACCCACCTTATCTCAGGCACAAAACGCGTTTTCTCCATTGTGGCATAACTTTGCAGGGAAGGTTCAGAACATGACATTTTCACCTCCCAATACAGCAGAAAGGGTTTTTCTAGTAGTTGCACATCAAATATAAGCTGTCTGAAGTGTATTTCAAAAGTTATCAACTTTTTTATGTTTTGCGTTCCTGAATGGACCTTTTCACAGGCTGAAAACGCGTTTCACGCATTGTTCCATAACTTTGCAGGGAAGCTTCAGAACATCGAATTTTCACCTCCCACAATGGCTGAATGGGTCTTTCTAGTAGTTGCACATCAAATCTAAGCTGTCTGAAGTGTTTTTCCAGAATTATCAACATTCTTATGTTTGGTGTTCCAGAATTGACCATGTCTCATGCTGAAAACGTGTTTTCTGCATTGTGCCATAACTTTGCAGGGAAGTTTCAGAACATGAAATTTACACATCCCACTATAGCAGAAAGGGTCTTTCTAGTAGTTGCACATCAAATCTAAGCTGTCTGAAGTGTTTTTCCAAAGTTATCATATTTCTATGTTTGGCGTTCCAGAATTGACCATGTCTCATGCTGAAAACGTGTTTTCTGCATTGTGCCATAACTTTGCAGGGAAGTTTCAGAACATGAAATTTAAACATCCCACTATAGAAGAAATGGTCTTTCTAGTAGTTGCACATCAAATCTAAGCTGCCTGAAGTGTTTTTTGAAAGTTATCAACATTTTTTTGTTTGGCGTTCCGGAACCCACCTTATCTCAGGCAGAAAATGCCTTTTCTGCCTTGTGCCATAACTTTGCAGGGAAGCTTCAGAACATGACATTTTCACATCCCACTATCGCAGTAAGGGTCTTTCTAGTAGTTGCACATCAAATCTAAGCTGTCTGAAGTGTTTTTCCAGAGTTATAAACATTTTTATGTTTGGCATTACGGAATCGACCTTATCTCAGGCAGAATACGCGTTTTCTGCATTGTGCCATAACTTTGCAGGGAATCTTCAGAACATGAAATTTTCACCTCCCACTATAGCAGAAAGGGTCTTTCTATTAGTTGCACATCAAATCTAAGCTGCCTGAAGTGTTTCTCTTAAGTTATCAACATTTTTACGTTTGGCGTTCCGGAATTGACCTTATGTGAGGCTGAGAACGCGTTTTCTGCATTGTGACATAACTTTGCAGGAAAGCTTCAGAACATGAAATTTTCACCTCCCACTATAGCAGAAAGGGTCTTTCTAGTACTTGTACATCAAATCTAAGCTGTCTGAAGTGTTTCTCTTAAGTTATCAACATTTTTACGTTTGGCGTTCCGGAATTGACCTTATGTGAGGCTGAAAACGCGTTTTCTGCATTGTGACATAACTTTGCAGGGAAGCTTCAGAACATGAAATTTTAACCTCCCACTATAGCAGAATGGGTCTTTCTAGTAGTTGCACATCAAATCGAAGCTGTTTGAATTGTTTTTCCAAAGTTATCAACACTTTCATGTTTGGTGATCCGGAATCAACCTTATCTCAGGCTGAAAACGCGTTTTACGCATTGTGCCATAACTTTGCAGGAAAGCTTCAGAACATGAAATTTTCAACTCCCACAATGGCAGAAATGGTCTTTCTAGTAGTTGCACATCAAATCTAAGCTGTCTGAAGTGTTTTTCCAGAATTATGAACATGTTTATGTTTGGCGTTCCATAATCGACCTTATCTCAGGCTGAAAACGCGTTTTACGCATGGTGCCATAACTTTGCAGGGAAGCTTCAGAACATCGAATTTTCACCTCCCACAATGGCAGAAAGGGTCTTTCTAATAATTTCACGTGAAATCTAAGCTGTCTGAAATGTTTTTCCAAAGTTATCAACATTTTTATGTTTGCCGTTCTGGAACCCACCTCATCTCAGGCTGAAAACTTTTTTTCTGCATTGTGCCATAACTTTGCAGGGAAGGTTCAGAACATGACATTTTCACCTCAAACTATATCTGAAAGGATCTTTCTAGTAGTTGCACATCAAATCTAAGCTGTCTGAGGTGTTTTTCCAAAGTTTTCAACATTTTTATGTTTGGCGTTCCGGAATCGACCATATCTCAGGCTGAAAACGCGTATTCTGCACTGTGCCTTAACTTTGCAGGGAAGCTTCAGAACATGAAGTTTTCACCTCCCACTATAGCAGAAAGGGTCTTTCTAGTAGTTGCTCATCAAATCTAAGCTGTCTGAAGTGTTTTTTCCAAAGTTATCAACATTTTTATGTTTGGCAATCCAGAATCGACCGTATCTCTGGCTGAAAACCCGTTTTCTGCATTGTGATGTAACTTTGCAGGGAAGCTTCAGAACATGAAATTTTCTCATCCCACTATAGCAGAAAGGGTCTTTCTAGTAGTTAGACATCAAATCTAAGCTGACTGAAGTGTTTTTCGAAAGTTATCAACATTTTTATGTTTGGCGTTCCGGATCGCACCTTATTGAAAACGCCTTTTCTGCATTGTGCCATAACTTTGCAGGGAAGCTTCAGAACATGAAATTTTCACCTCCCACTTTATCAGAAAGGGTCTTTCTAGTAGTTACACAACAAATCTAAGCTGTCTGAAGTGTTTTTCGGAAGTTATCAACATTTTTATGTTTGGCGTTCCGGAACCCACCTTATGTCAGGCTGAAAATGCGTTTTCTGTATTGTGTCATAACTTTGCAGGGAAGCTTCAGAACATGAAATTTTCACCTCCCACTAAAGCAGAAATGGTCTTTCTAGTCGTTGCACATCAAATCTAAGCTGTCTGCAGTGTTTTTCCAAAGTTATCAACTTTTTTATGTTTGGCGTTGCGGAATCGACCTGATCTCAGGCTATAAACGCGTTTTCTGCATTGTGCCATAACTTTGCAGGGAAGCTTCAGAACATGAAATTTTCACATCCCACTATAGCAGAAAAGGTCTTTCTAGTAGTTGCACATCAAACCTAAGCTGTCTGAAGTGTTTTTCAAAAGATATCAACATTTTTATGTTTGGCGTTGCGGAATCGACCTTATCTCAGGCTGAAAAGGCGTTTCACGCATTTTGCCATAAATTTACAGGGAAGCTTCAGAACATGAAAATTTCACCTCCCACTATAGCAGAAAAGGTCTTTCTGGTAGTTGCACATCAGATCTAAGCTGTCCGAAGTGTTTTTCGAAAGTTATCAACATTTTTATGTTTGGTGTTCCGGAATCGACCTTATCTCAGGATGAAAAATCGTTTTCTGCATTGTCCCATGACTTTCCAGGGAAGCTTCAGAACATGAATTTTCGACCTCCCACTATAGCAGAAAGGGTTTTTCGAGTAGTTGCACATCAAATCTAAGCTGTCTGAAGTGTTTTTCTGAAGTTATCAACTTTTTTATGTTTGGCGTTCCATAACCCGCCTTATGTCATGCTGAAAATGCGTTTTCTACATTGTGCCATAACTTTGCGGGGAAGTTTCAGTACATGAAATTTTCAATTCCCACTATAGCAGAAAGGGTCTTTCTAGTAGTTACACAACAAATCTAAGCTGTCTGAAGTGTTTTTCGGAAGTTATCAACATTTTTATTTTTGGTGTTGCGGAATCAACCTGATCTCAGGCTGAAATGCGTTTTCTGCATTGTGCCATAACTTTGCAGGGAAGCTTCAGAACATGAAATTTTCTCCTCCCAAAATAGCATAAAGGGTCTTTCTAGTAGTTACACAACAAATCTAAGCTGTCTGAAGTGTTTTTCCAAAGACATCAACATTTTTATTTTTGGCGTTCCGGAACCCACCTTGTATCAGGCTGTAAACGCGTTTCCTGCATTGTGCCATAACTTTGCAGGAAACTTCAGAATATGAAATTTTAACCTCCCACTATTGCAGAAAGGGTCTTTCTAGTAGTTACCCATCAAATCTAAGCTGTCTGAAGTGTTTTTCCAAAGTGATCAACATTTTTATGTTTGGCGTTCCGGAATCGACCTTATCTCAGGCTGAAAACGCGTTTTCTGCATTTTGCAATAACTTTGCAAGGAAGTTTCAGAACATGAAATTTTCAGCTCCCACTATGACAAACAGGGTCTTTCTAATAGTTGCACATCAAATATAAGTTGTCTGAAGTGTTTTTCCAAAGTTATCAACATTTTTATGTTTGGCGTTCCGGAACCCACATTATCTCAGGCTGAAAATGAGTTTTCTGCATTGTGCCATAACTTTGCAGGGAAGCTTCAGAACATGAAATTTTAAACTCCCACTATAACAGACAGGGTCTTTCTCGTCGTTGCACATCAAATCTAAGCTGTCTGAAGTGTTTTTCGAAAGTTATCAACATTTTTATGTTTGGCGTTCCGGAACCCACCTTGTCTCAGGCTGAAAACGCGTTTTCTGCATTGTTCCTTAACTTTGCAGGGAAGCATCAGAACATTAAATTGTCAGCTCCCACTATGACAAACAGGTACTTTCTAATAGCTGCACATCAAATCTAATCTGTCTGAAGTGTTTTTCGAAAGTTATCAACATTTTTATGTTTGGCGTTACGGAATCGACCTTATCTCAGGCTGAAAACGCGTTTTACGCATTGTGCCATAACTATGCAGGGAAGCTTCAGAAAATGAAATGTTCACCTCCCACTATGGCAGAAAGGGTCTTTCTAGTAGTTGCACATCAAATCTAATCTGTATGAAGTTTTTTTCCAAAGTTATCAACATTTTTATGTTTGGCGTTCCGGAATCAACCTCATCTCAGGCTGAAAACGCATTTTCTGCTTTGTGCCATAACTTTGCTGGGAATCTTTAGAACATGAAATTTTCACCTACCACTGTTGCAGAAAGTGTCTTTCTAGTAGTTGCACATCAAATCTAAGCTGTCTGATGAGTTTTTCCAAAGTTATCAACATTTTTATGTTTGGCGTCCCGGAATCGACCTTATGTCAGTTTGAAAAATTGTTTTCTGCATTGTCCCATAACTTTCCAGGGAAGCTTCAGAACATGAAATTTTGACCTCCCACAATATCAGAAAGGGTCTTTCTAGTAGTTGCACATCAAATCTAAGCTGTCTGATGTGTTTTTCGAAAGTTATCAACATTTTTCTGTATGGCGTTCCGGAACCCACCTTATTTCAGGCTGAAAACGCTGGTTTCTGCATTGTTCCTTAACTTTGCAGGGAAGCATCAGAACATGAAATTTTCAGCTCCCACTATGACAAACAGGTTCTTTCTAATAGTTGCACATCAAATCTAATCTGTCTGAAGTGTTTTTCGAAAGTTATCAACATTTTTATGTTTGGCGTTCCGGAATCGACCTTATCTCAGGCTGAAAACGTGTTTTACGCATTGTCCCATAACTTTCCAGGGAAGCTTCAGAACATGAAATTTTCAACTCCCACTATAATAGACAGGGTCTTTCTAGTAGTTGCACATCAAATATAAGTTGTCTGAAGTGTTTCTCGAAAGCTATCAACATTTTTATGTTTGGCGTTCCGGAAACGACTTTATCTCGGGCTGAAAACGCATTTTCTGCATTGTGCCATAACTTTGCAGGGAAGCTTCAGAACATGAAATTTTCACCTCCCACTATAACAGAAAGGGTCTTTCTAGTAGTTGCACATCAAATCTAAGCTGTCTGAAGTGTTATTCCAAAGTTATCAACTTTTTTACGTTTGGCGTTCCGGAAACGACATTATCTCGGGCTGAAAACGCGTTTTCTGCATCGTGCCATGACTTTGCAGGGAAGGTTCAGAACATGAAATTTTCACCTCCCACTATAGCAGAAAGGGTCTTTCTCGTAGTTGCATATGAAATATAAGCTGTCTAAAGTGTTTTTCCAAAGTTATCAACATTTTTATGTTTGGCGTTCCGGAACCCACCTTATCTCAGGCTGAAAACGCGTTTTCTGCATTGTGCCAAACCTTTGCAGGGAAGCTTCAGAACATGAAATTTTCACCTCCCACTATAGCAGAAAGGGTCTTTCTAGTAGTTGCACATCAAATCTAAGCTGTCTGAAATGTTTTTTCCCAAGTTATCAACGTTTTTATGTTTGGCGTTCCGGAACCCACCTTGTCTCAAGCTGAAAACGCGTTTTCTGCATTGTGCCATAACTTTGCAGGCAAGCTTCAGAACATGAAATTTTCACCTCCCACTATAGCAGAAAGGGTCTTTGTAGTAGTTGCACATCAAATCTAAGCTGTCTGAAGTGTTATTCCAAAGTTATCAACATTTTTATGTTTGGCGTTCCGGAACCCACCTTATTTCAGGCTGAAAACGCGTTTTCTGCATTGTTCCTTAACTTTGCAGGGAAGCTACAGAACATGAAATTTTGAACACCCACTATAACAGACAGGGTCTTTCTAGTAGTTGCACATCAAATCTAAGTTGTCTGAAGTGTTTTTCGAAAGCTATCAACATTTTTTAGGTTAGCGTTCCGGAATCGACCTTATCTCAGGCTGAAAACGTGTTTTACGCATTGTCCCATAACTTTCCAGGGAAGCTTCAGAACATGAAATTTTCAACTCCCACTATAACAGACAGGGTCTTTCTAGTAGTTGCGCATCAAATATAAGTTGTCTGAAGTGTTTCTCGAAAGCTATCAACATTTTTATGTTTGGCGTTCCGGAAACGACTTTATCTCGGGCTGAAAACGCATTTTCTGCATTGTGCCATAACTTTGCAGGGAAGCTTCAGAACATGAAATTTTCACCTCCCACTATAACAGAAAGGGTCTTTCTAGTAGTTGCACATCAAATCTAAGCTGTCTGAAGTGTTTTTCCAAAGTTATCAACTTTTTTATGTTTGGCGTTCCGGAAACGACATTATCTCGGGCTGAAAACGCGTTTTCTGCATCGTGCCATGACTTTGCAGGGAAGGTTCAGAACATGAAATTTTCACCTCCCACTATAGCAGAAAGGGTCTTACTCGTAGTTGCACATGAAATATAAGCTGTCTAAAGTGTTTTTCCAAAGTTATCAACATTTTTATGTTTGGCGTTCCGGAACCCACCTTATCTCAGGCTGAAAACGCGTTTTCTGCATTGTGCCAAACCTTTGCAGGGAAGCTTCAGAACATGATATTTTCACCTCCCACTATAGCAGAAAGGGTCTTTCCAGTAGTTGCACATCAAATCTAAGCTGTCTGATGTGTTGTTCCAAAGTTATCAATATTTTTATGTTTGGCGTTCCGGAATCGACCTTATCTCAGGCTGAAAACGCGTTTCCTGCATTGTGGCATAAATTTGTAGGGAAGCTTCAGAACATGAAATTTTCACCTCCCACTATAGCAGAAAGGGTCTTTCTAGTAGTTGCACATCAAATCTAAGCTGTCTGAAGTGTTTTTCGAAAGTTTTCAACATGTTTATGTTTGGTGTTCCTGAATCGACCTTTTCTCAGGCTGAAAACGCGTTTCCTGCATTGTGCCATAACTTTGCAGGGAAGCTTCAGAACATGAAATTTTCAGCTCCCACTATAGCAGAAAGGGTCTTTCTCGTAGTTGCACATCAAATCTAAGCTGTCTGAAGTATTTTTCCAAAGTTATCAACAATCTTATGTTTGGCGTTCCGGAATCAACCATATCTTACGCTGAAAACATGTTTTCTGCATTGTGCCATAACTTTGCAGGCAAGCTTCAGAACATGAAATTTCCACATCCCACTATAGCAGAAAGGGTCTTTCTAGTAGTTGCACATCAAATCTAAGCTGTTTGAAGTGTTTTTCCAAAGTTATCAACATTTTTATGTTTGGCGTTCCGGAACCCACCTTTTCTCAAGCTGAAAACGTGTTTTCTGCATAGTGCCATAACTTTGCAGGGAAGCTTCAGAACATGAAATTTTCTGCTCCCACTATAGCAGAAAGGGTCTTTCTAGTAGTTGCACATCAAATCTAAGCTGTCTGAAGTGTTTTTCCAAAGTCATCAACATTTTTACGTTTGGCGTTCCGGAATCGACCTTATCTCAGGCTGAAAACGCGTTTTCTGAATTGTGCCATAACTTTGCAGGGAAGCTTCAGAACATGAAATTTTAACCTCCCACTATAGCAGAATGCGTCTTTCTAGTAGTTGCACATCAAATCTAAGTTGTCTGAAGTGTTTTTCCAAAGTTATCAACATTCTTATGTTTGGCGTTCCGGAATGAACCTTATCTCAAGCTGAAATCGCGTTTTACGCAATTTGCCATAACTTTGAAGGAAAGCCTCAGAACATGAAATTTTCACGTCCCACTATAGCAGAAAGGGTCTTTCTCGTAGTTGCACATCAAATCTAAGCTGTCTGAAGTATTTTTCCAAAGTTATCAACAATCTTATGTTTGGCGTTGCGGAATCAACCATATCTTAGGCTGAAAACATGTTTTCTGCATTGTGCCATAACTTTGCAGGCAAGCTTCAGAACATGAAATTTCCACATCCCACTATAGCAGAAAGGGTCTTTCTAGTAGTTGCACATCAAATCTAAGCTGTTTGAAGTGTTTTTCCAAAGTTATCACCATTTTTATGTTTGGCGTTCCGGAATCGACCTTATCTCAGGCTGAAAACGCGTTTTACGCATTGTGCCATAACTTTGCAGGAAAGCTTCAGAACATGAAATTTTCACCTCCCACTATACCAGAAAGGGTCTTTCTAGTAGTTGCACATCAAATCTAAGCTGTCTGAAGTGTTTTTCCAAAGTTATTAACATTCTTACGTTTGGCGTTCCGGAATCGACCTTATCTCAGGCTGAAAACGCGTTTTCTGAATTGTTCCATAACTTTGCAGGGAAGTTTCAGAACATGAAATTTTAACCTCCCACTATAGCAGAATGCGTCTTTCTAGTAGTTGCACATCAAATCTTAGCTGTCTGAAGTGTTTTTCCAAAGTTCTCAACATTTTTATGTTTGGCGTTCTGAAATCAACCTCATCTCAGGCTGAAAACGCGTTTTACGCATTGTGCCATAACTTTGCAGGGAAGCTTCAGAACATGAAATTTTAACCTCCCACTATAGCAGAAAGGGTCTTTCTAGAAGTTGCACATCAAATCTAAGCTGTTTGAAGTGTTTTTCCAAAGTTATCAACATTTTTATGTTTGGCGTTGCGGAATCGACCTTATCTCAGGCTGAAAACGCGTTTTACGCATTGTGCCATAACTTTACAGGAAAGCTTCAGAACATGAAATTTTCACCTCCCACTATACCAGAACGGGTCTTTCTAGTAGTTGCACATCAAATCTTAGCTGTCTGAAGTGTTTTTCCAAAGTTCTCAACATTTTTATGTTTGGCGTTCTGAAATCAACCTCATATCAAGCTGAAATCGCGTTTTCTGGATAGTGCCATAACTTTGCAGGGACACTTCAGAACATGAAATTTTCTCCTCCCACTATAGCAGAAAGGGTCTTTCAAGTAGTTGCACATCAAATCTAAGTTGTCTGAAGTGTTTTTCCAAAGTTATCAACATTCTTATGTTTGGCGATCCGGAATCGACCTTATCTCAGGCTGAAAACGCATCTTACGCATTGTGCCATAACTTTGCAGGGAAGCTTCAGAACATCGAATTTTCACCACCCAAAATCGCAGAAAGGGTCTTTCTCCTAGTTGCACATCAAATCTAAGCTGTCTGAAGTGTTTTTCCGAAGTTATTAACATTTTTATGTTTGGCGTTCCGGAATTGACCTTATGTGAGGCTGAACACGAGTTTTCTGCATTGTGCCATAACTTTGCAGGGAAGCTTCAGAAAATGAAATTTTCACCTCCCACTATAGCAAAAAGGGTCTTTCTAGTAGTTGCACATCAAATCAAAGCTGTCTGAAGTGTTTTACCAAAGTTATCAATATTTTTATGTTTGGCGTTCCGGAATCGACCTTATCTCAGGCTGAAAACGCGTTTCCTGCATTGTGGCATAACTTTGTAGGGAAGCTTCAGAACATGAAATTTTCACCTCCCACTGTAGCAGAAAGGGTCTTTCTAGTAGTTGCTCATCAAATCTAAGCTGTCTGAAGTGTTTTTCCAAAGTTTTCAACATTTTTATGTTTGGTGTTCCGGAATCGACCTTATCTCTGGCTGAAAACGCGTTTCCTGCATTGTGGCATAACTTTGTAGGGAAGCTTCAGAACATGAAATTTTCACCTCCCACTATAGCAGAAAGGGTCTTTCTAGTAGTTGCACATCAAATCTAAGCTGTCTGAAGTGTTTTTCCAAAGTTATCAACATTTTTATGTTTGGCGTTCCGGAATCGACCTTATCTCAGGCTGAACAGGCGTTTTCTGCATTGTGCCATAACTTTGCAAGGAAGCTTCAGGACATGAAATTTTCACCTCCCACAATAGCCGAAAGGGTCTTTCTAGTAGTTGCACATCAAATCTAAGCTGTCTGAAGTGTTTTTCCAAACTTATCTTCATTTTTATGTTTGGCGTTCCGGAATCGACCTTATCTCAGGCTGAAAACGCGTTTTCTGCATTGTGCCATAACTTTGCAGGAAAACTTCAGAACATGAAATTTTCAACTCCCAATATAGCAGAAAGGATCTTTCTAGTAGTTGCACATCAAATGTAAGCTGTCTGAAGTGTTTTTCCAAAGTTATCAACATTTTTATGTTTGGCGTTCCAGAATCGACCTTATCTCAGGCTGAACAGGCGTTTTCTGCATTGTGCCATAACTTTGCAAGGAAGCTTCAGGACATGAAATTTTCACCTCGCACAATAGCCGAAAGGGTCTTTCTAGTAGTTGCACATCAAATCTAAGCTGTCTGAAGTGTTTTTCCAAAGTTATCTTCATTCTTATGTTTGGGGTTCCGGAACCCACCTTATTTCAGCCTGAAAACGCGTTTTACATATTTTGCCATAACTTTGAGGGAAGCTTCAGAACATGAAATTTTCACGTCCCACTATAGCAGAAAGGGTCTTTCTAGTAGTTGATCATCAAATCTAAGCTGTCTGAAGTGTTTTTCGAAAGTTTTCAACATTTTTATGTTTGGTGTTCCTGAATCGACCTCATCTCAGGCTGAAAACGCGTTTTACGCATTGTGCCATAACTTTGCAGGGAAGCTTCAGAACATGAAATGTTCACCTCCCACTATAGCAGAAAGGGTTTTTCTAGTAGTTGCACATCAAATCTAAGCTGTCTGAAGTTTTTTTCCAAGGTTATCAACATTTTTATGTTTGGCGTTCCGGAATCGACCTTATCTCAAGCTGAAAACGCGTTTTTTGCATTGTGCCATAACTTTGCAGGGAAGCTTCAGAACATGAAATGTTCACCTCCCACTATAGCAGAAAGGGCCTTTTTAGTAGTTGCTGATCAAATCTAAGCTGTCTGATGTGTTTTTCCAAAGTTATCAACATTTTTATGTTTGGCGTTCCGGAATCGACCTTATCTCAAGCTGAAAACGCGTTTTTTGCATTGTGCCATCACTTTGCAGGGAAGCTTCAGAACATGAAATGTTCACCTCCCAGTATAGCAGAAAGGGTTTTTCTAGTAGTTGCTCATCAAATCTAAGCTGTCTGAAGTGTTTTTCCAAAGTTATGAACATTTTTATGTTTATCGTTCAGGAATCAACCTTATCTCAGGCTGAAAAGGCGTTTTCTGCATTGTGCCATAACTTTGCAAGGAAGCTTCAGGACATGAAATTTTCACCTCCGACAATAGCCGAAAGGGTCTTTCTCGTAGTTGCACATCAAATCTAAGCTGTCTGAAGTTTTTTTCCAAGGTTATAAACATTTTTATGTTTGGCGTTCCGGAATCGACCTTATCTCAGGCTGAAAACGCGTTTTCTGCATTGTGCCATAACTTTGCAGGGAGACTTCACAACATGAAATTTTCTCCTCCCACTATAGCAGAATGGGTCTTTCTAGTAGTTTCACATCAAATCTTAACTGTCTGAAGTGTTTTTCCAAAGTTCTCAACATTTTTATGTTTGGCGTTCTGAAATCAACCTCATCTCAGGCTGAAAACGCGTTTAACGCATTGTGCCATAACTTTGCAGGGAAGCTTCAGAAAATGAAATTTTAACCTCCCACTATAGCAGAAAGGGTCTTTCTAGTAGTTGCACATGAAATCTAAGCTGTCTGAAATGTTTTTCCAAAGTTATCTACATTTTTATGTTTGGCGTTCTGGAACCCACCTTATCTCAGTCTGAAAATGTGTTTTCTGCATTGTGCCGTAACTTTGCAGGGAAGCTTCAGAACATGAAATTTTCACCTCCCGCTATAGTAGAAAGGGTCTTTCTAGTAGTTGCACATCGAATCTAAGCTGTCTGAAGTGTCTTTTCAAAGTTATCAACACTTTTATGTTTGGCGTTCCGGAATCGACCTTATCTCAGGCTGAAAACGCGTTTTACGCATGGTGCCATAACTTTGCAGGGAATCTTCAGAACATCAATTTTTCACATCCCACAATGGCAGAAAGGGTCTTTCTAGTAGTTGCACATCAAATCTAAGCTGTCTGAAGTGTTTTTCCAAAATTATCAACAGTTTTATGTTTGGCATTCCGGAATCGACCTTATCTCAGGCAGTAAACGCGTTTTACGCATGGTGCCATAACTTTGCAGGGAAGCTTCAGAACATCGAATTTTCACCTCCCACAATGGCAGAAACGGTCTTTCGAGTAGTTGCACATCACATCTAAGCTGTCTGAAGTGTTTTTCCAAAGTTATCTACATTTTTATGTTTGGCGTTCCGGAATCGACCTTATCTCAGGCTGAAAACGCATTTTCTGCATTGTGCGATAACTTTGCAGGGAAGCTTCAGAATAAGAAATTTTAACCTCCCACTGTTGCAGAAAGGGTCTGCCTTGTAGTTGCACATCAAATCGAAGCTGTCTGAAGTGTTTTTCCAAAGTTATCAACATTTTCATGTTTAGCGTTCCGGAATCGACCATATCTCAGGCTGAAAACGCGTATTCTGCGTTGTGCCTTAACTTTGTAGGGAAGCTTCAGAACATGAAATTTTCACCTCCCACTATAGCAGAAAGGGTCTTTCTAGTAGTTGCAAATCAAATCTAAGCAGTCTGAAGTGTTTTTCCAAAGTTATCAACATTTTCATGTTTGGCATTCCGGAATTGAACTTATGTGAGGCTGAAAACGCGTTTTCTGCATTGTGCCATAACTTTGCAGGGAAGCTTCAGAACATGAAATTTTCACCTCCCACTATAGCAAAAAGGGTCTTTCTAGTAGTTGCACATCAAATCTAAGCTGTCTTGCGGTGTTTTTCTAAACTTATCATCATTTTTATGTTTGGCGTTCCGGAACCCACCTTATCTCAGCCTGAAAACGCGTTTCACATATTTTGCCATAACTTTGCAGGGAAGCTTCAGAACATGAAATTTTAACATCCCACTATAGCAGAAAGGATCTTTCTAGTAGTTGGACATCACATCTAAGCTGTCTGAAGTGTTTTTCCAAAGTTATCAACATTTTTATGTTTGGCGTTCCGGAACCCACCTTATCTCAGGCTGAAAACAGGTTTTCTGCATTGTGCCATAACTTTGCAGGGAAGCTTCAGAACATGAAATGTTCACGTCCCACTATAGCAGAAAGGGTCTTTCTAGTAGTTGCACATCAAATCTAAGCTGTCTGAAGTGTTTTCCGAAAGTTATCAACATTTCTATGTTTGGCGTTCCAGAATCGACTTTATCTCACGCTGATAACGCGTTGTCTGCATTGTGCCATAACTTCGCAAGGAAGCTTCAGAACATGACATTTTAAACTTCCACTATAGCAGAAAGGGTCTTTCTGGGAGTTGCACATCACATCTAAGCTGTCTGACGTGTTTTTCCAAAGTTAACAACATTTTTATGTTTGGCGTTCCGGAATCGACCTTATCACAGGCTGAAAACGCGTTTAACGCACTGTTCCATAACTTTGCAGGGAAGCTTCCGAACATCGAATTTTCACGAACCACTATAGCAGAAAGGGTCTTTCTCGGAGTTACTAATGAAATCTAAGCTGTCTGATGTGTTTTTCCGAAGTTATCAACATTTTTATGTTTTTCGTTCCGGAATCGACCTTATCTCAGGCTGTGAGCGCGTTTTCTGCATTGTGCCATAACTTTGGAGGAAAGCTTCAGAACATGAAATTTTCAATTCCCATTATAGCAGAAAGGGTCTTTCTCGTACTTGCACTTCAAATCTAAACTGTCTGAAGTGTTTTTTGAAAGTTTTCAACATTTTTGTGTTTGGCGTTCCTGAATCGACCTTATTTCAGGCTGAAAATGCGTTTTCTGCAATGTGCCATAACTTTGCAGGGAGGCTTCAGAACATGAAATTTTCAACTCCCACTATACCAGAAAGGGTCTGTCTTGTAGTTGCAGATCAAATCTAAGCTGTCTGAAGTGTTTTTGAAAAGTAATCAACATTTTTATGTTTGGCATTCCGGAATCGACCTTATCTCAGGCTGAAAACGCGTTTTCTGCATTGTGCCATAACTTTGCAGGAAAGCTTCAGAACATTAAATTTTCACATCCCACTATAGCAGAAAGGGTCTTTCTCGTAGTTGCACGTCAAATCTAAGCTGTCTGAAGTGTTTTTCCAAAGTCGTCAACATTTTTATGTTTGGCGTTCTGGAACCCACATTATCTCAGTCTGAAAACGCTTTTTCTGCATTGTGCCATAACCTTGCAGGGATACATCAGAACATGAAATTTTCACCTCCCACTACAGCAGAAAGGGTCTTTCTCGTACTTGCAAATGAAATCTAAGCTGTCTGATGTGTTTTTCCGAAGTTATCAACATTTTTATGTTTGGCGTTCCGGAATCGACCTTATCTCAGGCTGAAAACGCGTTTTCGGAATTGTGCCATAGCTTTGCAGGGAAGCTTCAGAACATGAAGTTTTCACCTCCCACTATAGCAGAAAGGGTCTTTCGAGGAGTTGCACATCAAATATAAGTTGTCTGAAGTGTTCCTCGAAAACTATCAACATTTTTATGTTTGGGGTTCCGGAAACGACCTTATCTCGGGCTGAAAACGCATTTTCTGCATTGTGCCATAACTTTGCAGGGAATCTTCAGAACATGAAATTTTCACCTCCCACTATAACAGAAAGGGTCTTTCTCGTAGTTGCCCATCAAATCTAAGTTGTCTGAAGTGTTTTTCGAAAGCTATTAACATTTTTATGTTTGGCGTTCCGGAAACGACATTATCTCGGTCTGAAAACGCGTTTTCTGCATCGTGCCATAACTTTGCAGGGAAGGTTCAGAACATGAAATGTTCGCCTCCCACTATAGCAGAAAGGGTTTTTATAGTAGTTGCTCATCAAATCTAAGCTGTCTGAAGTGTTTTTCCAAAGTTATCAACATTTTTATGTTTGGCGATAGGGAACCCACGTTATCTCAGGCTGAAAACGCGTTTTTTGCATTGTGCCATAACTTTGCAGGGAAGCTTCAGAACATGAAATTTTCACCTCCCTCTAAAGCAGAAAGGGTCTTTCTAGTAGTTGCACATCAAATCTAAGCTGTCTGAAGTGTTGTTCCAAAGTTATCAACATTTTTATGTTTGGCGTTCCGGAACCAACCTTATCTCAGGCTGAAAACGTATTTTCTGCATTGTGCCATAACTTTGCAGGGAAGCTTCAGAACATGAAATGTTCACCTCCCACTATCGCAGAAAGGGTCTTTCTAGTAGTTGCACATCAAATCTAAGCTGTCTGAAGTGTTTTTCCAAAGTTATCAACATTTTTATGTTTGGCGTTCCGGAACTCACCTTATCTCAGGCTGAAAACGCGTTTTCTGCATTGCGCCATAACTTTGCAGGGAAGCTTCAGAACATGAAATTTTCACCTCCCACTATAGCAGAAAGGGTCTTTCTGGTAGTTGCACATCAAATCTAAGCTGTCTGAAATGTTTTTTCCAAAGTTATCAACATTTTCATGTTTGGCGTTCCGGAACCCACCTCATCTCAGGCTGAAAACGCGTTTTCTGCATTGTCCCATTACTTTGCAGGGAAGCTTCAGAACATGAAATTTTAACGTCCCACGATAGCAGAAAGGGTCTTTCTAGTAGTTGCACATCAAATCTAAGCTGTCTGAAGTGTTTTTCCAGAATTATGAACATTTTTATGTTTGGCGCTCTGGAATCGACCTTATCCCAGGCTGAAAACGCGTTTTACGCATGGTGCCATAACTTTGCAGGGAAGCTTCAGAACTTCGAATTTTCACCTCCCACTATAGCAGAAAGGGTCTTTCTAGTAGTTGCACATCAAATCGAAGCTGTTTGAATTGTTTTTCCAAAGTTATCAACACTTTTATGTTTGGTTTTCCGGAATCAACCTTATCTCAGGCTGAAAACGCGTTTTACACATTGTGCCATAACTTTGCAGAGAAGCTTCAGAACATCAAATTTTCAACTCCCACTATAGCAGAAAGGGTCTTTCTAGTAGTTGCACATCAAATCTAAGCTGTCTGAAGTGTTTTTCCAAAGTTATCAACATTTTTATGTGTAGCGTTCCGGATCGCACCTTATTGAAAACGCCTTTTCTGCATTGTGCCATAACTTTGCAGGGAAGCTTCAGAACATGAAATATTCAACTCCCACTACAACAGACAGGGTCTTTGTAGTAGTTGCACATCAAATCTAAGCTGTCTGAAGTGTTTTTCGAAAGTTATCAACATTTTTATGTTTGGCGTTCCGGAATCGACCTTATCTCAGGCTGAAAACGTGTTTTACGCATTGTCCCATAACTTTCCAGGGAAGCTTCAGAACATGAAATTTTGACTTCCCACTATGGCAGAAAGGGTCTTTCTAGTAGTTGCACATCAAATCTAAGCAGTATGAAGTTTTTTTCCAAAGTTATCAACATTTTTATGTTTGGCGTTCTGGAACCCACCTTATCTCAGGCTGAAAACGCGTTTTCTTCATTGTGCCATAACTTTGCAGGGAAGCTTCAGAACATGAAATTTTCAACTCCCACTATAACAGACAGGGTTTTTCTAGTAGTTGCACATCAAATCTCAGTTGTCCGAAGTGTTTTTCGAAAGCTATCAACATTTTTTAGGTTGGCGTTCCAGAAACGACCTTATCTCGGGCTGAAAACGCGTTTTCTGCATTGTGCCATAACTTTCCAGGGAAGCTTCAGAACATGAAATTTTGACCTCCCACTATGGCAGAAAGGGTTTTTCTAGTAGTTGCACATCAAATCTAAGCTGTCTGAAGTGTTTTTCGAAAGTTATCAACATTTTTATGTTTGGCGTTCTGGAATCGACCTTATCTCAGGCTGAAAACGTGTTTTACGCATTGTCCCATAACTTTCCAGGGAAGCTTCAGAACATGAAATTTTGACCTCCCACTATGGCAGAAAGGGTCTTTCTAGTAGTTGCACATCAAATCTAAGCTGTCTGAAGTGTTGTTCCAAAGTTATCAACATTTTTCTGTTTGGCGTTCCGGAATCGACCTTATCTCAGGCTGAAAACGTGTTTTACGCATTGTCCCATAACTTTCCAGGGAAGCTTCAGAACATGAAATTTTCACATCCCACTATAGCAGAAAGGGTTTTTATAGTAGTTGCACGTCAAATCCAAGCTGTCTGAAGTGTTTTTCCAAAGTTATCAATATTTTTATGTTTGGCGTTCGGGAACCCACCTTATCTCAGGCTGAAAACGTGTTTTCTGCATTGTGCCATAACTTTGCAGAGAAGCTTCAGAACATGAAATTTTCAACTCCCTCTATAACAGACAGGGTCTTTCTAGTAGTTGCACATCAAATATAAGTTGCCTGAAGTGTTTCTCGAAAGCTATCAACATTTTTGTGTTTGGCGTTCCGGAAACGACCTTATCTCGGGCTGAAAATGCATTTTCTGCATTGTGCCATAACTTTGCAGGGAAGCTTCAGAACATGAAATTTTCACCTCCCACTACAACAGACAGGGTCTTTGTAGTAGTTGCACATCAAATCTAAGCTGTCTGAAGTGTTTTTCGAAAGTTATCAACATTTTTATGTTTGGCGTTCCGGAACCCACCTTGTCTCATGCTGAAAACGCGTTTTTTGCATTGTGCCATAACTTTGAAGGAAAGCTTCAGATCATGAAAGTTTCACCTCCCACTATAGCAGAAAGGTTCTTTCTTGTAGTTGCACATCAAATCTAAGCTGTCTGAAGTGGTTTTCCAAAGTTATCAACATTTTTATGTTTGGCGTTCCGGAACCCACCTTTTTTCAGGCTGAAAACGCGTTTCCTGCATTGTGCCATAACTTTGCAGGGAAGCTTCAGAACATGAAATTTTCACCTCCCACTATAGCAGAAAGGGTCTTTCTAGTAGTTGCACATCAAATCTAAGTTGTCTGAAATGTTTTTTCCAAATTATCAACATTTTTATGTTTGGCGTTCCGGAACCCTCCTTATCTCAGGCTGAAAACGTTTTTTCTCCATTGTGCCATAACTTTGCAGGGAAGCTTCAGAACATGAAATTTTCAACCTCCCACTATAACGGACAGGGTCTTTCTAGTAGTTGCACATCAAATCTAAGCTGTCTGAAGTGTTTTTCCAAAGTTATCAACATTTTTATGTTTGGCGTTCCGGAACCCACCTTATCTCAGGTTGAAAACGCGTTTTCTGCATTGTTCCTTAACTTTGCAGGGAAGCATCAGTACATGAAATTTTCAGCTCCCACTATGACAAACATGGTCTTTCTAATAGTTGCAAATCAAATCTAAGCTGTCTGAAGTGTTTTTCGAAAGTTATCAACATTTTTATGTTTGGCGTTCCGGAACCCACCTTATCTCAGGCTGAAAACGCGTATTCTGCATTGTGCCATAACTTTGCAAGGAAGCTTCAGAACATGACATTTTCAGCTCCCACTATAGCAGAAAGGGTCTTTCTAGTAGTTGCACATCAAATCAAAGCTGTCAGAAGTGTTTTTTCCAAAGTTATCAACATTTTTGTGTTTGGCGTTCCGGAACCCACCTTATCTCAGGCTGAAAACGCGTTTTCTGCATTGTTCTTTAACTTTGCAGGGAAGCTTCAGAACATGAAATGTTCACCTCCCACTATAGCAGGAAGGGTCTTTCTAGTAGTTGCACATCAAATCTAAGCAGTCTGAAGTGTTTTTCGAAAGTTATCTACATTTTTATGTTTGCCGTTCCAGAATCGACCTTATCTCAGGCTGAAAACGCGTTGTCTGCATTGTGCCATAACTTTGCATGGAAGCTTCCGAACATGGAATTTTAACCTCCCACTATAGCAGAAAGGGTCTTTCTAGTAGTTGCACATCAAATCTAAGCTGTCTGATGTGTTTTTCCAAAGTTATCAACATTTTTATGTTTGGCGTTCCGGAATCGACCTTATCTCAGGCTGAAAACGCTTTTTACGCTTTGTGCCATAACTTTGCAGGGAAGCTTCAGAACATGAAATGTTCACCTCCCACTATAGCAGAAAGGGTCTTTCTATTAGTTGCACATCAAATCTAATCTGTCTGAAATGTTGTTCCAAAGTTATCAACATTTTTAAGTTTGGCGTTTCGGAACCCACCTTATCTCAGGCTGAAAACGCGTTTTCTGCATTGCGCCATAACTTTGCAGGGAAGCTTCAGAACATGAAATTTTAACATCCCACTAAAGCAGAAAGGATCTTTCTAGAAGTTGCACATCAAATCTAAGCATTCTGAAGTGTTTTTCCAAAGTTATCAACATTTTTATGTTTGGCATTCCGGCATCAACCATATCTCAGGCTGAAAACGCATTTTCTGCATTGTGCCATAACTTTGAACGGAAGCTTCTGAACATGTAATTTTCACCTCCCACTGTTGCAGAAAGGGTCTGTCTTGTAGTTGCACATCAAATCGAAGCTGTCTGAAGTGTTTTTCCAAAGTTATCAACATTTTTATGTTTGGCGTTCCGGAACCCACCTTATCTCAGGCTGAAAACGCGTTTTCTGCATTGTGCCATAACTTTGAAGGAATGCTTCAGAACATGAAAGTTTCACCTCCCACTATAGCAGAAAGGGTCTTTGTAGTCGTTGCACATCAAATCTAAGCTGTCTGAAGTGTTTTTCGAAAGTTATCAACATTTTTATGTTTGGCGTTCCGGAACCCACCTTGTCTCAGGCTGAAAACGCGTTTTCTGCATTGTTCCTTAACTTTGCAGGGAAGCATCAGAACATTAAATTTTCAGCTCCCACTATGACAAACAGGTACTTTCTAATAGTTGCACATCAAATCTAAGTTGTCCGAAGTGTTTTTCGAAAGCTATCAACATTTTTTAGGTTGGCGTTCCAGAAACGACCTTATCTCGGGCTGAAAACGCGTTTTCTGCATTGTGCCATAACTTTCCAGGGAAGCTTCAGAACATGAAATTTTGACCTCCCACTATGGCAGAAAGGGTTTTTCTAGTAGTTGCACATCAAATCTAAGCTGTCTGAAGTGTTTTTCGAAAGTTATCAACATTTTTATGTTTGGCGTTCTGGAATCGACCTTATCTCAGGCTGAAAACGTGTTTTACGCATTGTCCCATAACTTTCCAGGGAAGCTTCAGAACATGAAATTTTGACCTCCCACTATGGCAGAAAGGGTCTTTCTAGTAGTTGCACATCAAATCTAAGCTGTCTGAAGTGTTGTTCCAAAGTTATCAACATTTTTATGTTTGGCGTTCCGGAATCAACCTTATCTCAGGCTGAAAACGTGTTTTACGCATTGTCCCATAACTTTCCAGGGAAGCTTCAGAACATGAAATTTTCACCTCCCACTATAGCAGAAAGGGTTTTTATAGTAGTTGCACATCAAATCCAAGCTGTCTGAAGTGTTTTTCCAAAGTTATCAATATTTTTATGTTTGGCGTTCGGGAACCCACCTTATCTCAGGCTGAAAACGTGTTTTCTGCATTGTGCCATAACTTTGCAGAGAAGCTTCAGAACATGAAATTTTCAACTCCCTCTATAACAGACAGGGTCTTTCTAGTAGTTGCACATCAAATATAAGTTGCCTGAAGTGTTTCTCGAAAGCTATCAACATTTTTGTGTTTGGCGTTCCGGAAACGACCTTATCTCAGGCTGAAAATGCATTTTCTGCATTGTGCCATAACTTTGCAGGGAAGCTTCAGAACATGAAATTTTCAACTCCCACTACAACAGACAGGGTCTTTGTAGTAGTTGCACATCAAATCTAAGCTGTCTGAAGTGTTTTTCGAAAGTTATCAACATTTTTATGTTTGGCGTTCCGGATCCCACCTTGTCTCATGCTGAAAACGCGTTTTTTGCATTGTGCCATAACTTTGAAGGAAAGCTTCAGATCATGAAAGTTTCACCTCCCACTATAGCAGAAAGGTTCTTTCTTGTAGTTGCACATCAAATCTAAGCTGTCTGAAGTGGTTTTCCAAAGTTATCAACATTTTTATGTTTGGCGTTCCGGAACCCTCCTTATCTCAGGCTGAAAACGTTTTTTCTCCATTGTGCCATAACTTTGCAGGGAAGCTTCAGAACATGAAATTTTCAACCTCCCACTATAACAGACAGGGTCTTTCTAGTAGTTGCACATCAAATCTAAGTTGTCTGAAGTGTTTTTCGAAAGCTGTCAACATTTTTTAGGTTGGCGTTCCGGAAACGACCTTATCTCGGGCTGAAAACGCGTTTTCTGCATTGTTCCTTAACTTTGCAGGGAAGCATCAGTACATGAAATTTTCAGCTCCCACTATGATAAACATGGTCTTTCTATTAGTTGCAAATCAAATCTAAGCTGTCTGAAGTGTTTTTCGAAAGTTATCAACATTTTTATGTTTGGCGTTCCGGAACCCACCTTATCTCGGGCTGAAAACGCGTATTCTGCATTGTGCCATAACTTTGCAGGGAAGCTTCAGAACATGAAATTTTAACCTCCCACTATATAAGAAAGGGTCTTTCAAGTCGTTGCACATCAAATCTAAGCTGTCTGAAGTGTTTTTCCAAAGTTATAAACATTTTTATGTTTGGCGTTCCGGAACCCACATTTTCTCGGGCTGTAAACGCGTTTTCTGCATTGTGCCATAACTTTGCAGGGAAGCTTCAGAACATGAAATTTTCACCTCCCACTATAGCAGAAAGGGTCTTTCTCGTAGTTGCACATCAAATCTAAGCTGTCTGAAATGTTTTTTGCAAAGTTATCAACATTTTCATGTTTGGCGCTCCGGAATCGACCTTATCTCAGGCTGAAAACGCGTTTTCGGCATTGTGCCATAACTTTGCAGGGAAGCTTCAGAACATGAAATGTTCACCTCCCACTATAGCAGAAAGGGTCTTTCTAGTAGTTGCACATCATATCTAAGCTGTCTGAAGTGTTTTTCCAAAGTTATCAACATTTTTATGTTTGGCGTTCCGGAACCCACCTTATCTCAGGCTGAAAACGCGTTTTCTGCATTGTTCCTTAACTTTGCAGGGAAGCATCAGTACATGAAATTTTCAGCTCCCACTATGATAAACATGGTCTTTCTATTAGTTGCAAATCAAATCTAAGCAGTCTGAAGTGTTTTTCGAAAGTTATCTACATTTTTATGTTTGCCGTTCCAGAATCGACCTTATCTCAGGCTGAAAACGCGTTGTCTGCATTGTGCCATAACTTTGCATGGAAGCTTCTGAACATGTAATTTTCACCTCCCACTATAGCAGAAAGGGTCTTTCTAGTAGTTGCACATCAAATCTAAGCTGTCTGATGTGTTTTTCCAAAGTTATCAACATTTTTATGTTTGGCGTTCCGGAATCGACCTTATCTCTGGCTGAAAATGCGTTTTCTGCATTGTGCCATAACTTCTCAGGGAAGCTTGAGAACATGAAATGTTCACCTCGCACTATAGCAGAAATGGTCTTTCTAGTAGTTGCACATCAAATCTAAGCTGTCTGAAGTGTTTTTCCAAAGTTATCAACACTTTTATGTTTGGCGTTCCGGAATCGACCTTATCTCAGGCTGAAAACGCGTTTCACGCATTGTGCCCTAACTTTGCAGGGAACCTTTAGAACATGAAATTTTCACCTCCCACTATAGCAGAAATGGTCTTTCTAGTAGTTGCACATCAAATCTAAGCTGTCTGAAGTGTTTTTCCAAAGTTATCAACACTTTTATGTTTGGCGTTCCGGAATCGACCTTATCTCAGGCTGAAAACGCGTTTCACGCATTGTGCCCTAACTTTGCAGGGAAACTTTAGAACATCAAATTTTCACCTCCCACTATAGCAGAAAGGGTCTTTCTCGTAGTTGCACATCAAATCTAAGCTGTCTCAAGTGTTATTCCAAAGTGATCAACATTTTTACGTTTTGCGTTTCGGAACCCACCTAATCTCAGGCTGAAAACGCGTTTTCTGCATTGTGCCATAACTTCTCAGGGAAGCTTCAAAACATGAAATGTTCACCTCCCACTATAGCAGAAAAGGTCTTTCTAGTAGTTGCACATCAAATCGACGCTGTCTGAAGTGTTTTTCCAAAGTTATCAACATTTTTATGTATGGCGTTCCGGAATCAACCTTATCTCAGGCTGAAAACGTGTTTTCTGCATCGTGCCATAACTTTGTAAGGAAGCTTCAGAACATGAAATTTTCACCTCCCACTATAGCAGAAAGGGTCTTTCTAGTAGTTGCACAACAAATCTAAGCTGTCTGAAGTGTTTTTTGAAAGTTATCAACATTTTTATGTTTGGCGTTCCGGAATCAACCTTATCTCAGGCTGAAAACGCGTTTTACGCATTGTGCCATAACTTTGCAGGGAAGCTTCAGAACATGAAATGTTCACATCCCACTATAGCAGAAAGGGTCCTTCTAGTAGTTGCACATCAAATCTAAGCTGATTGAAGTGTTTTTCCAAAGTTATCAACATTTTTATGTTTGGCGTTCCAGAATCGACCTTATCTCAGGCTGAAAACGCGTTTTAGGCATTGTGCCATAACTTTGCAGGGAAGCTTCAGAAAATGAAATTTTCACCTCCCACTAAAGCAGAAAGGATCTTTCTAGTAGTTGCACATCAAATCTAAGCTGTCTGAAGTGTTATTCCAAGTGATCAACATTTTTACGTTTAGCGTTTCGGAACCCACCTTATCTCAGGCTGAAAACGCGTTTTCTGCATTGTGCCATAACTTCTCAGGGAAGCTTCAGAACATGAAATGTTCACCTCCCACTATAGCAGAAAGGGTCTTTCTAGTAGTTGCACATCAAATCTAAGCTGTCTGATGTGTTTTTCCAAAGTTATCAACATTTTTACGTTTTGCGTTTCGGAACCCACCTAATCTCAGGCTGAAAACGCGTTTTCTGCATTGTGCCATAACTTCTCAGGGAAGCTTCAGAACATGAAATGTTCACCTGCCACTATTGTAGAAAGGGTCTTTCTCGTAGTTGCACATCAAATCTAAGCTGTCTGAAGTCTTTTCCCAAAATTATCAACATTTTTATGTTTGGCGTTCCGGAATCGACCTTATCAGAGGCTGAAAACGCGTTTTCTGCATTGTGCCATAACTTCTCAGGGAAGCTTCAGAACATGAAATGTTCACCTGCCACTATTGCAGAAAGGGTCTTTCTAGTAGTTGCACATCAAATCTAAGCTGTCTGAAGTGTTTTTCCAAAGTTATCAACATTTTTATGTTTGGCGTTCCGGAATCAACCTTATCACAGGCTGAAAACGCATTTTCTGCATTGTGCCTTAACTTTATAAGGAAGCTTCAGAACATGAAATTTTCACCTCCCACTTTAGCAGAAAGGGTCTTTCTAGTAGTTGCACATCAAATCTAAGCTGTCTGAAGTGTTTTTCGAAAGTTATCAACATTTTTATGTTTGGCGTTCCAGAATCGACCTTATCTCAGGCTGAAAACGCGTTTTACGCATTGTGCCATAACTTTGCAGGGAAGCTTCAGAACATGAAATTTTAACCTCCCACTATAGCAGAAAGGGTCCTTCTAGTAGTTGCACATCAAATCTAAGCTGTCTGAAGTGTTTTTCCAAAGTTATCAACATTTTTATGTTTGGCTTTCCGGAATCGACCTTATCTCAGGATGAAAAATCGTTTTCTGCATTGTTCCATAACTTTGCAGGGAAGCTTCAGAACATGAAATTTTGACCTCCAAATATAGCAGAAAGGGTCTTTCTAGTAGTTGCACATCAAATCTAATCTGTCTGAAGTGTTTTTCGAAAGTTATCAACATTTTTATGTTTGGCGTTCCGTAATCGACCTTATCTGAGGCTGAAAACGCCTTTTACGCATTGTGCCATAACTTTGCATGGAAACTTCAAAACATGAAATTTTCACCTCCAACTATAGCAGAAAGGGTCTTTCTAGTAGTTGCACATCAAATCTAAGCTGTCTGAAGTGTTTTTCCAAAATTATCAACATTTTTATGTTTGGCGTTCCGGAATCGACCTTATCTCAGGCTGAAAACGCTTTTTATGCTTTGTCCCATAACTTTGCAGGGAAGATTCAGAAAATAAAATTTTCACCTCCCACGATAGCAGAAAGGGTTTTTCTAGTTGTTGCACATCAAATCTAAGCTGTCTGAAGTGTTTTTCCAAAGTTATCAACATTTTAATGTTTGGCGTTACAGAATCGACCGTATCTCAGGATGAAAAATTGTTTTCTGCATTGTCCCATAACTTTCCAGGGAAGCTTCAGAACATGAAATGTTCACCTCCCACTAAAGCAGAAAAGGTCTTTCTAGTAGTTGCACATCAAATCTAAGCTGTCTGAAGTGTTTTTCCAAAGTTATGAACATTTTTAAGTTTGGCGTTTCGGAATCGACCTTATCTCAGGCTGAAAACGCGTTTTCTACAATGTGCCATGACTTTGCAGGGAAGCTTCAGAACATGAAATTTTCAACTTCCACTATAGCAGAAAGGCTCTTTCCAGCAGTTGCACATCAAATCTAAGCTGTCTGAAGTGTTTTTCCAAAGTTATCAACATTTTTATGTTTGGCTTTCCGGAATCGACCTTATCTCAGGATGAAAAATCGTTTTCTGCTTTGTTCCATAACTTTGCAGGGAAGCTTCAGAACATGAAATTTTCACCTCCCAATATAGCAGAAAGGGTCTTTCTAGTAGTTGCGCATCAAATCTAAGCTGTCTGAAGTGTTTTTCCAAAGTTATCAACATTTTTATGTTTGGCGTTCTGGAATCGACCTTATCTCAGGCTGAAAACGTGTTTTACGCATTGTGCCATAACTTTGCAGGGAAGCTTCAGAAAATGAAATTTTGACCTCCCACTATAGCAGAAAGGTATTTTCTAGTAGTTGCACATCAAATCTGAGCCGTCTGAAGTGTTTTTCCAAAGTTATCAACATTTTTATGTTTGGCGTTCCGGAACCCACCTTATCTCAGGCTGAAAACGCGTTTTCTGCATTGTGCCATAACTTTGCAGGGAAGCTTCAAAACATGAAATTTTCACCTCCCACTATAGTAGAAAGGGTCTTTCTAGTAGTTGCACATCAAATCTAAGCTGTCTGAAGTGTTTTTCCAAATTTATCAACATTTTTATGTTTGGCGTTCCGGAACTGACTTTATCTCAGGCTGAAAACCTTTTTTTCCGCATTGTGCCATAACTTTACAAGGAAGCTTCAGAACATGAAATTTTAAACTTCCACTATTGCAGAAAGGGTCTTTCTAGTAGTTGCTCATAAAATCTAAGCTGTCTGAAGTGTTTTTCCAAAGTTTTCAACATTTTTATGTTTGGCGTTCGGGAACCCACCTTATCTCAAGCTGAAAACGCGTTTTCTGCATTGTGCCATAACTTAGCAGGAAACTTCAGAACAAGAAATTTTAACCTCCCACTGTTGCAGAAAGGGTCTGTCTTGTAGTTGCACATCAAATCGAAGCTGTCTGAAGTGTTTTTCCAAAGTTATCAACATTTTCATGTTTGGCGTTCCGGAAGCGACCTTATCTCAGGCTGAAAACGCGTTTTACGCATTGTGCCATAACTTTGCATAAAGCTTCAGAACATGAAATTTTCACCTCCCACTATAGCAGAAATGGTCTTTCTTGTAGTTGCACGTCAAATCTAAGCTGTCTGAAGTGTTTTTCCAAAGTTTTCAACATTTATATGTTTGGCGTTCCGGAACCCACCTCATCTCAGGCTGAAAACGTGTTTTCTGCATTGTGCCATAACTTTGCAGGGAAGCTTCAGAACATGAAATTTTCACCTCCCACTATATCAGAAAGGATCTTTCTAGTAGTTGCACATCACATCTAAGCTGTCTGAAGTGTTTTTCGAAAGTTATTAACATTTTTATGTTTGGCGTTCCGGAACCCACCTTATCTCACTCTGTAAGCGTGTTTTCTGCATTGTGCCATAACTTTGCAGGGAAGCTTCAGAAGTGTTTTTCCAAAGTTCTCAACATTTTTATGTTTGGCGTTCTGAAATCAACCTCATCTCAGGCTGAAAACGCGTTTAACGCATTGTGCCATAACTTTGCAGGGAAGCTTCAGAAAATGAAATTTTAACCTCCCACTATAGCAGAAAGGGTCTTTCTAGTAGTTGCACATGAAATCTAAGCTGTCTGAAGTGTTTTTCGAAAGTTATCAACATTTTTATGTTTGGCGTTCAAGAATCGACCTTATCTCAGGCTGAAAACGCGTGGTCTGCATTGTGCCATAACTTTGCAAGGAAGCTTCAGAACATGGAATTTTGACCTCCCACTATAGCAGAAAGGGTCTTTCTAGTAGTTGCACATCAAATCTAAGCTGTCTGAGGTGTTTTTCCAAAGTTATCAACATTTTTATGTTTGGCGTTCCGGAAACCACCTTATCACAGGCTGAAAACGCATTTTCTGCATTGTGCCATAACTTCTCAGGGAAGCTTCAGAACATGAAATTTCGACCTCCCGCTATAGCAGAAAGGGTCTTTCTAGTAGTTGCACATCAAATCTAAGCTGTCTGAAGTGTTGTTCCAAAGTCATCAACATTTTTATGTTTGGCGTTCCTGAATCGACCTTATCACAGGCTGAAAACGCGTTTTACGCATTGTTCAATAACTTTGCATAAAGCTTCAGAACATGAAATTTTCACCTCCCACTATAGCAAAAAGGGTCTTTCTAGTAGTTTCACGTGAAATCTAAGCTGTCTGAAGTGTTTTTCCAAAGTTATCAACATTTTTATGTTTGGCGTTCCGGAATCGACTTTATCTCAGGCTGAAAACGTGTTTTCCGCATTGTGCCATAACTTTGCAAGGAAGCTTCAGAACATGAAATTTTAAACTTCCACTATAGCAGAAAGGGTCTTTCTGGGAGTTGCACATCAAATCTGAGCTGTCTGAAGTGTTTTTACAAAGTTTTCAACATTTTTATGTTTGGCGTTCGGGAACCCTCCTTATGTCAGGCTGAAAACGCGTTTTACGCATTGTGCCATAACTTTGCAGGAAACTTCAGAATATGAAATTTTAACCTCCCACTATTGCAGAAAGGGTCTTTCTAGTAGTTGCACATCAAATCTAAGCTGTCTGAAGTGTTTTTCCAAAGTTATCAACATTCTTATGTTTGGCGTTCCGGAACCCACCTTATCTCAGGCTGTAAACGCATTTTCTGCATTGTGCCATAACTTTGCAGTATAGCGTCAGAACATGAAATTTTCACATCCCACTATAGCAGAAAGGGTCTTTCTAGTAGTTGCACATCAAATCTAAGCTGTCTGAAGTGTTTTTCCAAAGTTATCAACATTCTTATGTTTGGCATTCCGGAATCGACCTTATCTCAGGCTCAAAATGCGTTTTCTGCATTGTGCCATAACTTTGCAGAGAAGCTTCTGAACATTAAATTTTAACCTCCCACTATAGCACAAAGGGTCTTTCTAGTAGTTGCACATCAAATCTAAACTTTCTGAAGTGTTTTTCAAAAGTTCTCAACATTTTTATGTTTGGCGTTCCGGAATCGACCTCATCTCAGGCTGAAAACGCGTTTTATGCATTGTGCCATAACTATGGAGAGAAGCTTCAGAACATGAAATTTTCACCTGCCACTACAACAAAAAGGGTGTTTCTGGCAGTTGCACATCAAATGTAAGCTGTCTGAAGTGTTTTTCAAAAGTTATCAACATTTTTATGTTTGGCATTCCGGAATTGACCTTATCTCAGGCTGAAAACGCGTTTTCTGCATTGTGCCATAACTTTGCATGGATGCTTCCGAACATGAAATTTTCACCTCCCACTATAGCAGAAAGGGTCTTTTTAGTAGTTGCACATCAACTATAAGCTGTCTGAAGTGTTTTTCCAATGTCATCAACATTTTTATGTTTGGCGTTCCGGAATCGACCTTATCTCAGGCTGAAAACGCGTTTTACGCATTGTGCCATAACTTTGCAGGGAAGCTTCAGAACATAAAATTTTATTTTCATCTCCCACTATAGTAGAAAGGGCCTTTCTAGTAGTTGCACATCAAATCGAAGCTGTCTGAAGTGTTTTTCCAAAGTTATCAACATTCTTATGTTTGGCGTTCCGGAACCCACCTTATCTCAGGCTGAAAACGCGTTTTCTGCATTGTGCCATAACTTTGCAGGGAAGCTTCAGAACATCAAATTTTCACCTCCCACTATAGCAGAAAGGGTCTTTCTATTAGTTGCACATCAAATCTAAGCTGTCTGAAGTGTTTTTCCAAAGTTATCAACATCTTTATGTTTGGCGTTCCGGAACCCACCTTATCTCAGGCTGAAAACAGGTTTTCAGCATTGTGAGATAACTTTGCAGGGAAGATTCAGAACATGAAATTTTGACGTCCCACTATAGCAGAAAGGGTCTTTCTAGTAGTTGCACATCAAATATTAGCAGTCTGAAGTGTTTTTCCAAAGTTATGAACATTTTTATGTTTGGCGTTCCGGAATCAACCTTATCTCAGACTGAAAAGGCGTTTTCTGCATTGTGCCATAACTTTGCAGGGAAGCTTCAGAACATGAAATTTTCACCTCCCACTATACCAGAAAGGGTCTTTCTAGAAGTTGCACATCAAATCTAAGCTGTCTGAAGTGTTTTTCGAAAGTTATCAACATTTTTATGTTTGGCGTTCCGGAATCAACCTTATCTCAGGCTGAAAACGCGTTTTCTGCATTGTGCCATATATTCTAAGGGAAGGTTCAGAACATGAAATTTTCACCTCCCACTATAGCAGAAAGGGTCTTTCTAGTCGTTCCACGTGAAATCTAAGCTGTCTGAAGTGTTTTTTCAAAGTTATCAACATTTTTATGTTTGGCGTTCTGGAACCCACATTATCTCAGGCTAAAAACGTGTTTTCTGCATTGTGGCATAACTGTGCAGGAAACTTCAGAATATGAAATTTTAACCTCCCACTATTGCAGAAAGGATCTGTCTTCTAGTTGCACATCAAATCTAAGCTGTCTGGTGTTTTTCCAAAGTTGTCAACATTTTTATGTTTGGCGTTCCGAAACCCACCTTATCTCATGCTGAAAACATGTTTTACGCATTGTGCCATAACTTTGCATAAAGCTTCAGCACATGAAATTTTCACCTGCCGCTATAGTAGAAAGGGTCTTTCTAGTAGTTGCACATCAAATCTAAGCTGTCTGAAGTGTTTTTCCAGAATTATCAACATTTTTATGTTTGGCGTTCCGGAATCGACCTTATCTCAGGCTGAAAACGCGATTCGCGCATTCTGCCATAACTTTGCAGGGAATCTTCAGAACATGAAATTTTCATATCCCACTATAGCAGAAAGGGTCTTTCTAGTAGTTGCACATGAAATCTAAGCTGTCTGAAGTGTTTTTCCTAAGTTATAAACATTTTTACGTTTGGCGTTCCGGAATCTACCTTATCTCAGGCTGAAAACGCCTTTTCTGCATTTTGCGATAACTTTGCACGGAAGCTTCAGAACATGAAATTTTCACCTCCCACTGTAGCAGAAAGGGTCTTTCTAGTAGTTGCACATCAAATCTATGCTGTCTGAAGTGTTTTTCAAAAGTTATCAACATTTTTATGTTTGGCGTTCCAGAATCAACCTTATCTCAGGCTGAAAACGCATTTTCTGCATTGTGCCATAACTTTGCAAGGAAGCTTCAGAACATGAAATTTTCACCTCCCACTATAGCAGAAAGGGTCTTTCTAGTAGTTGCACATCAAATCTAAGCTGTCTGAAGTGTTTTTCGTAAGTTATCAACATTTTTATGTTTGGCGTTCCAGAATCGACCTTATCTCAGGCTGAAAACGGGTTGTCTGCATTTTGCCATAACTTTGAATGGAAGTTTCAGAACATGAAATGTTCACCTCCCACAATAGCAGAAAGGGTCTTTCTAGTAGTTGCACATCAAATCTAAGCTGTCTGAAGTGTTTTTCGAAAGTTATCAACATTTTTATGTTTGGCGTTCCAGAATCGACCTTATCTCAGGCTGAAAACGGGTTGTCTGCATTGTGCCATAACTTTGAATGGAAGTTTCAGAACATGAAATGTTCACCTCCCACAATAGCAGAAAGGGTCTTTCTAGTAGTTGCACATCAAATCTAAGCTGTCTGAAGTGTTTTTCCAAAGTTATCAACATTTTTATGTTTGGCGTTCCAGAATCGACCTTATCTCAGCCTGAAAACGCGTTTTCTGCATTGTGCCATAACTTTGCAGGGAAGCTTCAGAACATGAAATTTTCACGTCCCACTATAGCAGAAAGGGTCTTTCTAGTAGTTGCACATCAAATCTTAGCTGTCTGAAGTGTTTTTCGGAAGTTATCAACATTTTTATGTTTGGCGTTCCGGAAGCGACCTTATCTCTAGCTGAAAACGCGTTTTCTGCATTGTGCCATAACTTTGCAGGGAAGCTTCCGAACATGAAATTTTAACCTCCCACTATAGCAGAAAGGGTCTTTCTAGTAGTTGTCACATCAAATCTAAGCTGTCTGATGTGTTTTTCCAAAGTTATCAACATTTTTATGTTTGGCGTTCCGGAATCGACCTTATCTCAGGATGAAAACGCGTTTTACGCATTGTGCCATAACTTTGCAGGGAAGCTTCAGAACATGAAATTTTCACGTCCCACTAGAGCAGAAAGGGTCTTTCTAGTATTGCACATCAAATCTAAGCTGTCTGATGAATTTTTTCCAAAGTTATAAACATTTTTATGTATGGCGTTCCGGAATCTACCTTATCTCAGGCTGAAAACGCGTTTTCTGCATTCTGCCATAACTTTGCAAGGAAGCTTCAGAACATGAAATTTTCACCTCCCACTATAGCAGAAAGGGTCTTTCTAGTAGTTGCAACTCAAATCTAAGCTGTCTGAAGTGTTTTTCGAAAGTTATCAACATTTTTATGTTTCGCGTTCCAGAATCGACCTTATCTCAGGCTGAAAACGCGTTTTCTGCATTGTGCCATAACTTTGCAAGGAAGCTTCAGAACATGAAATTTTCACCTCCCACTATAGCAGAAAGGGTCTTTCTTGTAGTTGCACATCAAATCTAAGCTGTCTGAAGTGTTTTTCCAAATTTATCAACATTTTTATGTTTGGCGTTCCGGAACCTACGTTATCTCAGGCTGAAAACAGGTTTTCTGCATTGTGAGATAACTTTGCAGGGAAGCTTCAGAACATGAAATTTTCCCATCCCACTATAGCAGAAAGGGTCTTTCGAGTAGTTGCACATCAAATCTAAGCTGTCTGAAGTGTTTTTCGAAAGTTATCAACATTTTTATGTTTGGCGTTCCGGAATCGACCTTATCTCAGGATGAAAAATCGTCTTCTGCATTGTCCCATAACTTTGCAGGGAAGATTCAGAACATGAAATTTTGACGTCCCACTATAGCAGAAAGGGTCTTTCTAGTATTTGCACATCAAATGTTAGCTGTCTGAAGTGTTTTTCCAAAGTTATGAACATTTTTATGTTTGGCGTTCCGGAACCCACCTTATCTCAGGATGAAAACGCGTTTTCGGCATTGTGCCATAACTTTGCAGGGAAGCTTCAGAACATGAAATTTTCACGTCCCACTATAGTAGAAAAGGTCTTTCTAGTAGTTGCACATCAAATCTAAGCTGTCTGAAGTGTTTTTCGAAAGTTATCAACATTTTTATGTTTGGCGTTCGAGAATAGACCTTATCTCAAGCTGAAAACGCATTGTCTGCATTGTGCCATAACTTTGCATGGAAGCTTCCGAACATGAAATTTTAACCTCCCACTATAGCAGAAAGGGTATTTCTAGTAGTTGCACATCAAATCTAAGCTGTCTGATGTGTTTTTCCAAAGTTATAAACATATTTATGTATGGCGTTCCGGAATCTACCTTATCTCAGGCTGAAAACGCGTTTTTTGCATTGTGCCATAACTTTGCAGGGAGGCTTCAGAACTTGAAATTTTAACCTCCCACTATAGCAGAAAGGGTTTTTCTAGTAGTTGCACATCAAATATTAGCAGTCTGAAGTGTTTTTCCAAAGTTATGAACATTTTTATGTTTGGCGTTCCGGAATCAACCTTATCTCAGACTGAAAAGGCGTTTTCTGCATTGTGCCATAACTTTGCAGGGAAGCTTCAGAACATGAAATTTTCACCTCCCACTATACCAGAAAGGGTCTTTCTAGAAGTTGCACATCAAAACTAAGCTGTCTGAAGTGTTTTTCGAAAGTTATCAACATTTTTATGTTTGGCGTTCCGGAATCGACCTCATCTCAGGCTGAAAACGCGTTTTATGCATTGTGCCATAACTATGCAGAGAAGCTTCAGAACATGAAATTTTCACCTGCCACTACAACAAAAAGGGTGTTTCTGGCAGTTGCACATCAAATGTAAGCTGTCTGAAGTGTTTTTCAAAAGTTATCAACATTTTTATGTTTGGCATTCCGGAATTGACCTTATCTCAGGCTGAAAACGCGTTTTCTGCATTGTGCCATAACTTTGCAAGGAAGCTTCAGAACATGAAATTTTCACCTCCCACTATAGCAGAAAGGGTCTTTCTTGTAGTTGCACATCAAATCTAAGCTGTCTGAAGTGTTTTTCCAAATTTATCAACATTTTTATGTTTGGCGTTCCGGAACCTACGTTATCTCAGGCTGAAAACAGGTTTTCTGCATTGTGAGATAACTTTGCAGGGAAGCTTCAGAACATGAAATTTTCCCATCCCACTATAGCAGAAAGGGTCTTTCGAGTAGTTGCACATCAAATCTAAGCTGTCTGAAGTGTTTTTCGAAAGTTATCAACATTTTTATGTTTGGCGTTCCGGAATCGACCTTATCTCAGGATGAAAAATCGTCTTCTACATTGTCCCATAACTTTGCAGGGAAGATTCAGAACATGAAATTTTGACGTCCCACTATAGCAGAAAGGGTCTTTCTAGTATTTGCACATCAAATGTTAGCTGTCTGAAGTGTTTTTCCAAAGTTATGAACATTTTTATGTTTGGCGTTCCGGAACCCACCTTATCTCAGGCTGAAAACGCGTTTTCGGCATTGTGCCATAACTTTGCAGGGAAGCTTCAGAACATGAAATTTTCACGTCCCACTATAGTCGAAAAGGTCTTTCTAGTAGTTGCACATCAAATCTAAGCTGTCTGAAGTGTTTTTCGAAAGTTATCAACATTTTTATGTTTGGCGTTCGAGAATAGACCTTATCTCAAGCTGAAAACGCATTGTCTGCATTGTGCCATAACTTTGCATGGAAGCTTCCGAACATGAAATTTTAACCTCCCACTATAGCAGAAAGGGTATTTCTAGTAGTTGCACATCAAATCTAAGCTGTCTGATGTGTTTTTCCAAAGTTATAAACATTTTTATGTTTGGCGTTCCGGAATCAACCTTATCTCAGACTGAAAAGGCGTTTTCTGCATTGTGCCATAACTTTGCAGGGAAGCTTCAGAACATGAAATTTTCACCTCCCACTATACCAGAAAGGGTCTTTCTAGAAGTTGCACATCAAAACTAAGCTGTCTGAAGTGTTTTTCGAAAGTTATCAACATTTTTATGTTTGGCGTTCCGGAATCGACCTCATCTCATGCTGAAAACGCGTTTTATGCATTGTGCCATAACTATGCAGAGAAGCTTCAGAACATGAAATTTTCACCTGCCACTACAACAAAAAGGGTGTTTCTGGCAGTTGCACATCAAATGTAAGCTGTCTGAAGTGTTTTTCAAAAGTTATCAACATTTTTATGTTTGGCATTCCGGAATTGACCTTATCTCAGGCTGAAAACGCGTTTTCTGCATTGTGCCATAACTTTGCATGGAAGCTTCCGAACATGAAATTTTCACTTCCCACTATAGCAGAAAGGGTCTTTTTAGTAGTTGCACATCAACTATAAGCTGTCTGAAGTGTTTTTCCAATGTCATCAACATTTTTATGTTTGGCGTTCCGGAATCGACCTTATCTCAGGCTGAAAACGCGTTTTACGCATTGTGCCATAACTTTGCAGGGAAGCTTCAGAACATAAATTTTTATTTTGATCTCCCACTATAGTAGAAAGGGCCTTTCTAGTAGTTGCACATCAAATCGAAGCTGTCTGAAGTGTTTTTCCAAAGTTATCAACATTCTTATGTTTGGCGTTCCGGAACCCACCTTATCTCAGGCTGAAAACGCGTTTTCTGCATTGTGCCATAACTTTGCAGGGAAGCTTCAGAACATCAAATTTTCACCTCCCACTATAACAGAAAGGGTCTTTCTAGTAGTTGCACATCAAATCTAAGCTGTCTGAAGTGTTTTTCCAAAGTTATCAACATCTTTATGTTTGGCGTTCCGGAACCCACCTTATCTCAGGCTGAAAACAGGTTTTCTGCATTGTGAGATAACTTTGCAGGGAAGATTCAGAACATGAAATTTTGACGTCCCACTATAGCAGAAAGGGTCTTTCTAGTAGTTGCACATCAAATATTAGCAGTCTGAAGTGTTTTTCCAAAGTTATGAACATTTTTATGTTTGGCGTTCCGGAATCAACCTTATCTCAGACTGAAAAGGCGTTTTCTGCATTGTGCCATACCTTTGCAGGGAAGCTTCAGAACATGAAATTTTCACCTCCCACTATACCAGAAAGGGTCTTTCTAGAAGTTGCACATCAAATCTAAGCTGTCTGAAGTGTTTTTCGAAAGTTATTAACATTTTTATGTTTGGCGTTCCGGAATCAACCTTATCTCAGGCTGAAAACGCGTTTTCTGCATTGTGCCATATATCCTAAGGGAAGGTTCAGAACATGAAATTTTCACCTCCCACTATAGCAGAAAGGGTCTTTCTAGTTGTTCCACGTGAAATCTAAGCTGTCTGAAGTGTTTCTTCAAAGTTATCAACATTTTTATGTTTGGCGTTCTGGAACCCACATTATCTCAGGCTGAAAACGTGTTTTCTGCATTGTGGCATAACTGTGCAGGAAACTTCAGAATATGAAATTTTAACCTCCCACTATTGCAGAAAGGATCTGTCTTCTAGTTGCACATCAAATCTAAGCTGTCTGGTGTTTTTCCAAAGTTGTCAACATTTTTATGTTTGGCGTTCCGAAACCCACCTTATCTCATGCTGAAAACATGTTTTACGCATTGTGCCATAACTTTGCATAAAGCTTCAGCACATGAAATTTTCACCTGCCGCTATAGTAGAAAGGGTCTTTCTAGTAGTTGCACATCAAATCTAAGCTGTCTGAAGTGTTTTTCCAGAATTATCAACATTTTTATGTTTGGCGTTCCGGAATCGACCTTATCTCTGGCTGAAAACGCGTTTTACGCATGGTGCCATAACTTTGCAGGAAAGCTGCAGAATATGATATTTTCACCTCCCACTATAGCAAAAAGGTTCTTTCTAGTAGTTGCACATCAAATCTAAGCTGTTTGAAGTGTTTTTCCAAAGTTATCAACATTTTTATGTTTGGCGTTCCAGAATCAACCTTATCTCAGGCTGAAAACGCATTTTCTGCATTGTGCCATAACTTTGCAAGGAAGCTTCAGAACATGAAATTTTCACCTCCCACTATAGCAGAAAGGGTCTTTCTAGTAGTTGCACATCAAATCTAAGCTGTCTGAAGTGTTTTTCGTAAGTTATCAACATTTTTATGTTTGGCGTTCCAGAATCGACCTTATCTCAGGCTGAAAACGGGTTGTCTGCATTTTGCCATAACTTTGAATGGAAGTTTCAGAACATGAAATGTTCACCTCCCACAATAGCAGAAAGGGTCTTTCTAGTAGTTGCACATCAAATCTAAGCTGTCTGAAGTGTTTTTCCAAAGTTATCAACATTTTTATGTTTGGCGTTCCAGAATCGACCTTATCTCAGCCTGAAAACGCGTTTTCTGCATTGTGCCATAACTTTGCAGGGAAGCTTCAGAACATGAAATTTTCACGTCCCACTATAGCAGAAAGGGTCTTTCTAGTAGTTGCACATCAAATCTTAGCTGTCTGAAGTGTTTTTCGGAAGTTATCAACATTTTTATGTTTGGCGTTCCGGAAGCGACCTTATCTCTAGCTGAAAACGCGTTTTCTGCATTGTGCCATAACTTTGCAGGGAAGCTTCCGAACATGAAATTTTAACCTCCCACTATAGCAGAAAGGGTGTTTCTAGTAGTTGTCACATCAAATCTAAGCTGTCTGATGTGTTTTTCCAATGTTATCAACATTTTTATGTTTGGCGTTCCGGAATCAACCTTATCTCAGGCTGAAAACGCGTTTTACGCATTGTGCCATAACTTTGCAGGGAAGCTTCCGAACATGAAATTTTAACCTCCCACTAGAGCAGAAAGGGTCTTTCTAGTATTGCACATCAAATCTAAGCTGTCTGATGAATTTTTTCCAAAGTTATAAACATTTTTATGTATGGCGTTCCGGAATCTACCTTATCTCAGGCTGAAAACGCGTTTTCTGCATTCTGCCATAACTTTGCAAGGAAGCTTCAGAACATGAAATTTTCACCTCCCACTATAGCAGAAAGGGTCTTTCTAGTAGTTGCACATCAAATCTAAGCTGTCTGAAGTGTTTTTCGAAAGTTATCAACATTTTTATGTTTCGCGTTCCAGAATCGACCTTATCTCAGGCTGAAAACGCGTTTTCAGCATTGTGCCATAACTTTGCAAGGAAGCTTCAGAACATGAAATTTTCACCTCCCACTATAGCAGAAAGGGTCTTTCTTGTAGTTGCACATCAAATCTAAGCTGTCTGAAGTGTTTTTCCAAATTTATCAACATTTTTATGTTTGGCGTTCCGGAACCTACGTTATCTCAGGCTGAAAACAGGTTTTCTGCATTGTGAGATAACTTTGCAGGGAAGCTTCAGAACATGAAATTTTCCCATCCCACTATAGCAGAAAGGGTCTTTCGAGTAGTTGCACATCAAATCTAAGCTGTCTGAAGTGTTTTTCGAAAGTTATCAACATTTTTATGTTTGGCGTTCCGGAATCAACCTTATCTCAGACTGAAAAGGCGTTTTCTGCATTGTGCCATAACTTTGCAGGGAAGCTTCAGAACATGAAATTTTCACCTGCCACTACAACAAAAAGGGTGTTTCTGGCAGTTGCACATCAAATGTAAGCTGTCTGAAGTGTTTTTCAAAAGTTATCAACATTTTTATGTTTGGCATTCCGGAATTGACCTTATCTCAGGCTGAAAACGCGTTTTCTGCATTGTGCCATAACTTTGCAGGGAAGCTTCAGAACATAAAATTTTATTTTCATCTCCCACTATAGTAGAAAGGGCCTTTCTAGTAGTTGCACATCAAATCGAAGCTGTCTGAAGTGTTTTTCCAAAGTTATCAACATTCTTATGTTTGGCGTTCCGGAACCCACCTTATCTCAGGCTGAAAACGCGTTTTCTGCATTGTGCCATAACTTTGCAGGGAAGCTTCAGAACATCAAATTTTCACCTCCCACTATAGCAGAAAGGGTCTTTCTAGTAGTTGCACATCAAATCTAAGCTGTCTGAAGTGTTTTTCCAAAGTTATCAACATCTTTATGTTTGGCGTTCCGGAACCCACCTTATCTCAGGCTGAAAACAGGTTTTCTGCATTGTGAGATAACTTTGCAGGGAAGATTCAGAACATGAAATTTTGACGTCCCACTATAGCAGAAAGGGTCTTTCTAGTAGTTGCACATCAAATATTAGCAGTCTGAAGTGTTTTTCCAAAGTTATGAACATTTTTATGTTTGGCGTTCCGGAATCAACCTTATCTCAGACTGAAAAGGCGTTTTCTGCATTGTGCCATAACTTTGCAGGGAAGCTTCAGAACATGAAATTTTCACCTCCCACTATACCAGAAAGGGTCTTTCTAGAAGTTGCACATCAAATCTAAGCTGTCTGAAGTGTTTTTCGAAAGTTATCAACATTTTTATGTTTGGCGTTCCGGAATCAACCTTATCTCAGGCTGAAAACGCGTTTTCTGCATTGTGCCATATATTCTAAGGGAAGGTTCAGAACATGAAATTTTCACCTCCCACTATAGCAGAAAGGGTCTTTCTAGTCGTTCCACGTGAAATCTAAGCTGTCTGAAGTGTTTTTTCAAAGTTATCAACATTTTTATGTTTGGCGTTCTGGAACCCACATTATCTCAGGCTGAAAACGTGTTTTCTGCATTGTGGCATAACTGTGCAGGAAACTTCAGAATATGAAATTTTAACCTCCCACTATTGCAGAAAGGATCTGTCTTCTAGTTGCACATCAAATCTAAGCTGTCTGGTGTTTTTCCAAAGTTGTCAACATTTTTATGTTTGGCGTTCCGAAACCCACTTTATCTCATGCTGAAAACATGTTTTACGCATTGTGCCATAACTTTGCATAAAGCTTCAGCACATGAAATTTTCACCTGCCGCTATAGTAGAAAGGGTCTTTCTAGTAGTTGCACATCAAATCTAAGCTGTCTGAAGTGTTTTTCCAGAATTATCAACATTTTTATGTTTGGCGTTCCGGAATCGACCTTATCTCTGGCTGAAAACGCGTTTTACGCATGGTGCCATAACTTTGCAGGAAAGCTGCAGAATATGATATTTTCACCTCCCACTATAGCAAAAAGGTTCTTTCTAGTAGTTGCACATCAAATCTAAGCTGTTTGAAGTGTTTTTCCAAAGTTATCAACATTTTTATGTTTGGCCTTCCAGAATCAACCTTATCTCAGGCTGAAAACGCATTTTCTGCATTGTGCCATAACTTTGCAAGGAAGCTTCAGAACATGAAATTTTCACCTCCCACTATAGCAGAAAGGGTTTTTCTAGTAGTTGCACATCAAATCTAAGCTGTCTGAAGTGTTTTTCGTAAGTTATCAACATTTTTATGTTTGGCGTTCCAGAATCGACCTTATCTCAGGCTGAAAACGGGTTGTCTGCATTTTGCCATAACTTTAAATGGAAGTTTCAGAACATGAAATGTTCACCTCCCACAATAGCAGAAAGGGTCTTTCTAGTAGTTGCACATCAAATCTAAGCTGTCTGAAGTGTTTTTCGAAAGTTATCAACATTTTTATGTTTGGCGTTCCAGAATCGACCTTATCTCAGGCTGAAAACGGGTTGTCTGCATTGTGCCATAACTTTGAATGGAAGTTTCAGAACATGAAATGTTCACCTCCCACAATAGCAGAAAGGGTCTTTCTAGTAGTTGCACATCAAATCTAAGCTGTCTGAAGTGTTTTTCCAAAGTTATCAACATTTTTATGTTTGGCGTTCCGGAATCAACCTTATCTCAGGCTGAAAACGCGTTTTACGCATTGTGCCATAACTTTGCAGGGAAGCTTCCGAACATGAAATTTTAACCTCCCACTATAGCAGAAAGGGTCTTTCTAGTAGTTGCACATCAAATCTAAGCTGTCTGAAGTGTTATTCGGAAGTTATCAACATTTTTATGATTGGCGTTCCAGAATCGACCTTATCTCAGGCTGAAAATGCGTTGTATGCATTGTGCCATAACTTTGCATGGAAGCTTCCGAACATGAAATTTTATCCTCCCACTATAGCAGAAAGGGTCTTTCTAGTAGTTGCACATCAAATCTAAGCTGTCTGATGTGTTTTTCCAAAGTTATAAACATTTTTATGTTTGGCGTTCCAGAATCGACCTTATCTCAGGCTGAAAACGGGTTGTCTGCATTGTGCCATAACTTTGCAGGGAAGCTTCAGAACATGAAATGTTCAAATCCCACTATAGCAGAAAGGGTCTTTCTAGTAGTTGCACATCAAATCTAAGCTGTCTGAAGTGTTTTTCGAAAGTTATCAACATTTTTGTGTTTCGCGTTCCAGAATCGACCTTATCTCAGGCTGAAAACGCGTTTTCTGCATTGTGCCATAACTTTGCAAGGAAGCTTCAGAACATGAAATTTTCACCTCCCACTATAGCAGAATGGGTCTTTCTAGTAGTTGCACATCAAATCTAAGCTGTCTGAAGTGTTTTTCAAAAGTTATCAACATTTTTATGTTTGGCGTTCCGGAATCGACCTTATCTCAGGATGAAAATGCGTTTTCTGCATTGTCCCATAACTTTCCAGGGAAGCTTCAGAACATGAAATTTTGACCTGCCACTATAGCAGAAAGGTTCTTTCTAGTAGTTGCACATCAAATCTAAGCTGTCTGAAGTGTTTTTCGAAAGTTATCAACATTTTTATCTTTGGCGTTCCAGAATCGACCTTATCTCAGGCTGAAAACGCGTTTTCTGCATTGTGCCATAACTTTGCAAGGAAGCTTCAGAACATGAAATTTTCACGTCCCACTATAGCAGAAAGGGTCTTTCTAGTAGTTGCACATCAAATCTAAGCTGTCTGAAGTGTTTTTCGAAAGTTATCAACATTTTTATGTTTGGCGTTCCGGAACCCGCCTTATCTCAAGCTGAAAACGCGTTTTCTGCATTGTGCCATAACTTTGCAAGGAAGCTTCAGAACATGAAATTTTCACCTCCCACTATAGCAGAAAGGGTCTTTCTAGTAGTTGCACATCCAATCTAAGCTGTCTGAAGTGTTTTTCAAAAGTTATCAACATTTTTATGTTTGGCGTTCCGGAATCGACCTTATCTCAGGATGAAAATGCGTTTTCTGCATTGTCCCATAACTTTCCAGGGAAGCATCAGAAAATGAAATTTTCACCTCCCGCTATAGCAGAAAGGGTTTTTCTAGTAGTTGCACATCAAATCTAAGCTGTCTGAAGTGTTTTTCGAAAGTTATCAACATTTTTATGTTTGGCGTTCCGGAATCGACCTTATCTCAGGCTGAAAACGGGTTGTCTGCATTGTGCCATAACTTTGCATGGAAGCTTCAGAACATGAAATGTTCACCTCCCACTATAGCAGAAAGGGTCTTTCTAGTAGTTGCACATCAAATCTAAGCTGTCTGAAGTGTTTTTCGAAAGTTATCAACATTTTTATGTTTCGCGTTCCAGAATCGACCTTATCTCAGGCTGAAAACGCGTTTTCTGCATTGTGCCATAACTTTGCATGGAAGCTTCAGAACATGAAATGTTCACTTCCCACTATAGCAGAAAGGGTCTTTCTAGTAGTTGCACATCAAATCTAAGCTGTCTGAAGTGTTTTTCGATAGTTATCAACATTTTTACGTTTGGTGTTTTGGAACCCACCGTATCTCAGGCTGAAAACGCGTTGTCTGCATTGTGCCATAACTTTGCATGGAAGCTTCAGAACATGAAATTTTCCCGTCCCACTATAGCAGAAAGGGTCTTTCTAGTAGTTGCACATCAAATCTAAGCTGTCTGAAGTGTTTTTCGAAAGTTATGAACATTTTTATGTTTGGCGTTCCAGAATCGACCTTATCTCAGGCTGAAAACGCGTTTTCTGCATTGTGCCATAACTTTGCAGGGAAGATTCTGAACATGAAATTTTCACGTCCCACTATAGCAGAAAGGGTCTTTCTAGTATTTGCACATCAAATCTAAGGTGTCTGAAGTGTTTTTTGAAAGTTATCAACATTTTTATGTTTGGTGTTCCGGAACCCACCTTATCTCAGGCTGAAAACGGGTTGTCTGCATTGTGCCATAACTTTGCATGGAAGCTTCAGAACATGAAATGTTCACCTCCCACTATAGCAGAAAGGGTCTCTCTATTAGTTGCACATCAAATCTAAGCTGTCTGAAGTGTTTTTCGAAAGTTATCAACATTTTTATGTTTCGCGTTCCAGAATCGACCTTATCTCAGGCTGAAAACGCGTTTTCTGCATTGTGCCATAACTTTGCAAGGAAGCTTCAGAACATGAAATTTTCACCTCCCACTATAGCAGAAAGGGTCTTTCTAGTAGTTGCACATCAAATCTAAGCTGTCTGAAGCGTTTTTCGACAGTTATCAACATTTTTATGTTTGGCGTTCCGGAATCGACCTTATCTCAGGATGAAAATGCCTTTTCTGCATTGTCCCATAACTTTCCAGGGAAGCTTCAGAACATGAAATTTTGACCTGCCACTATAGCAGAAAGGTTCTTTGTCGTAGTTGCACATCAAATCTAAGCTGTCTGAAGTGTTTTTCGATAGTTATCAACATTTTTACGTTTGGTGTTTCGGAACCCACCGTATCTCTGGCTGAAAACGCGTTTTACGCATTGTGCCATAACTTTGCAGGGAAGCATCAGAAAATGAAATTTTCACCTCCCGCTACAGCAGAAAGGGTTTTTCTAGTAGTTGCACATCAAATCTAAGCTGTCTGAAGTGTTTTTCGAAAGTTATCAACATTTTTATGTTTGGCGTTCCGGAATCGACCTTATCTCAGGCTGAAAACGGGTTGTCTGCATTGTGCCATAACTTTGCATGGAAGCTTCAGAACATGAAATTTTCACCTCCCACTATTGCTGAAAGGGTCTTTCTAGTAGTTGCACATCAAATCTAAGCTGTCTGAAGTGTATTTCCAAAGTTATCAACATTTTTATGTTTGGCGTTGTGGAACCCTCCTTATCTCAGGCTGAAAACGCGTTTTCTGCATTGTGCCATAACTTTGCAAGGAAGCTTCAGAACATGAAATTTTCACTTCCCACTATAGCAGATAGGGTCTTTCTAGTAGTTGCATATCAAATATAACCTGTTTGAAGTGTTTTTCCAAAGTTATCAACATTTTTATGTTTGGCGTTGTGGAACCCACCTTTTCTCAGGCTGAAAACGCGTTTTCTGCATTGTGCCATAACTTTGCAGGGAAGCTTTAGAACATGAAATTTTCACGTCCCACTAGAGGAGAAAGGGTCTTTCTCGTACTTGCACATCAAATCTAAGCTGTCTGAAGTGTTTTTCGAAAGTTTTCAACATTTTTATGTTTGGTGTTCCTGAATCGACCTTTTCTCAGGATGAAAACGCGTTTTCTGCATTGTGCCATAACTTTGCAGGGAACCTTCAGATCATGAAATGTTCATTTCCCACTATAGCAGATAGGGTCTTTCTAGTAGTTGCACATCAAATCTAAGCTGTCTGAAGTGTTTTTCCGAAGTTATTAACATTTTCATGTTTGGCGTTCCGGAATTGACCTTATGTGAGGCTGAACAGGAGTTTTCTGCATTGTGCCATAACTTTGCAGGGAAGCTTCAGAACATGAAAATTTCACCTCCCACTATAGCAGAAAGGGTCTTTCTAGTAGGTGCACATCAAATCGAAGCTGTCTGAAGTGTTTTTCCAAAGTTCTCAACATTTTTATGTTTGGCGTTCTGAAATCAACCTCATCTCAGGCTGAAAACGCGTTTTACGCATTGTGCCATAACTTTGCAGGGAAGCTTCAGAACATGAAATTTTAACTTCCCACTATAGCAGAAAGGGTCTATCTAGTAGTTGCACATCAAATCTAAGCTGTCTGAAGTGTTTTTCCAAAGTTCTCAACATTTTTATGTTTGGCGTTCTGAAATAAACCTCATCTCATGCTGAAAACGCGTTTTACGCATTGTGCCATAACTTTTCAGGGAAGCTTCAGAAAATGAAATTTTCACCTCCCACTATAGCAGAAAGGGTCTTTCTTGTAGTTGGACATCAAATCTAAGCTGTCTGAAGTGTTTTTCCAAAGTTATCAACATTTTTATATTTGGCTTTCCGGAATCGACCTTATCTCAGGATGAAAATTTGTTTTCTGCATTGTCCCATAACTTTCCAGGGAAGCTTCAGAACATGAAATTTTGACCTCCCACTATAGCAGAAAGGGTCTTTCTAATAGTTGTACATCAAATCTAAGCTGTCTGATGTGTTTTTCCAAAGTTATCAACATTGTTATGTATTGCGTACCGGAATCGACCTTATCTCAGGCTGAAAACGCGTTTTCTGCATTGTGCCACAACTTCTCAGGGAAGCTTCAGAACATGAAATGCTCACCTCCCACTATAGCAGAAAGGGTCTTTCTAGTAGTTGCACATCAAATCTAAGCTGTCTGAAGGGTTTTTCCAAAGTTATCAACATTTTAATGTTTGGCGTTCCGGAATCGACCTTATCTCAGCCTGAAAACGCGTTTTACGCATTGTGCCATAACTTCTCAGGGAAGCTTCAGAACATGAAATGTTTGTCGTCGGGTTTAGGTTTTCAAGGTCTTGTGTACAAGGCGATTAGCTATAACATAAGCCGTCCCTAGTTCCAAGCACACTACCTCCCTTTGCCTCTCTGGTAAAGGGCCCCTCGGTTGGTCAACTCAGTCAGCCTCTTGTTGCGGACACGGTTCTAAGACTATAATAAGCATATCAACTATACCTTATTATATTAGTGAGTAGTGTCGGCGCTTCACTGAGCGGGTTATTTAATTAGCCCGACCTGTTAAGAAACAGGTTCTTGACCTTACAATGCTACACCTTATCGTAGTCTCTTTTCTTAACTTCGTTTAGGGACTCATGATCGGATCCTAAATCCATTCCTTTCAAATAACATTTTCCCCATAAATGCCTAAAACTACCACCTAATCATTGACACAATAATTCAGGATGGAATAATGCTGCCATGTGAGACACTCATTAAATGTGCAACAGGAGGAAATCAAACAGTAACTCACCTATAACCCAATTGATGGTAGTAGGTAGGAGCCAGTTGATTCTTTAGTAGTCAGGGATCCACGCCGTTGTGCCTTTTCAGTACTTAATTCGTACTCAATTTTATTTTGTTTTTTGTCACAAAAATGTTTCTTCAAAAAATTAATAAAAGAATAGTAAAAACAGCAAAGTCAACCAAAAACAATAAAATCCATAAACTCAAGGGTATTGCCAGACGCTGATACCCAACAATATCAAAAGTACCGCCAGACGCTGGTACTAGTACATATACTTCAAAAACCATATAATCAAAAATACTTCAAAAGCCGTATAATTAAAAATACTTCAAAACCATATAATCAAAAATACTTCAATAACCGTATAATTAAAAATACTTCAAAACCATATAATCAAAAACACTTCAAAACCATATAATCAAAAACACTTCAAAAGCCGTATAATTAAAATACTTCAAAACCATATAATCAAAAACACTTCAAAAGCCGTATAATTAAAAATACTTCAAAACCATATAATCAAAATTACTTCAATAAAAAGGATTAATTCAGAAATAGTAAAAGAGAAATAAAAGATGAGTTGAAATCAAATGGTCCGAAAGCAAACAGCAAGAGCACCGTCCCAAGATAAGATAAAAACTTACGGCGGACAAACGCGGGCGAAGATCCAAAAAGAGCAAGAGCTCAGGGTCACATCTCCGAGCGCTTATATAGCGACACACGGCTTTGAAGACATACCGACATCCGTTTTCTCACGCCAAGCCAATTAGTCATATCTATAACTTATCTTGTTTTTTCTCCAGGTGGCCTTTTGAAGTTCCTCCCTCAAAAGGATACATGTTCGGTGATAGATCATATTAGTGCCAATTGCGTCAGCACTTACATCATTTTTTATACGTCACTGATGCCCGGTTCACCATATTAGGTCAGTACATCCACTCCATTTTGTCAGCACGTGCGCACAGGTTCAAACTAAGTTCAAGATGGCCGCTTCAAATGAGCGCGCCTTCAAGGTCATTCTCAGATCCAAGCACACAGCTGTTCGTGAGTTCAAACGCGCATGATCAAACGCATACAGGTTCACTAAAGTTTGAAACATTAAACAATTAATGATAAAAAATCAGAAACAATATCAAATATTATTTAGCAGGTCCATTAATGATAAAAAACAGAAACAATATCAAATATTATTTTAGCAGGTCCATTAATGATAAAAACAGAAACAATATCAAATATTATTTAGCAGGTCCATTATAATATTTTCGAACTTCCAGTGTATACAACATCCCCCTCCGAAAATATCCTCCTTCACCATTTGTCTAAGTCCATCGATTCATCTTCTTCATCTTTTTCATCTTTTGCATTCATTCGGGACTCAAGCTCCTTCAAATCTTCCTCCTTCAGCCTTCTCAGCACATTCATATAGTAGTCGAACAATTTCTGTGCAGACTCCTTGCCTCTACCGGTAGATGTCGTGGCGGCGTGCGTTGAAGGAGGAGTGAGGTCGCTTCCTCTGCTCGGACGATTAGGCATGGTGGGATCTGGACTCTCAGCTCGGGGGGTGGTAGGAGAGTATTCGTTCCGCTCAGGCGTAACAGGGGTCGAAACTCTGGGGGTATTCGGACGCACCGGAGATGATGTGTCCACAGGATCAGCCGACCCCGAAGATGTGTTCACAGGGTCAGCCGACCCCGAGGAGGTAACATTAGCTGGGACATCTGTGAGCTGTTTTGAGTCTGGGAAGACAAATTTGTTTTTTATCATATTTAACCCACATTGATGACAATTTTTCAGGACATGGCCCTCATGTTTACATAGGAGTAGATTTTTGAGAGTTATTACATTACCTTCACAATTGTTGCAATTTGTTGCACCGGTGTCTTCCGGAGATTTTGATTGATCTTTCGGATTTTCTTCATCCGTCTCACCTTCAGTTAGCGAGGTGTCACTCTGCTGTGATCGAGGAAAGGACTGCAGGTGTACGTACGTTGGTACGGACACGGAGGCCCTTGAACGTCTGGGTGCCCTTGGGGCGGGAGTAGCTCCCGAATCCGAGTTAGCAGATGGTCCTGTATCAGACAGACAGTTGTTCCCCTGCCCAGGAGGCGAAGCAAACTGAAATACCCAACCGCTTCTGGATGTCGCAGCTCTCTCTACCCAGCGTCTCGCCGGATTTGTTCTCCGAGGAAAGGGCCTCCCACCGCGCCTAAATCTCTGCTTGTGCTGCTCGAGCATAGCAGGGCGCTTCCAGTCACGTTCTCCCTTCAACACAGCCAGAGCTTCTTTCTCATTTCCGCTTATTACCAGTTGGGCAAAATTCTGCCATGAGACTGGTCCTTGAACATGCCACCCCAATGCGGTGGGCACTGTTGTTCTATTTTTCAATAATTTGCTCATCCACTCGAAGTAACCACGAGGGCAAAATCCTCCCTGATAATGGTGTAGACGAAACCCCCCATGCCATAATCTACCATGTTCACTGAGTATCAAGTCCTCCCAGTCCTCATACACGCTCACATCGTCTCTTAGCCACTGAGTCACCATCAGTAAGTTTGGGTCACGGAGGTGAATCTGGTCCCCTGGACGTCGGTAACCTGGCTGTATGTTTCCCGGCCCCCAAGGTCTAGCGGGACTAATGAACCCCAAATCTTTATCATACACTTCTCCCACCTGTTCCGTTTTTAACACCATTCCCTGCACCACATATGGAGGATGAAATCCTCCCTGTTCAATCCAGGATGTCTGCCCAGGTCCTATAGTACAGTGGTACACCCTAAGGGCGTACGTGGTCAATGGGGGCAGCTTATCATCCCCTGGGAACGTGAACTCCCAGTGTTCGGCACATACCACTGGAAGCCAGTGTACTAATGGCTCATTCTCCTGGCACATTACCACGAAACGTGGCCATGCCTGGAGGATGAACGGGGTCTCTTTTTCAAATGACCACACGATCTTTCTCGTTGGTTTGATTTCGAGGGGCACCCATATCTTTTGGACCTTCTTTCGGTGATCTTGAGTGACGACGCCGCGTGATACTTTTGCTGTAAATCTCATGAGGGGCTTATTCCTCCAATATTCAATCATTTTGGTGGAGGGTCCCCAACTAAAAACCCTACGGCGTCCTATGTCTGCAGGGCGGACTTTGGTTTTAGGATCAAGGGGCTCCATGATCACATCCAGAGCTAACAGCACATTCGTCTCCTTTGTGCCCCATGGATCCCATTGATCTGCTTTGTTGTTCCCGTCCGTAATCACAATTGGGCCCTGCAGAAACATTACAAAATGTCAATTTTGAGAAGGTCTACTAACAGCAGACGCCATTCCAAACAACCTAATGTCGTTAGGAGTTTTCCATAATTTCATGGGATAACAGGTCCCCATCAGATAACCTATATAAAACATAGAGACATACAAAGAAGTTCCTCCAGCTAACTTTTTGAACAGAATCCATATCATCAGAATTATCCATTGCGCAGTAAGATTAAGTGCTGCCCTTTTATACCTCCCCAGGGTTGACCAAATTAATGTCAGCAATAAACCTATGAGTATGAAATATATCGCCGTTCCTGCTATAATGCAATAGGTACACTGAGAACCTATGCAAAACAAAAGGGCCAATTCGGTGTACAGACTGTCCAGTACGTATACTATGGTGACCGCGGTCGGCCAAAGCCATGGTCTCTGAGGGCTTAAATTTAAACCCGCGCATCCAATGAGGCTGAACGAGGCATGTAAAGGGGATGCTTTTCTAACGAAAAAGCGAATGCACCCTACTATTAATCCGAGGATGCATCCCAGACAAGTTTTTTGCTTATGTAATGGAGGAACAAATATTACTTGTAAGATGGACAGTATTGCAAGATCAATAAAATCTGCCCCTACCTGGGGAGGACTCTCGGGGTGATACCCGGTGGTGTTCGTCTGGTTGCTTGCCATGTTCAGCGCGACTAAATGTGAGATATTTGCTGCGCTGCTCTTTGCAGGTGCTTGCGGGTGGAGGCGTTACCTTGAGTCCCCTGTTGATGTAGGCGGAGCGTCAGTGCATCTCCTCCAATGTATGCCCATGTCAGCATCATCCAGAAGATAGTCCAAACACTATCTCCTGGATCCGTGCAGTGTTCAAACACTTTTGGGTGTTTAATGTAATCGTGGGTAATAAGCCATGGAGCTCAGTGTATCGTTCTGTAACATTGTATCATTTTGCCATTTAGTCAATCCTTCAGTGATGTCATAAACCAATGCCTTGGCACTGATTAGGATGTATTTTTCTGTTATTATAGTGGTTGTTTCAACCTTTCTCCATTTTGACAAGTATTTGGCTGAAGGCGGCACTCATCCACATCCTCTGTACAGTGTTGGCCAGTCCACTCTGGAGGGCACTGACAGTTGTAAGTGTTGACTCCATCCATGCAAGTCCCTCTGTTAGCTTGGCCGCCACAAGCCAGTTATCCCTGTGGTAGCTTTTCTGACACCAATCTTTTCTGTTGGAGAAGTAGGTAATTTTAAAATTAAGTGATTCATATATTATTATGATGGTGCCGAACACCCATATTAAGGTCATAAATTTAATCCTGAGGTTTTCCTTATTCGCTTTCCCCCTCAGGTACTTTCGTGGCCAATACCTTAATCCTTAAGACATAAGCAGGTTGCCTAATTCAAACCTAGCTATACCATTTGTCCATTGACTTTTTTCCACTTTTCTTGCTTGGTGCCGTTTTCCTCCTCCGTCTTTCTGTCCCGTCCAGGGCACGCACAGATTCGTGCCTCAAAACACCTTCTCCCCAGCACGTTACCATCAGTGGTTTCCAGCGTAAGGATGGTGAGGATAGGCCGGCGATTCATGCCCCCCATGCATGAGCTGTTGCACATGTATGACAGCAAAATGGTCATATGGCGAGAGCCAAGCTGAGGCGGTTCATACGGCACAGTCACACTATGCCTCTTCGTGTTGGGGTCTTCATAATACAGTGCCAGTTCTGCTTACCAAAAGTGGCCCACTAGGCGGCTCGCTTGGGACGGTGCTCATGCTTGTACTTTGCATCCCCAGACCAAATAAGGGCAAAAATGGCGCAGCACAAAGGACACAGTCACCAGGCTCATAGTTAGACCAACTAACACTGGTGGTGGGGTGAGTATAGGGCATAACAATCCCTTTTTTCCAGGAATGATTAACACCATCCCAGGCCATGACCAAAAGGCCATTATTTGGGAAGACTCGGTCGGGGAGCATCTTCACATAGTCCTCCCCAACCCCCTGAACCCAACCTGGCACATGGTCTCGGTCAGCTTCCATCCTGATTTTTATACTTAAGTCGTAGTTGCTTGGGGTGGTACCTATGGCCATCTTTACCCGTAAGTACGTTCCCTTCGACTTTAACTATAGTGGTAGATTTTCCGGTGGCGAGTATCCACACCTCACTTCCCATCTGTAACGATACAGAGGGCTTGTGAGAGTGGGCAGGGGTAGATCCCCGTAACTTGGGGAGACTGAGTTGTTGGTTAATGGCAAAGAGGTTTTCAGGTAAGTGCCATCTGTGCTTATACAGTAGTATTTGTGATTTTGCCGCGCATACTGCACGTTCCGCGGACTCCGTTAGTGTTGGATCGATGCGGGATGGATAAGACATGTCGTATCCCTTCCTGCTCCAACCATGAACGAAAGTGCTTGGAAGTGCACACGGCGGCATTATCCATGGAAGCTCTTCTCGTAAGAGCTCCACCACTTTTTGGCACAACCTCCTTGCTCATTTCCATTTTTCAATCTCAGTCAAATTATTTTTAAGGAATTCACTTTACCGGCTATGAACAGTTTCCCGAACTATGCCGCTGCTTCCTGCTGCAGTTCCCCAGTTGTCCTTAGCGGACTCTTTACCATGGGGTGCCCGTTATAAGGCCTCACGGGACTTTTTGCTGTACTTCTGTATTCCAGCTATATTATATAGTTGTACTACAATTACCTTAATACTTTAACTATCCTGCTTGGGGTGATCAGTCCCAAGGGACAGTCTTTCGGTAAATTGTAGAGTCAACACGATCGTACGTTGTCGAGTGATAGAGCCTGAATCTTTCTCTTTGATTCAAAACTCAGAGATTATAGGATCCATCTATTCACTACCGAACTTTTCCCGCCAGAATTTTAATCTGTGGTCCAGTTACTCACAAATAGATTGTACGTTTTTCAATCATGTCCCTGTTCGGGCGCCATGTCGTCGGGTTTAGGTTTTCAAGGTCTTGTGTACAAGGCGATTAGCTATAACATAAGCCGTCCCTAGTTCCAAGCACACTACCTCCCTTTGCCTCTCTGGTAAAGGGCCCCTCGGTTGGTCAACTCAGTCAGCCTCTTGTTGCGGACACGGTTCTAAGACTATAATAAGCATATCAACTATACCTTATTATATTAGTGAGTAGTGTCGGCGCTTCACTGAGCGGGTTATTTAATTAGCCCGACCTGTTAAGAAACAGGTTCTTGACCTTACAATGCTACACCTTATCGTAGTCTCTTTTCTTAACTTCGTTTAGGGACTCATGATCGGATCCTAAATCCATTCCTTTCAAATAACATTTTCCCCATAAATGCCTAAAACTACCACCTAATCATTGACACAATAATTCAGGATGGAATAATGCTGCCATGTGAGACACTCATTAAATGTGCAACAGGAGGAAATCAAACAGTAACTCACCTATAACCCAATTGATGGTAGTAGGTAGGAGCCAGTTGATTCTTTAGTAGTCAGGGATCCACGCCGTTGTGCCTTTTCAGTACTTAATTCGTACTCAATTTTATTTTGTTTTTTGTCACAAAAATGTTTCTTCAAAAAATTAATAAAAGAATAGTAAAAACAGCAAAGTCAACCAAAAACAATAAAATCCATAAACTCAAGGGTATTGCCAGACGCTGATACCCAACAATATCAAAAGTACCGCCAGACGCTGGTACTAGTACATATACTTCAAAAACCATATAATCAAAAATACTTCAAAAGCCGTATAATTAAAAATACTTCAAAACCATATAATCAAAAATACTTCAATAACCGTATAATTAAAAATACTTCAAAACCATATAATCAAAAACACTTCAAAACCATATAATCAAAAACACTTCAAAAGCCGTATAATTAAAATACTTCAAAACCATATAATCAAAAACACTTCAAAAGCCGTATAATTAAAAATACTTCAAAACCATATAATCAAAATTACTTCAATAAAAAGGATTAATTCAGAAATAGTAAAAGAGAAATAAAAGATGAGTTGAAATCAAATGGTCCGAAAGCAAACAGCAAGAGCACCGTCCCAAGATAAGATAAAAACTTACGGCGGACAAACGCGGGCGAAGATCCAAAAAGAGCAAGAGCTCAGGGTCACATCTCCGAGCGCTTATATAGCGACACACGGCTTTGAAGACATACCGACATCCGTTTTCTCACGCCAAGCCAATTAGTCATATCTATAACTTATCTTGTTTTTTCTCCAGGTGGCCTTTTGAAGTTCCTCCCTCAAAAGGATACATGTTCGGTGATAGATCATATTAGTGCCAATTGCGTCAGCACTTACATCATTTTTTATACGTCACTGATGCCCGGTTCACCATATTAGGTCAGTACATCCACTCCATTTTGTCAGCACGTGCGCACAGGTTCAAACTAAGTTCAAGATGGCCGCTTCAAATGAGCGCGCCTTCAAGGTCATTCTCAGATCCAAGCACACAGCTGTTCGTGAGTTCAAACGCGCATGATCAAACGCATACAGGTTCACTAAAGTTTGAAACATTAAACAATTAATGATAAAAAATCAGAAACAATATCAAATATTATTTAGCAGGTCCATTAATGATAAAAAACAGAAACAATATCAAATATTATTTTAGCAGGTCCATTAATGATAAAAACAGAAACAATATCAAATATTATTTAGCAGGTCCATTATAATATTTTCGAACTTCCAGTGTATACAACAATGTTCACCTCCCACTCTAGCAGAAAGGGTCTTTCTAGTAGTTGCACATCAAATCTAAGCTGTCTGAAATGTTTTCCGAAAGTTATCAACATTTTTATGTTTGGCGTTCCGGAATCGACCTTATCTCAGGATAAAAAATCGTTTTCTGCATTGTCCCATAACTTTGCAGGGAAACTTCAGAACATGAAATTTTGACCTCCCACTATAGCAGAAAGGGTCTTTCTAGTAGTTGCACATCAAATCTAAGCTGTCTGAAGTGTTTTTCCAAAGTCAATAACATTTTTACGTTTGGCGTTTCAGAAACCACCTTATCTCAGGCTGAAAACGCGTTTTCTGCATTGTGCCATAACTTCTCAGGGAAGCTTCAGAAAATGAAATTTTCACCTCCCACTATAGCAGAAAGGGTCTTTCTAGTAGTTGCACATCAAATCTAAGCTGTCTGTAGTGTTTTTCCAAAGTTATCAACATTTTTATGTTTGGCGTTCTGGAATCGACCTTATCTCAGGCTGAAAACGCGTTTTCTGCATTGTGCCATAACTTCTCAGGGAAGCTTCAGAACATGAAATGCTCACCTCCCACTATAGCAGAAAGGGTCTTTCTAGTAGTTGCACATCAAATCTAAGCTGACTGAAGGGTTTTTCGAAAGTTATCAACATTTTTATGTTTGGCGTTCCGGAATCGACCTTATCTCAGGCTGAAAACGCGTTTTACGCATTGTGCCATAACTTTGCAGGGAAGCTTCAGAACATGAAGTGTTCACCTCCCACTATTGCAAAAAGGCTCTTTCTAGTAGTTGCACATCAAATCTAAGCTACCTGAAATGTTTTTTCCAAAGTTATCAACATTTTTATGTTTGGCGTTCCAGAACCCACCTTGTCTCAGGCTGAAAACGCGTTTTCTGCATTGTGCCATAACTTTTCAGGGAAGCTTCAGAACATGAAATTTTCACCTCCCACTATGACAGACAGGGTCTTTGTAGTAGTTGCACATCAAATCTAAGCTGTCTGAAGTGTTTTTCGAAAGTTATCAACATTTTTATGTTTGGCGTTCCGGAACCCAGCTTGTCTCAGGCTGAAAACGCGTTTTCTGCATTGTGCCATAACTTTGAAGGAAAGCTTCAGAACATGAAAGTTTAACCTCCCACTATAGCAGAAAGGGTCTTTCTAGTAGTTGCACATCAAATCTAAGCTCTCTGAAGTGTTTTTCCAAAGTTATCAACATTTTTATGTTTGGCGTTCCGAAACCCACATTATCTTTTGCTGAAAACGCGTTTTCCGCATTGTGCCATAACTTTGCAGGGAAGCTTCAGAACATGAAATTTTCACCTCCCACTCTAGCAGAAAGGGTCTTTCTAGTAATTGCACATCAAATCTAAGCTGTCTGAAATGTTTTCCGAAAGTTATCAACATTTTTATGTTTGGCGTTCCGGAATCGACCTTATCTCAGGATGAAAAATCGTTTTCTGCATTGTCCCATAACTTTGCAGGGAAACTTCAGAACATGAAATTTTCACGTCCCACTATAGCAAAAATGGTCTTTCTAGTACTGGCACATCAAATCTAAGCTGTCTGAAGTGTTTTTCGAAAATTATCAACATTTTTATGTTTGGCGTTCCGGAACCCACCTTATCTCAAGCTGAAAACGCGTTTTCTGCATTGTGCCACAACTTTGCAGGGAAGTTTCAGAACATGAAATTTTCACGTCCAACAATAGCAAAAAGGGTCTTTCTAGTAGTTGCACATCAAATCTAAGCTATCTGATGTGTTTTTTCAAAGTTAATAACATTTTTACGTTTGGCGTTTCGGAAACCACCTTATCTCAGGCTGAAAACGCGTTTTCTGCATTGTGCCATAACTTCTCAGGGAAGCTTCACAACATGCAATGTTCACCTCCCACTATAGCAGAAAGGGTCTTTCTAGTAGTTGCACATCAAATCTAAGCTGTCTGAAGTGTTGTTCCAAAGTGATCAACATTTTTACGTTTGGCGTTTCGGAACCCACCTTATCTCAGGCTGAAAACGCGTTTTCTGCATTGTGCCATAACTTCTCAGGGAAGCTTCAGAACATGAAATGTTCACCTCCCACTATAGCAGAAAGGGTCTTTCTAGTAGTTGCACATCAAATCTAAGCTGTCTGAAGTGTTTTTCCAAAGTTATCAACATTTTAATGTTTGGCGTTCCGGAATCGACCTTATCTCAGCCTGAAAACGCGTTTTACGCATTGTGCCATAACTTCTCAGGGAAGCTTCAGAGCATGAAATGTTCACCTCCCACTATAGCAGAAAAGGTCTATCTAGTAGCTGCACATCAAATCTAAGCTGTCTGAAATGTTTTCCAAAGTTATCAACATTTTTATGTTTGGCGTTCCGGAATCGACCTTATCTCAGGCTGAAAACGCGTTTTACGCATTGTGCCATAACTTTGCAGGTAAGCTTCAGAACATGAAATTTTCAACTCCCACTATAACAGACAGGGTCTTTCTAATAGTTCCACATCAAATATAAGTTGTCTGAAGTGTTTCTCGAAAACTATCAACATTTTTATGTTTGGCGTTCCGGAAACGACCTTATCTCGGGCTGAAAACGCGTTTTCTGCATTGTGCCATAACTTTGCAGGGAAGCTTCAGAACATGAAATGTTCACGTCCCACTATAGCAGAAAGGGTCTTTCTAGTAGTTGCACATGAAATCTAAGCTGTCTGAAGTGTTTTTCCAAAGTTATCAACATTTTCATGTTTGGCGTTTCGGAATCGACCTTATCTCAAGCTGAAAACGCGATTTCTGCATTGTGCCATAACTTTGCATGGAAGCTTCAGGACATGAAATTTTCACCTCCCACAACAGCCGAAAGGGTCTTTCTAGCAGTTGCACATGAAATCTAAGCTGTCTGAAGTTTTTTTCCAAAGTTATCAACATTTTTTATTTGGCGTTCCGGAATCGACCTTATCTCAAGCTGAAAACGCGATTTCTGCATTGTGCCATAAATTTGCAGGGAAGCTTCAGAACAAGAAATGCTCACCTCCCACTATAGCAGAAAGGGTCTTCCTCGTAGTTGCACATCAAATCTAAGCTGTCTGAAATGTTTTTCCAAAGTTATCAACATTTTTATGTTTGCCGTTCCGGAACCCACCTTATCTCAGCCTGAAAACGCGTTTTACATATTTTGCGATAACTTTGCAGGGAAGCTTCAGAAGTTGAAATTTTAACATCCCACTATAGCAGAAAGGGTCTTTCTAGAAGTTGCACATCAAATCTAAGCTGTGGAAAGTGTTTTTCCAAAGTTATCAACATTTTTATGTTGGCGTTACGGAATCGACCTTATCTCCGGCTGAAAACGCGTTTTCTGCATTGTGCCATAACTTTGCAGGGAAGCTTCAGAAGTTGAAATTTTAACATCCCACTATAGCAGAAAGGGTCTTTCTAGTAGTTGCACATCAAATCTAAGCTGTGGAAAGTGTTTTTCCAAAGTCAACACCATTTTTATGTTTGGCGTTCCAGAAACAACCTTATCTCAGGCTGAAAACGCGTTTTACGCAATTTGCCATAACTTTGCAGGAAAGCTTCAGAACATGAAATTTTCACGTCCCACTATAGCAGAAAGTGACTTTCTAGTAGTTGCACATCAAATCTAAGCTGTCTGAAGTGTTTTTCCAACGTTATCAACATTTTTATGTTTGGCGTTCCGGAACCCACCTTATCTCAAGCTGAAAACGCGTTTTCTGCATTGTGCCATTACTTTGCAGGGAAGCTTCAGAACATGACATTTTCACGTCCCACTATAGCAGAAAGGGTCTTTCTAGTAGTTGCACATCAAATCTAAGCTGTCTGAAGTGCTTTTCGAAAGTTATCAACATTTTTATGTTTGCCGTTTCGGAATCGACCTTATCTCAAGCTGAAAACGCGATTTCTGCATTGTGTCATAACTTTACATGGAAGCTTCCGAACATGAAATTTTAACCTCCCACTATAGCAGAAAGGGTCTTTCTAGTAGTTGCACAACAAATCTAAGCTGTCTGATGTGTTTTTGCAAAGTTATCAACATTTTTATGTTTGGCGTTCCGGAATCGACCTTATCTCAAGCTGAAAACGCGATTTCTGCATTGTGCCATAACTTTGCATGGAAGCTTCAGGACATGACATTTTCACGTCCCACTATAGCAGAAAGGGTCTTTCTAGTAGTTGCACATCAAATCTAAGCTGTCTGAAGTGCTTTTCGAAAGTTATCAACATTTTTATGTTTGCCGTTTCGGAATCGACCTTATCTCAAGCTGAAAACGCGATTTCTGCATTGTGTCATAACTTTACATGGAAGCTTCCGAACATGAAATTTTAACCTCCCACTATCGCAGAAAGGGTCTTTCTAGTAGTTGCACAACAAATCTAAGCTGTCTGATGTGTTTTTGCAAAGTTATCAACATTTTTATGTTTGGCGTTACGGAATCGACCTTATCTCAAGCTGAAAACGCGATTTCTGCATTGTGCCATAACTTTGCATGGAAGCTTCAGGACATGAAATTTTCACCTCCCACAACAGCCGAAAGGGTCTTTCTAGTAGTTGCACATCAAATCTAAGCTGTCTGAAGTTTTTTTCCAAAGTTATCAACATTTTTATATTTGGCGTTCCGGAATCGACCTTATCTCAAGCTGAAAACGCGATTTCTGCATTGTGCCATAAATTTGCAGCGAAGCTTCAGAACAAGAAATGCTCACCTCCCACTATAGCAGAAAGGGTCTTCCTCGTAGTTGCACATCAAATCTAAGCTGTCTGAAGTGTTTTTCCAAAGTTATCAACATTTTTATGTTTGGCGTTCCAGAATCGACCTTATGTCAGGCTGAAAACGCGTTGTCTGCATTGTGCCATAACTTCTCAGGGAAGCTTCAGAACATGAAATGTTCACCTCCCACTATATCAGAAAGGGTCTTTCTAGTAGTTGCACATCAAATCTAAGCTGTCTGAAGTGTTTTTCCAAAGTTATCAACATTTTTACGCTTGGCGTTCCGGAACCCACCTTATCTCAGGCTGAAAACGCGTTTTCTGTATTGTGCCATAACTTCTCAGGGAAGCTTCAGAACATGAAATGTTCACGTCCCACTATAGCAGAAAGGGTCTTTCTAGTATTTGCACATCAAATCTAAGCTGTCTGAAATGTGTTTCCAAAGTTATCAACATTTTTACGTTTGGCGTTCCAGAATCGACCTTATCTCAGGCTGAAAACGCGTTGTCTGCATTGTGCCATAACTTTGCATGGAAGCTTCCGAACATGAAAATTTAACCTCCCACGAAAGCAGAAAGGGTCTTTCTAGTAGTTGCAGATCAAATCTAAGTTGTCTGATGTGTTTTTCCAAAGTTATCAACATTTTTATGTTTGGCGTTCCGGAATCGACCTTATCTCAGGATGAAAAATCGTTTTCTGCATAGTCCCATAACTTTGCAGGGAAGCTTCAGAACATGAAATTTTCACCTCCCACTATACCAGAAAGGGTCTTTCTAGTAGTTGCACCTCAAATCTAAGCTGTCTGAAGTGTTTTTCGAAAGTTTTCAACATTTTTATGTTTGGTGTTCCTGAATCGACCTTATCTCAGCCAGAAAACGCGTTTTACGCATTGTGCCATAAATTTGCAGGGAAGCTTCAGAACACGAAATTTTCACCTGCCACTATTGCAGAACTGGTCTTTCTAGTAGTTGCACATCAAATCTAAGCTGTCTGAAGTGTTTTTCTGAAGTTATCAACTTTTTTATGTTTGGCGTTCCGGAATCGACCTTATCTCAGGCTGAAAACGCGTTTTCTGCATTGTGCGATAACTTTGCAGGGAAGCTTCAGAACATGAAATTTTCACCTCCCACTGATCAGAAAGGGTTATTCTAGTAGTTGCACATCAAATCTAAGCTCTCTGAGGTGTTTTTCCAAAGTTATCAACATTTTTATGTTTGGCGCACCGGAACCCACCTCATCTCAGGCTGAAAATGCGTTTTACGCATTGTGCCATAACTTTGCATAAAGCTTCAGAACATTAAATTTTCACATCCCACTATAGCAGAAAGGGTCTTTCTCGTAGTTGCACATCAAATCTAAGCTGTCTGAAGTGTTTTTCCGAAGTTATGAACATTTTTATGTTTGGCGTTCTGGAATCCACCTTATGTGAGGCTGAAAACGCGTTTTCTGCATTGTGCCATAACTTTGCAGGGAAGCTTCAGAACAAAAATTTTTCACCTCCCACTATAGCAGAAAGGGTCTTTCTAGTTGTTGCACATCAAATCTAAGCTGTCTGAAGTGTTTTTCCAAAGTTTTCAACTTTTTTATGTTTGGCGTTCAGGAATCGATCTTATCTCCGGCTGAATACGCGTTTTCTTCATTGTGCCATAACTTTGCAGGGAATTTTCAGAACCTGAAATTTTCACCTCCCACTATAGCAGAAAGGGTCTTTCTAGTAGTTGCACATCAAATCTAAGCTGTCTGAAGTGTTTTTCCAAAGTAATCAACATTTTTGTGTTTGGCGTTCTGGAACCCACCCTATTTCAGGCTGAAAACGCATTTTCTGCATTGTGCCATAACTTTGCAGGGAGACTTCAGAACATGAAATTTTCTCCTCCCACTATAGCAGAAAGGGTATTTCTAGTAGTTGCACATCAAATCTAAGTTGTCTGAAGTGTTTTTCCAAAGTTATCAACATTCTTATGTTTGGCGTTCCGGAAACAACCTTATCTCAGGTTGAAAACGCGTTTTACGCAATTTGCCATAACTTTGCAGGAAAGCTTCAGAACATGAAATTTTTACCTCCCACTATAGCAGAAACGGTATTTCTAGTAGTTGCACATCAAATCTAAGTTGTCTGAAGTGTTTTTCCAAAGTTAACACCATTTTTATGTTTGGCGTTCCAGAAACAACCTTATCTCAGGCTGAAATCGCGTTTTACGCAATTTGCCATAACTTTGCTGGAAAGCTTCAGAACAAGAAATTTTCACCTCCCACTATAGCAGAAAGGGTCTTTCTAGTAGTTGCACATCAAATCTAAGCAGTCTGAAGTGTTTGTCCAAAGTTATCAACATTTTTATGTTTGGCGTTCCGGAATCAACCTTATCTCAGGCTGAAAACGCATTTTACGCATTGTGCCATAACTTTGCAGGAAAGCTTCAGAACATAAAATTTTCACCTCCCACTATAGCAGAAAGGGTCTTTCTAGTAGTTGCACATCAAATCTAAGCCGTCTGAAGTGTTTTTCCGAAGTTATCAACATTTTTATGTTTGGCGTTCCGGAATCGACCTTATGTGAGGCTGAAAATGTGTTTTCTACATTGTGCCACAACTTTGCAGGGAAGCTTCAGAACATGAAATTTTAACCTCCCACTATAGCAGATAGGGTCTTTCTAGTAGTTGCACATCAAATCTAAGCTGTCTAAAGAGTTTTTCCAAAGTTATCAACATTTTTATGTTTGGCATTCCGGAATTGACCTTATCTCAGGCTGAAAACGTGTTTTACGCATGGAGCCATAACTTTGCAGGCAAGCTTCAGACCATCGAAATTTCACCTCCCACTATAGCAGAAACGGTCTTTCTAGTAGTTGCACAACAAATCTAAGCTGTCTGAAGTGTTTTTCCAAAGTTATCAGCATTTTTATGTTTGGCGTTCCGGAATCGACCTTATCTCAGGCTGAAAACGCATTTTACGCATTGTGCCATAACTTTGGTGGGAAGCTTCAGATCATCGAATGTTCACCACCCACTATAGCAGAAAGGGTCTTTCTCGTAGTTGCACATTAAATCTATGCTGTCTGAAGTGTTTTTCCGAAGTTATCAACATTTTTATGTTTGGCGTTCTGGAATCGACCTTATGTGAGGCTGAAAACACGTTTTCTGCATTGTGCCATAACTTTGCAGGGAAGCTTTAGAACATCGAATTTTCACCTCCCACTATAGCAGAAAGGGTCTTTCTAGTAGTTGCACATCAAATCTAAGCTGTCTGAAGTGTTTTTCCAAAGTTATCAACATTTTTATGTTTGGCGTTCCGGAATCAACCTTATCTCAGGCTGAAAACGCATTTTACGCATTGTGCCATAACTTTGCAGGAAAGCTTCAGAACATGAAATTTTCACCTCCCACTGTAGCAGAAATGGTCTTTCTAGTACTTGCAGATCAAATCTAAGCTGTCTGAAGTGTTTTTCCGAAGTTATCAACATTTTTATGTTTGGCCTTCCGGAATTGACCTTATGTGAGGCTGAAAACGCGTTTTCTGCATTGTGACATGACTTTGCAGGGAAGCTTCAGAACATGAAATTTTAACCACCCTCGATATCAGAAAGGGTCTTTCTAGTAGTTGCACATCAAGTCGAAGCTGTATCAATTGTTTTTCCAAAGTTATCAACACTTTTATGTTTGGTTTTCCGGAATAAACCTTATCTCAGGCTGAAAACGCGTTTTACACATTGTGCCATAACTTTTGCAGGAAAGCTTCAGAACATGAAATTCTCAACTCCCACTATAGCAGAAAGGGTCTTTCTAGTAGTTGCACATCAAATCTAAGCTGTCTAAAGTGTTTTTCCAAAGTTATCAATATTTTTCTGTTTGGCGTTCCGGAGTGGACCTTATCTCAGGCTGAAAACGGTTTTTACGCATTGTGCCACAACTTTGCATAAAGGTTCAGAACATGAAATTTTCACCACCCACTATAGCAGAAAGGGTCTTTCTAGTAGTTGCACATCAAATCTAAGCTGTCTGAAGTGGCTTTCCAACGTTATCAACATTTTTATGTTAGACGTTCCGGAATCGACCTTATCTCAGGCTGAAAACGCGTTTTCTGCATTGTGGCATAACTTTGGAGGAAAGCTTCAGAACATGAAATTTTCAATTCCCACTATAGCAGAAAGGGTCTTTCTAGTAGTTGCACATCAAATCTAAGCTGTCTGAAGTGTTTTTCCAAAGTTATCAACATTTTTATGTTTGGCGTTCCGGAATCGACCTTATCTCAGGCTGATAACGCGATTTACGCATTCTGCCATAACCTTGCAGGGAAGCTTCTGAACACGAAATTTTCACCTCCCACTATAGCAGAAAGGGTCTTTCTAGTAGTTGCACATCAAATCTGAGCTGTTTGAAGTGTTTTTCCAAAGTTATCAACATTTTTATCTTTGGCGTTCCGGAATCGACCTTATCTCCGGCTGAAAATGCGTTTTCTGCAATGTGCCATAACTTTGCAGGGAAGTTTCAGAACATGAAATTTTCAACTCCCACTATAGCAGAAAGGGTCTTTCTAGTAGTTGCACATCAAATCTAAGCTGTTTGAAGTGTTTTTCCAAAGTTATCAACATTTTTATGTTTGGCGTTCCGGAATCGACCTTATCTCAGGCTGATAACGCGATTTACGCATTCTGCCATAACTTTGCAGGGAAGCTTCTGAACATGAAATTTTCTCCTCCCACTATAGCAGAAAGGGTCTTTCTAGTAGTTGCACATCAAATCTAAGCTGTTTGAAGTGTTTTTCCAAAGTTTACACCATTTTTACGTTTGGCGTTCCAGAAACAACCTTATCTCAGGCTGAAAACGCGTTTTACGCAATTTGCCCTCACTTTGCAGGAAAGCTTCAGAACATGAAATTTTCACCTCCCACTATAGCAGAAAGTGTCTTTCTAGTAGTTGCACATCAAATCTAAGCTGTCTGAAGTGTTTTTCCAAAGTTATCAACATTTTTATGTTTGGCGTTCCGGAACCCACCTTATCTCAACCTGAAAACGCGTTTTACATATTTTGCGATAACTTTGCAGGGAAGCTTCAGAAGATGAAATTTTAACATCCCACGAAAGCAGAAAGGGTATTTCTCGTAGTTGCACATCAAATCTAAGTTGTCTGAAGTGTTTTTCCAAAGTTATCAACATTCTTATGTTTGGCGTTCCGGAATCAACCTTATCTCAGACTGAAAACGTGTTTTCTGCATTGTGCCATAACTTTGCAGGGAGACTTCAGAACATGAAATTTTCTCCTCCCACTATAGCAGAAAGGGTCTTTCTAGTAGTTGCACATCAAATCTAAGCTGTGGAAAGTGTTTTTCCAAAGTTATCAACATTTTTATGTTGGCGTTACGGAATCGACCTCATCTCCGGCTGAAAACGTGTTTTCTGCATTGTGCCATAACTTTGCAGGGAAGCTTCAGAACATGAAATTTTCACATCCCACTATAGCAGAAAGTGTCTTTCTAGTAGTTGCACATCTAATCTATGCTGTCTAAAGTGTTTTTCCAAAGTTATCAACATTTTTATGTTTGGCGTTCTGGAACCCACCTAATCTCAGGCTGAAAACGCGTTTTCTGCATTGTGCCATAACTTTGCAAGGATGCTTCAGAACATGAAATTTTCACATCCCACTATAGCAGAAAGTGTCTTTCTAGTAGTTGCACATCAAATCTAAGCTGTCTGAAGTGTTTTTCCAAAGTTATCAACATTTTTATGTTTGGCGTTCCGGAACCCACCTTATCTCAACCTGAAAACGCGTTTTACATATTTTGCGATAACTTTGCAGGGAAGCTTCAGAAGATGAAATTTTAACATCCCACTATAGCAGAAAGGGTATTTCTCGTAGTTGCACATCAAATCTAAGCTGTCTGAAGTGTTTTTCCAAAGTTCTCAACATTTTTATGTTTGGCGTTCTGAAATCAACCTCATCTCAGGCTGAAAACAGGATTTACGCATTCTGCCATAACTTTGCAGGGAAGCTTCAGAACATGAAATTTTCATATCCCACTATAGCAGAAAGGGTCTTTCTAGTAGTTGCACATCAAATCTAAGCTGTCTGAAGTGTTTTTCCAAAGTTCTCAACATTTTTATGTTTGGCGTTCTGAAATCAACCTCAACTCAGGCTGAAAACGCGTTTTACGCATTGTGCCATAACTTTGCAGGGAGACTTCAGAACATGAAATTGTCTCCTCCCACTATAGCATAAAGGGTATTTCTAGTAGTTGGACATCAAATCTAAGCTGTCTGAAGTGTTTTTCCAAAGATATCAACATTTTTATGTTTGGCGTTCCGGAATCGACCTTATCTCAGGCTGATAACGCGATTTACGCATTCTGCCATAACTTTGCAGGGAACCTTCTGAACATGAAATTTTCAAATCCCACTATAGCAGAAAGGGTCGTTCTAGTAGTTGCGCGTCAAATCTAAGCTTTTTGAAGTGTTTTTCCAAAGTTATCAACATTTTTATGTTTGGCGTTCTGAAATCAACCTCATCTTAGGCTGAAAACGGGTTTTACGCATTGTGCCATAACTTTGCAGGGAACCTTCAGATCATGAAATGTTAATTTCCCACTATAGCAGAAAGGGTCTTTCTAGTAGTTGCACATCAAATCTAAGCTGTCTGAAGTTTTTTTTCCAAAGTTATCAACAATTTGATGTTTGGCGTTCCGGAATCGACCTTATCTGAGAATGAAAACGCGTTTTCTGCATTGTGCCATAACTTTGCAGGGAAGCTTCAGAAAATGAAATTTTCACCTCCCACTATAGCAGAAAGGGTCTTTCTCGTAGTTGCAAATCAAATCTAAGCTGTCTAAAGTGTTTTTCCAAAGTTATCAACATTTTTATGTTTGGCGTTCTGGAACCCACCTTATCTCAGGCTGAAAACGCGTTTTCTGCATTGTGCCGTAACTTTGCAGGGAGACTTCAGAACATGAAATTTTCTCCTCCCACTATAGCAGAAAGGGTCTTTCTAGTAGTTGCACATCAAATCTAAGCTGTTTGAAGTGTTTTTCCAAAGTTAACACCATTTTTACGTTTGGCGTTCCAGAAACAACCTTATCTCAGGCTGAAAAAGCGTTTTACGCAATTTGCCCTAACTTTGCAGGAAAGCTTCAGAACATGAAATTTTCACCTGCCACTATAGCAGAAAGTGTCTTTCTAGTAGTTGCACATCAAATCTAAGCTGTCTGAAGTGTTTTTCCAAAGTTATCAACATTTTTATGTCTGGCGTTCCGGAACCCACCTTATCTCAGGCTGAAAACGCGTTTTACATATTTTGCGATAACTTTGCAGGGAAGCTTCAGAAGATGAAATTTTAACATCCCACTATAGCAGAAAGGGTATTTATCGTAGTTGCACATCAAATCTAAGTTGTCTGAAGTGTTTGTCCAAAGTTATCAACATTCTTATGTTTGGCGTTCCGGAATCAACCTTATCTCAGACTGAAAACGTTTTGTCTGCATTGTGCCATAACTTTGCAGGGAGACTTCAGAACATGAAATTTTCTCCACCCACTATAGCAGAAAGGGTCTTTCTAGTAGTCTCACATCAAATCTAAGCTGTCTGAAGTGTTTTTCCAAAGTTATCAACATTTTTACGTTTGGCGTTCCGGAATCGACCTTATCTCAGGCTGAAAACGCGTTTTACGCATTGTGGCATAACTTTGCAGGGAAGCTTTAGAAAATGAAATTTTAACCTCCCACTATAGCAGAAAGGGTCTTTCTAGTAGTTGCACATCAAATCTAAGCTGTTTGAAGTGTTTTTCCAAAGTTATCAACATTTTTATGTTTGGCGTTCCGGAATCGACCTTATCTCAGGCTGATAACGCGATTTACGCATTCTGCCATAACTTTGCAGGGAAGCTTCTGAACATGAAATTTTCTCCTCCCACTATAGCAGAAAGGGTCTTTCTAGTAGTTGCACATCAAATCTAAGCTGTTTGAAGTGTTTTTCCAAAGTTATCAACATTTTTATGTTGGCGTTACGGAATCGACCTCATCTCCGGCTGAAAACGTGTTTTCTGCATTGTGCCATAACTTTGCAGGGAAGCTTCAGAACATGAAATTTTCACATCCCACTATAGCAGAAAGTGTCTTTCTAGTAGTTGCACATCTAATCTATGCTGTCTAAAGTGTTTTTCCAAAGTTATCAACATTTTTATGTTTGGCGTTCTGGAACCCACCTAATCTCAGGCTGAAAACGCGTTTTCTGCATTGTGCCATAACTTTGCAAGGATGCTTCAGAACATGAAATTTTCACATCCCACTATAGCAGAAAGTGTCTTTCTAGTAGTTGCACATCAAATCTAAGCTGTCTGAAGTGTTTTTCCAAAGTTATCAACATTTTTATGTTTGGCGTTCCGGAACCCACCTTATCTCAACCTGAAAACGCGTTTTACATATTTTGCGATAACTTTGCAGGGAAGCTTCAGAAGATGAAATTTTAACATCCCACTATAGCAGAAAGGGTATTTCTCGTAGTTGCACATCAAATCTAAGCTGTCTGAAGTGTTTTTCCAAAGTTCTCAACATTTTTATGTTTGGCGTTCTGAAATCAACCTCATCTCAGGCTGAAAACAGGATTTACGCATTCTGCCATAACTTTGCAGGGAAGCTTCAGAACATGAAATTTTCATATCCCACTATAGCAGAAAGGGTCTTTCTAGTAGTTGCACATCAAATCTAAGCTGTCTGAAGTGTTTTTCCAAAGTTCTCAACATTTTTATGTTTGGCGTTCTGAAATCAACCTCAACTCAGGCTGAAAACGCGTTTTACGCATTGTGCCATAACTTTGCAGGGAGACTTCAGAACATGAAATTGTCTCCTCCCACTATAGCATAAAGGGTATTTCTAGTAGTTGGACATCAAATCTAAGCTGTCTGAAGTGTTTTTCCAAAGATATCAACATTTTTATGTTTGGCGTTCCGGAATCGACCTTATCTCAGGCTGATAACGCGATTTACGCATTCTGCCATAACTTTGCAGGGAACCTTCTGAACATGAAATTTTCAAATCCCACTATAGCAGAAAGGGTCGTTCTAGTAGTTGCGCGTCAAATCTAAGCTTTTTGAAGTGTTTTTCCAAAGTTATCAACATTTTTATGTTTGGCGTTCTGAAATCAACCTCATCTTAGGCTGAAAACGGGTTTTACGCATTGTGCCATAACTTTGCAGGGAACCTTCAGATCATGAAATGTTAATTTCCCACTATAGCAGAAAGGGTCTTTCTAGTAGTTGCACATCAAATCTAAGCTGTCTGAAGTTTTTTTTCCAAAGTTATCAACAATTTGATGTTTGGCGTTCCGGAATCGACCTTATCTGAGAATGAAAACGCGTTTTCTGCATTGTGCCATAACTTTGCAGGGAAGCTTCAGAAAATGAAATTTTCACCTCCCACTATAGCAGAAAGGGTCTTTCTCGTAGTTGCAAATCAAATCTAAGCTGTCTAAAGTGTTTTTCCAAAGTTATCAACATTTTTATGTTTGGCGTTCTGGAACCCACCTTATCTCAGGCTGAAAACGCGTTTTCTGCATTGTGCCGTAACTTTGCAGGGAGACTTCAGAACATGAAATTTTCTCCTCCCACTATAGCAGAAAGGGTCTTTCTAGTAGTTGCACATCAAATCTAAGCTGTTTGAAGTGTTTTTCCAAAGTTAACACCATTTTTACGTTTGGCGTTCCAGAAACAACCTTATCTCAGGCTGAAAAAGCGTTTTACGCAATTTGCCCTAACTTTGCAGGAAAGCTTCAGAACATGAAATTTTCACCTGCCACTATAGCAGAAAGTGTCTTTCTAGTAGTTGCACATCAAATCTAAGCTGTCTGAAGTGTTTTTCCAAAGTTATCAACATTTTTATGTCTGGCGTTCCGGAACCCACCTTATCTCAGGCTGAAAACGCGTTTTACATATTTTGCGATAACTTTGCAGGGAAGCTTCAGAAGATGAAATTTTAACATCCCACTATAGCAGAAAGGGTATTTATCGTAGTTGCACATCAAATCTAAGTTGTCTGAAGTGTTTGTCCAAAGTTATCAACATTCTTATGTTTGGCGTTCCGGAATCAACCTTATCTCAGACTGAAAACGTTTTGTCTGCATTGTGCCATAACTTTGCAGGGAGACTTCAGAACATGAAATTTTCTCCACCCACTATAGCAGAAAGGGTCTTTCTAGTAGTCTCACATCAAATCTAAGCTGTCTGAAGTGTTTTTCCAAAGTTATCAACATTTTTACGTTTGGCGTTCCGGAATCGACCTTATCTCAGGCTGAAAACGCGTTTTACGCATTGTGGCATAACTTTGCAGGGAAGCTTTAGAAAATGAAATTTTAACCTCCCACTATAGCAGAAAGGGTCTTTCTAGTAGTTGCACATCAAATCTAAGCTGTTTGAAGTGTTTTTCCAAAGTTATCAACATTTTTATGTTTGGCGTTCCGGAATCGACCTTATCTCAGGCTGATAACGCGATTTACGCATTCTGCCATAACTTTGCAGGGAAGCTTCTGAACATGAAATTTTCTCCTCCCACTATAGCAGAAAGGGTCTTTCTAGTAGTTGCACATCAAATCTAAGCTGTTTGAAGTGTTTTTCCAAAGTTAACACCATTTTTACGTTTGCCGTTCCAGAAACAACCTTATCTCAGGCTGAAAACGCGTTTTACGCAATTTGCCCTCACTTTGCAGGAAAGCTTCAGAACATGAAATTTTCACCTCCCACTATAGCAGAAAGTGTCTTTCTAGTAGTTGCACATCAAATCTAAGCTGTCTGAAGTGTTTTTCCAAAGTTATCAACATTTTTATGTTTGGCGTTCCGGAACCCACCTTATCTCAACCTGAAAACGCGTTTTACATATTTTGCGATAACTTTGCAGGGAAGCTTCAGAAGATGAAATTTTAACATCCCACGATGGCAGAAAGGGTATTTCTCGTAGTTGCACATCAAATCTAAGTTGTCTGAAGTGTTTTTCCAAAGTTATCAACATTCTTATGTTTGGCGTTCCGGAAACAACCTTATCTCAGACTGAAAACGTGTTTTCTGCATTGTGCCATAACTTTGCAGGGAGACTTCAGAACATGAAATTTTCTCCTCCCACTATAGCAGAAAGGGTCTTTCTAGTAGTTGCACATCAAATCTAAGCTGTGGAAAGTGTTTTTCCAAAGTTATCAACATTTTTATGTTTGGCGTTCTGGAACCCACCTAATCTCAGGCTGAAAACGCGTTTTCTGCATTGTGCCATAACTTTGCAAGGATGCTTCAGAACATGAAATTTTCACATCCCACTATAGCAGAAAGTGTCTTTCTAGTAGTTGCACATCAAATCTAAGCTGTCTGAAGTGTTTTTCCAAAGTTATCAACATTTTTATGTTTGGCGTTCCGGAACCCACCTTATCTCAACCTGAAAACGCGTTTTACATATTTTGCGATAACTTTGCAGGGAAGCTTCAGAAGATGAAATTTTAACATCCCACTATAGCAGAAAGGGTATTTCTCGTAGTTGCACATCAAATCTAAGCTGTCTGAAGTGTTTTTCCAAAGTTCTCAACATTTTTATGTTTGGCGTTCTGAAATCAACCTCATCTCAGGCTGAAAACAGGATTTACGCATTCTGCCATAACTTTGCAGGGAAGCTTCAGAACATGAAATTTTCATATCCCACTATAGCAGAAAGGGTCTTTCTAGTAGTTGCACATCAAATCTAAGCTGTCTGAAGTGTTTTTCCAAAGTTCTCAACATTTTTATGTTTGGCGTTCTGAAATCAACCTCAACTCAGGCTGAAAACGCGTTTTACGCATTGTGCCATAACTTTGCAGGGAGACTTCAGAACATGAAATTGTCTCCTCCCACTATAGCAGAAAGGGTATTTCTAGTAGTTGCACATCAAATCTAAGCTGTCTGAAGTGTTTTTCCAAAGATGTCAACATTTTTATGTTTGGCGTTCCGGAATCGACCTTATCTCAGGCTGATAACGCGATTTACGCATTCTGCCATAACTTTGCAGGGAAGCTTCTGAACATGAAATTTTCAAATCCCACTATAGCAGAAAGGGTCGTTCTAGTAGTTGCGCGTCAAATCTAAGCTTTTTGAAGTGTTTTTCCAAAGTTATCAACATTTTTATGTTTGGCGTTCTGAAATCAACCTCATCTTAGGCTGAAAACGGGTTTTACGCATTGTGCCATAACTTTGCAGGGAACCTTCAGATCATGAAATGTTAATTTCCCACTATAGCAGAAAGGGTCTTTCTAGTAGTTGCACATCAAATCTAAGCTGTCTGAAGTTTTTTTTCCAAAGTTATCAACAATTTGATGTTTGGCGTTCCGGAATCTACCTTATCTGAGAATGAAAACGCGTTTTCTGCATTGTGCCATAACTTTGCAGGGAAGCTTCAGAAAATGAAATTTTCACCTCCCACTATAGCAGAAAGGGTCTTTCTCGTAGTTGCAAATCAAATCTAAGCTGTCTAAAGTGTTTTTCCAAAGTTATCAACATTTTTATGTTTGGCGTTCTGGAACCCACCTTATCTCAGGCTGAAAACGCGTTTTCTGCATTGTGCCGTAACTTTGCAGGGAGACTTCAGAACATGAAATTTTCTCCTCCCACTATAGCAGAAAGGGTCTTTCTAGTAGTTGCACATCAAATCTAAGCTGTTTGAAGTGTTTTTCCAAAGTTAACACCATTTTTACGTTTGGCGTTCCAGAAACAACCTTATCTCAGGCTGAAAACGCGTTTTACGCAATTTGCCCTAACTTTGCAGGAAAGCTTCAGAACATGAAATTTTCACCTGCCACTATAGCAGAAAGTGTCTTTCTAGTAGTTGCACATCAAATCTAAGCTGTCTGAAGTGTTTTTCCAAAGTTATCAACATTTTTATGTCTGGCGTTCCGGAACCCACCTTATCTCAGGCTGAAAACGCGTTTTACATATTTTGCGATAACTTTGCAGGGAAGCTTCAGAAGATGAAATTTTAACATCCCACTATAGCAGAAAGGGTATTTCTCGTAGTTGCACATCAAATCTAAGTTGTCTGAAGTGTTTGTCCAAAGTTATCAACATTCTTATGTTTGGCGTTCCGGAATCAACCTTATCTCAGACTGAAAACGTTTTGTCTGCATTGTGCCATAACTTTGCAGGGAGACTTCAGAACATGAAATTTTCTCCACCCACTATAGCAGAAAGGGTCTTTCTAGTAGTCTCACATCAAATCTAAGCTGTCTGAAGTGTTTTTCCAAAGTTATCAACATTTTTACGTTTGGCGTTCCGGAATCGACCTTATCTCAGGCTGAAAACGCGTTTTACGCATTGTGCCATAACTTTGCAGGGAAGCTTTAGAACATGAAATTTTAACCTCCCACTATAGCAGAATGCGTCTTTCTAGTAGTTGCACATCAAATCTTAGCTGTCTGAAGTGTTTTTCCAAAGTTCTCAACATTTTTATGTTTGGCGTTCTGAAATCAACCTTATCTCAGGCTGAAAACGCGTTTTACGCATTGTGCCATAACTTTGCAGGGAAGCTTCAGAACATGAAATTTTCAGCTCCCACTATAGCAGAAAGGATCTTTCTAGTAGGTGCACATCAAATCGAAGCTGTCTGAAGTGTTTTTCCAAAGTTATCAACACTTTTATGTTTGCGGTTCCGGAATCGACCTTATCTCAGGCTGAAAACAGGATTTACGCATTCTGCCATAACTTTGCAGGGAAGCTTCAGAACATGAAATTTTTCATATCCCACTATAGCAGAAAGGGTCTTTCTAGTAGTCTCACATCAAATCTAAGCTGTCTGAAGTGTTTTTCCAAAGTTATCAACATTTTTATGTTTGGCGCTCCGATATCGACCTTATCTCAGCCTGAAAACGCGTTTTACGCATTGTGCCATAACTTTGCAGGGAAGCTTCAAAACATGAAATTTTTACCTCCCACTATAGCAGAAAGGGTCTTTCTAGTAGTTGCACATCAAATCTAAGCTGTCTGTAGAGTTTTTCCTGAGTTATCAACATTTTTATGTTTGGCGTTATGAAATCAACCTCATCTCAGGCCAAACACGCGTTTTCTGCATTGTGCCATAACTTTGCAGGGAAGCTTCAGAACATGAAAATTTCATCTCCCACTATAGCAGAAAGGGTCTTTCGAGTAGTTGCACATCAAATCAAAGCTGTTTGAAGTGTATTTCCAAAGTTATCAACACTTTTATGTTTGGCGTTCTGAAATCAACCTCATCTCAGGCTGAAAACGCGTTTTACGCATTGTGCCATAACTTTGCAGGGAAGCTTCAGAACATGAAATTTTTACCTCCCACTATAGCAGAAAGGGTCTTTCTAGTAGTTGCACATCAAATCTAAGCTGTCTGTAGAGTTTTTCCTGAGTTATCAACATTTTTATGTTTGGCGTTCTGAAATCAACCTCATCTCAGGCTGAAAACGCGTTTTACGCATTGTGCCATAACTTTGCAGGAAAGCTTCAGAACATGAAATTTTCAACTCCCAATATAGCAGAAAGGGTCTTTCTAGTAGTTGCACATCAAATCTAAGCTGTCTGAAGTGTTTTTCCAAAGTTATCAACATTTTTTTGTTTGGCGTTCCGAAATCGACCTTATCTCAGGCTGAAAACGCGTTTTCTACATCGTGCCATAACTTTGCAGGGAATCTTCAGAACATGAAATTTTCACCTCCCACTACAGCAGAAAGGGTCTTTATAATAGTTGCACATCAAATCTAAGCTGTCTGAAGTGTTTTTCGAAAGTTATCAACATTTTTATGTTTGGCCTTCCGGAATCGACCTTATCTCGGGATAAAAAATCGTTTTCTGCATTGTCCCATAACTTCACAGGGAAGCTTCAGAACATGAAATTTTGACCTCCCAATATAGCAGAAAGGGTCTTTCTAGTAGATGCACCTCAAATCTAAGCTGTCTGAAGTGTTTTTCCAAAGTTATCAACATTTTTACGTTTGGCGTTCTGGAATCGACCTTATCTCAGGCTGAAAACGTGTTGTCTGCATTGTGCCATAACTTTGCATGGAAGCTTCCGAACATGAAAATTTAACCTCCCACTATAGCAGAAGGGGTCTTTCTAGTAGTTGCAGATCAAATCTAAGCTGTCTGAAGTGTTTTTCCAAAGTTATCAACATTTTTATGTTTGGTGTTCCGGAATCGACCTTATCTCAAGCTGAAAACGTGTTTTACGCATTGTGCCATAACTTTGCAGGGAAGCTTCAGAACATGAAATTTTCACCTCCCACTATAGCAGAAAGGGTCTTTCTAGTAGTTGCACATCAAATCTAAGCTGTCTGAAGTGTTTTTCCAAAGTTATCAACATTTTTATGTTTGACGTTCTGGAATCGACCTTATTTCAGGCTGAAAACGCGTTTTCGGCATTGTGCCATAACTTTGCTGGGAAGCTTCAGAACATGAAATTTTCACGTCCCACTATAGCAGAAAGGGTCTTTCTAGTATTTGGACATCAAATCTAAGCTGTCTGAAGTGTTTTTCGAAAGTTATCAACATTTTTATGTTTGGCGTTCCGGAATCGACCTTATCTCAGGCTGAAAACGCGTTTTACGCATTGTGCCATAACTTTGCAGGGAAGCTTCAGAACATGAAATTTTCACCTCCCACTATAGCAGAAAGGGTCTTTCTAGTAGTTGCACATCAAATCTAAGCGGTCTGAAGTGTTTTTCGAAACTTATCAACATTTTTACGTTTGGCGTTTTGGAAACCACGTTATCTCAGGCTGAAAACGCGTTTTCTGCATTGTGCCATAACTTCTCAGGGAAGCTTCAGAACATGAAATGTTCACCTCCCACTATAGCAGAAAGGGTCTTTCTAGTAGTTGCACATCAAATCTAAGCTGTCTGAAGTGTTTTTCGAAAGTTATCAACATTTTCACGTTTGGCGTTCCGGAATCGACTTTATCTCAGGATGAAAAATCGTTTTCTGCATTGTGCCTAAACTTTGCAGGGAAGCTTCAGAACATGAAATTTTCACGTCCCACTATACCAAAAAGGGTCTTTCTAGTAGTTGCACATCAAATCTAAGCTGTCTGAAATGTTTTTCGAAAGTTATGAACATTTTTATGTTTCGCGTTCCGTAATCGACCTTATCTCAGGATGAAAAATCGTTTTCTGCATTGTCCCATAACTTTCCATGGGAAGCTTCAGAACATGAAATTTTGACCTCCCACTATAGCAGAAAGGGTCTTTCTAGTAGTTGCACATCAAATGTAAGCTGTCTGAAGTGTTTTTCCAAAGTTATCAATATTTTTATGTTTGGCGTTCTGAAATCGACTTTATCTCAGGCTGAAAACGCGTTTTACGCATTGTGCCATAACTTTGCAGGGAAGCTTCAGAACATGAAATTTTCACCTCCCACTGTAGCAGAAAGGGTCTTTCTAGTAATTGCACATCAAATCTAAGCTGTCTGAAGTGTTTTTAAAAAGTTATCAACACTTTTATGTTTGGCGTTCCGGAATCGACCTTATCTCAGGCTGAAAACACGATTTACGCATTCTGCCATAACTTTGCAGGGAAGCTTCCGAACATGAAATTTTCATATCCCACTATAGCAGAAAGGGTCTTTCTAGTAGTCTCACATCAAATATAAGCTGTCTGAAGTGTTTTTCGAAAGTTATCAACATTTTTATATTTGGCGTTCCGGAACCCACCTTATCTCAGGCTGAAAACGCGTTTCCTGCATTTTGCCATAACTTTGCAGGGAAGCTTCAGAACATGAAATTTTCACCTCCCACTATAGCAGCAAGTGTCTTTCTAGTAGTTGCACATCAAATCTAAGCTGTCTGATGTGTTTTTCCAAAGTTATGAACATTTTCATGTTTGGCGTTCGGGAATCAACCTTATCTCAGGCTGAAAACGCGTTTCCTGCATTGTGCCATAACTTTGCAGGGAAGCTTCAGAACATGAAATTTTAACATCCCACTATACCAGAAAGGGTCTTTCTAGTAGTTGCACATCAAATCTAAGCTGTCTGAAATGTTTTTCCAAAGTTTTCAACATTTTTATGTTTGGCGTTCGGGAACACACCTTATCTCAAGCTGAAAACGCGTTTTCTGCATTGTGCCTTAACTTTGCAGTAAACTTCAGAATAAGAAATTTTAACCTCCCACTGTTGCAGAAAGGGTCAGTCTTGTAGTTGCACATCAAATCGAAGCTGTCTGAAGTGTTATTCCAAAGTTATCAACATTTTCATCATTGGCATTCCGGAATCGACCTTATCTCAGGGTGAAAACGTGTTTTACGCATTGTGCCATAACTTTGCATAAAGATTCAGAACATGAAATTTTCACCTCCCACTATAGCAGAAAGGGTCTTTCTAGTAGTTGCACATCAAATCTAAGCTGTCTGAAGTGTTTTTCCAAAGTTTTCAACATTTTTATGTTTGGCGTTCCGGAACCCACCTCATCTCAGGCTGAAAACGTGTTTTCTGCATTGTGCCATAACTTTGCAGGGAAGCTTCAGAACATTAAATTTTCACCTCCCACTATATCAGAAAGGATCTTTCTAGTAGTTGCACATCACATCTAAGCTGTCTGAAGTGTTTTCCCGAAGTTATCAACATTTTTCTGTTTGGTGTTTCGGAATCGACCTAATCTCAGGCTGAAAACGCCTTTTCTGCATTGTGCCATAACTTTGCAGGGAAGCATCAGAACATGAAATTTTCATATCCCATTATAGCAGAAAGGGTCTTTCTAGTAGTTGCACATCAAATCTAAGCTGTCTGAAGTGTTTTTCCAAAGTTATAAACATTTTTATGTTTGGCATTACGGAATCGACCTTATCTCAGGCTGAATACGCGTTTTCTGCATTGTGCCATAACTTTGCAGCGAATCTTCAGAACATGAAATTTTCACATCCCACTATAGCAGAAAGGGTTTTTCTAGTACTTGTACATCAAATCCTAGCTGTCTGAAGTGTTTTTCCGAAGTTATGAACATTTTTATGTTTGGCGTTCCGGAATTGACCTTATGTGAGGCTGAAAACGCGTTTTCTGCATTATGACATAACTTTGCAGGGAAGCTTCAGAACATGAAATTTTAACCTCCCACTATAGCAGAAAGGGTCTCTCTAGTAGTTGCACATCAAATCTAAGCTGTCTGAAGTGTTTTTCCAGAATTATGAACATTTTTATGTTTGGCGTTCCGGAATCGACCTTATCTCAGGCTGAAAACGCGTTTTACGCATGGTGCCATAACTTTACAGGGAAGCTTCAGAACATGAAATTTTCACCTCCCACTATAGCAGAAAGGATCTTTCTTATAGTTGCACATCAATTGTAAGCGGTCTGAAGTGTATTTCAAAAGTTATCAACTTTTTTATGTTTGACGTTCCTGAATCAACCTTATCTCAGGCTGAAAACGCGTTTTACGCATTGTGCCATAACTTTGCAGGAAAGCTTCCGAACATGAAATTTTCACCTCCCACTTTAGCAGAAATGGTCTTTCTAGTACTTGCACATCAAATCTAAGCTGTCTGAAGTGTTTTTCCGAAGTTATTAACATTTTTATGTTTGGCGTTCCGGAATTGACCTTATGTGAGGCTGAAAACGTGTTTTCTGCATTGTGCCATAACTTCTCAGGGAAGCTTCAGAACATGAAATGTTCACCTCCCACGATAGCAGAAAGGGTCTTTCTGGTAGTTGCACATCAGATCTAAGCTGTCCGAAGTGTTTTTCGAAAGTTATCAACATTTTTATGTTTGGTGTTCCGGAATCGACCTTATCTCAGGATGAAAAATCGTTTTCTGCATTGTCCCATGACTTTCAAGGGAAGCTTCAGAACATGAATTTTCGACCTCCCACTATAGCAGAAAGGGTTTTTCGAGTAGTTGCACATCAAATCTAAGCTGTCTGAAGTGTTTTTCCAAAGTTATCAACATTTTTATGTTTGGCGTTTCGGAATCGACCTTATCTCAGGCTGAAAACGCGTTTTCTGCATTGTGCCATAACTTCTCAGGGAAGCTTCAGAACATGAAATGTTCACCTCCCACTATAGCAGAAAGTGTCTTGCTAGTAGTTGCACATCAAATCTAAGCTGTCCAAAGTGTTTTTCCAAAGTTATCAACATTTTAATGTTTGGCGTTACAGAATCGACCGTATCTCAGGATGAAAAATTGTTTTCTGAATTGTCCCATAACTTTCCAGGGAATCTTCAGAACATGAAATTTTCACCTCCCACTACAGCAGAAAGGGTCTTTATAATAGTTGCACATCAAATCTAAGCTGTCTGAAGTGTTTTTCGAAAGTTATCAACATTTTTATGTTTGGCCTTCCGGAATCGACCTCATCTCAGGCTGAAAACGTGTTTTACGCATTGGGCCATAACTTTCCAGGGAAGATTCCGAACATCAAATTTTCTCCACCCACTATAGCAGAAAGGGTCTTTCGAGCAGTTGCACATCAAATCTAAGCTGTCCGAAGTGTTTTTCCAAAGTTATCAACATTTTTATGTTTGGCGTTCCGGAATCGACCTTATCTCAGGCTGAAAACGCATTTTACGCATTGTGCCATAACTTTGCAGGGAAGCTTCAGAACATGAAATTTTCACCTCCCAGTATAGCAGAAAGGGTCTTTCTAGTAGTTGCACATCAAATCTAAGCTGTCTGAAGTGTTTTTACAAAGTTATCAACATTTTTATGTTTGGCGTTCCGGAATCGACCTTATCTCAGGCTGAAAACGCATTTTACGCATTGTGCCATAACTTTGCAGGGAAACTTCAGAACATGAAATTTTCTCCTCCCACTATAGCAGAAAGGGTATTTCTAGTAGTTGCACATCAAATCTAAGCTGTCTGAAATGTTTTTTTCCAAAGTTATCAACATTCTAATGTTTGGCGTTCCGGAATCATCCTCATCTCAGGCTGAAAACGCGTTTAACGCATTGTTCCATAAATTTGCAGGGAAGCTTCAGAACATCGATTTTTCAACTCCCACTATAGCAGAAAGGGTATTTCTCGTAGTTGCACATCAAATCTAAGCTGTCTGAAGAGTTTTTCCAAAGTTATCAACATTTTTATGTTTGGCGTTCCGGAATCGACCTTATCTCAGACTGAAAACGCGTTTTACGCATTGTGCCATAACTTTGGAGGGAAGCTTAGGAACATCGAATTTTCACCACCCACTATATCAGAAAGGGTCTTTCTAGTAGTTGTACATCAAATCTAAGCTGTCTGAAGTGTTTTTCCAAAGTTATCAACATTTTTATGTTTGGCGTTCCGGAATCGACCTTATCTCAGGCTGAAAATGCGTTTTACGCATTGTGCCATAACTTTGTATAAAGCTTCAGAACATGAAATTCTCACCTCCCACTATAGCAGAAAGGGTCTTTCACGTAGTTGCAGATCAAAACTAAGCTGTCTAAAATGTTTTTCCAAAGTCATCAACAGTTTTATATTTGGCATTCCGGAATCGATTTTATCCCAGGCTGAAAACGTGTTTTCCGCATTGTGCCATAACTTTGCAAGGAAGCTTCAAAACATGAAATTTTAAACTTCCACTATAGCAGAAAAGGTCTTTCTGGTAGTTGCACATCAAATCTAAGCTGTCTGAAGTGTTTTTCCAAACTTTTCAACATTTTTATGTTTGGCGTTCGGTAACCCACCTTATCTCAATCTGAAAACGCGTTTTCTGCATTGTGCCATAACTTTGCAGGGAAGCTTCAGAACATGACATTTAAACATCCCACTATAGTAGAAAGGGTCTTTCTACTAGTTGCACATCAAATCTAAGCTGTCTGAAGTGTCTTTCATAAGTTATCAACATTTTTATGTTTGGCGTTCCGGAATCGACCTTATCTCAGGCTGAAAACGTGTTTTACGCATTGTGCCATAACTTTGCATAAAACTTCATAACATTACATTTTCACATCCCACTATAGCAGAAAGGGTCTTTCTCGTAGTTGCACGTCAAATCTAAGCTGACTGATGTGTTTTTCCGAAGTTATCAACATTTTTATGTTTGGCGTTCCGGAATCGACCTTATCTCAGGCTGAGAACGCCTTTTACACTTTGTTTCATAACTTTGCAGGGACGCTTCAGAACATGACATTTTCAAATCCCACTATAGCAGAAAGGGTCTTTCTAGTAGTTGCACATCAAATCAATGCTGTCTGAAGTGTTTTTCCAAACTTTTCAACATTTTTATGTTTTGCGTTCGGTAACCCACCTTATCTCAATCTGAAAACGCGTTTTCTGCATTGTGCCATAACTTTGCAGGGAAGCTTCAGAACATGACATTTTCACCTCCCACTATAGTAGAAAGGGTCTTTCTACTAGTTGCACATCAAATCTAAGCTGTCTGAAGTGTTTTTCCAAAGTTATCAACATTTTTATGTTTGGGGTTCCGGAACCCACCTTATCTCAGCCTGAAAACGCGTTTTACATATTTTGCCATAACTTTGCAGGAAAGCTTCAGAACATGAAATTTTCACCTCCCACTATAGCAGAAAGTGTTTTTCTAGTAGTTGCACATCAAATCTAAGCTGTCTGAAGTGTTTTTCCAAAGTTATCAATATTTTTATGTTTGGCGTTCCGGAATCGACCTTATCTCAGGCTGAAAACGCGTTTCCTGCATTGTGGCATAACTTTGCAGGGAAGATTCAGAACATGAAATTTTCACCTCCCACTGTAGCAGAAAGGGTCTTTCTAGTAGTTGCACATCAAATCTAAGCTGTCTGAAGTGTTTTTCCAAAGTTATCAATATTTTTATGTTTGGCGTTCCGGAATCGACCTTATCTCAGGCTGAAAACGCGTTTCCTGCATTGTGGCATAACTTTGCAGGGAAGATTCAGAACATGAAATTTTCACCTCCCACTGTAGCAGAAAGGGTCTTTCTATTAGTTGCACATCAAATCTAAGCTGTCTGAAGTGTTTTTCCAAAGTTATCAACATTTTTATGTTTGGCGTTCTGGAACCCACCTTATCTCAGGCTGAAAACGCGTTTTCTGCATTGTGCCATAACTTTGCAGGGAAGCTTCCGAACATGAAATTTTCACATCCCACTATAGCAGAAAGGGTCTTTCTAGTAGTTGCACATCAAATCTAAGCTGTTTGAAGTGTTTTTCCAAAGTTAACACCATTTTTATGTTTGGCGTTCCAGAAACAACCTTTTCTCAGGCTAAAAACGCGTTTTACGCAATTTGCCCTAACTTTGCAGGAAACCTTCAGAACATGAAATTTTCACCTCCCACTATAGCAGGAAGTGTTTTTCTAGTAGTTGCACATCAAATCTAAGCTGTCTGAAGTGTTTTTCCAAAGTTATCAACATTTTTATGTTAGGCGTTACGGAATCGACCTTTTCTCCGGCTGAAAACGCGTTTTCTGCATTGTGCCATAACTTTGCAGGGAAGCTTCGGAACATGAAATTTTCACATCCCACTATAGCAGAAAGGGTCTTTCTAGTAGTTGCACATCAAATCTAAGCTGTTTGAAGTGTTTTTCCAAAGTTAACACCATTTTTATGTTTGGCGTTCCGGAACCCACCTTATCTCAGCCTGAAAACGCGTTTTACATATTTTGCCATAACTTTGCAGGGAAGCTTCAGAACATGAAATTTTAACATCCCACTATAGCAGAAAGGGTCTTTCTAGGAGTTGCGCATCAAATCTAAGCTGTTTGAAGTGTTTTTCCAAAGTTAACACCATTTTTATGTTTGGTGTTCCAGAAACAACCTTATCTCAGGCTGAAAACGCGTTTTACATATTTTGCCATAACTTTGCAGGAAAGCTTCAGAACATGAAATTTTCACCTCCCACTATAGCAGAAAGTGTTTTTCTAGTAGTTGCACATCAAGTCTAAACTGTCTGAAGTGTTTTTCCAAAGTTATCAATATTTTTATGTTTGGCGTTACGGAATCGACCTTATCTCAGGCTGAAAACGCGTTTCCTGCATTGTGGCATAACTTTGCAGGGAAGCTTCAGAACATGAAATGTTCACCTCCCACTGTAGCAGAAAGGGTCTTTCTAGTAGTTGCACATCAAATCTAACCTGTCTGAAGTGTTTTTCCAAAGTTATCAACATTTTTATGTTTGGCTTTCTGGAACCCACCTTATCTCAGGCTGAAAACGCGTTTTCTGCATTGTGCCATAACTTTGCAGGGAAGCTTCAGAACATGACATTTTCACCTCCCACTATAGCAGAAAGGGTCTTTCTAGTAGTTGCACATCAAATCTAAGCTGTCTGAAGTGTTTTTCCAAAGTTATCAATATTTTTATGTTTGGCGTTCCGGAATCGACCTTATCTCAGGCTGAAAACGCGTTTCCTGCATTGTGGCATAACTTTGCAGGGAAGCTTCAGTACATGAAATTTTCACCTCCCACTGTAGCAGAAAGGGTCTTTCTAGTAGTTGCACATCAAATCTAAGCTGTCTGAAGTGTTTTTCCAAAGTTATCCACATTTTTATGTTTGGCGTTCTGGAACCCACCTAATCTCAGGCTGAAAACGCTTTTTCTGCATTGTGCCATAACTTTTCAAGGAAGCTTCAGAACATGAAATGTTCGCCTCCCAGTATAGCAGATAGGGTCTTTCTAGTAGTTGCAAATCAAATCTAAGCTGTCTGAAGTGTTTTTCCAAAGTTATCAGCATTTTTATGTTTGGCTTTCTGGAACCCACCTTATCTCAGGCTGAAAACGCGTTTTCTGCATTGTGCCATAACTTTGCAGGGAAGCTTCAGAACATGAAATTTTCACCTCCCACTATAGCAGAAACGGTCTTTCTAGTAGTTGCACATCAAATCTAAGCTGTCTGAAGTGTTTTTCCAAAATTGTCAACATTTTTATGTTTGGCGTTCTGGAACCCACCTTATCTAAGGCTGAAAACGCGTTTTCTGCATTGTGCCATAACTTTGCAGGGAAGCTTCAGAACATGACATTTTCACCTCCCACTATAGCAGAAAGGGTCTTTCTAGTAGTTGCACATCAAATCTAAGTTGTCTGAAGTGTTTTTCCAAAGTTATCAACATTCTTATGTTTGGCGTTACGGAATCGACCTTATCTCAGCCTGAAAACGCGTTTAACATATTTTGCCATAACTTTGCAGGGAAGCTTCAGAACATGAAATTTTAACATCCCACTGTAGCAGAAAGGGTCTTTCTAGTAGTTGCACATCAAATCTAAGCTGTTTGAAGTGTTTTTCCAAAGTTAACACCATTTTTATGTTTGGCGTTCCAGAAACAACCTTTTCTCAGGCTAAAAACGCGTTTTACGCAATTTGCCCTAACTTTGCAAGAAACCTTCAGAACATGAAATTTTCACCTCCCACTATAGCAGGAAGTGTTTTTCTAGTAGTTGCACATCAAATCTAAGCTGTCTGAAGTGTTTTTCCAAAGTTATCAACATTTTTATGTTAGGCGTTACGGAATCGACCTTTTCTCCGGCTGAAAACGCGTTTTCTGCATTGTGCCATAACTTTGCAGGGAAGCTTCCGAACATGAAATTTTCACATCCCACTATAGCAGAAAGGGTCTTTCTAGTAGTTGCACATCAAATCTAAGCTGTTTGAAGTGTTTTTCCAAAGTTAACACCATTTTTATGTTTGGCGTTCCGGAACCCACCTTATCTCAGCCTGAAAACGCGTTTTACATATTTTGCCATAACTTTGCAGGGAAGCTTCAGAACATGAAATTTTAACATCCCACTATAGCAGAAAGGGTCTTTCTAGGAGTTGCGCATCAAATCTAAGCTGTTTGAAGTGTTTTTCCAAAGTTAACACCATTTTTATGTTTGGTGTTCCAGAAACAACCTTATCTCAGGCTGAAAACGCGTTTTACATATTTTGCCATAACTTTGCAGGAAAGCTTCAGAACATGAAATTTTCACCTCCCACTATAGCAGAAAGTGTTTTTCTAGTAGTTGCACATCAAATCTAAACTGTCTGAAGTGTTTTTCCAAAGTTATCAATATTTTTATGTTTGGCTTTCTGGAATCGACCTTATCTCAGGCTGAAAACGCGTTTCCTGCATTGTGGCATAACTTTGCAGGGAAGCTTCAGAACATGAAATGTTCACCTCCCACTGTAGCAGAAAGGGTCTTTCTAGTAGTTGCACATCAAATCTAAGCTGTCTGAAGTGTTTTTCCAAAGTTATCAACATTTTTATGTTTGGCTTTCTGGAACCCACCTTATCTCAGGCTGAAAACGCGTTTTCTGCATTGTGCCATAACTTTGCAGGGAAGCTTCCGAACATGAAATTTTCACATCCCACTATAGCAGAAAGGGTCTTTCTAGTAGTTGCACATCAAATCTAAGCTGTCTGAAGTGTTTTTCCAAAGTTATCAACATTTTTATATTTGGCGTTACGGAATCGACCTTTTCTCCGGCTGAAAACGCGTTTTCTGCATTGTGCCATAACTTTGCAGGGAAGCTTCAGAACATGATATTTTAACCTCCCACTATAGCAAAAACGGTCATTCTAGTAGTTGCACATCAAATCTAAGCTGTCTTGAAGTGTTTTTCTAAAGTTATCAACATTTTTATGTTTGGCGTTCCGGAACCCACCTTATCTCAGCCTGAAAACGCGTTTTACATATTTTGCCATAACTTTGCAGGGAAGCTTCAGAACATGAAATTTTAACATCCCACTATAGCAGAAAGGGTCTTTCTAGTAGTTGCACATCAAATCTAAGCTGTTTGAAGTGTTTTTCCAAAGTTAACACCATTTTTATGTTTGGTGTTCCAGAAACAACCTTATCTCAGGCTGAAAACGCGTTTTACATATTTTGCCATAACTTTGCAGGAAAGCTTCAGAACATGAAATTTTCACCTCCCACTATAGCAGAAAGTGTTTTTCTAGTAGTTGCACATCAAGTCTAAACTGTCTGAAGTGTTTTTCCAAAGTTATCAATATTTTTATGTTTGGCTTTCTGGAACCCACCTTATCTCAGGCTGAAAACGCGTTTTCTGCATTGTGCCATAACTTTGCAGGGAAGCTTCAGAACATGACATTTTCACCTCCCACTATAGCAGAAAGGGTCTTTCTAGTAGTTGCACATCAAATCTAAGCTGTCTTAAGTGTTTTTCCAAAGTTATCAATATTTTTATGTTTGGCGTTCCGGAATCGACCTTATCTCAGGCTGAAAACGCGTTTCCTGCATTGTGGCATAACTTTGCAGGGAAGCTTCAGTACATGAAATTTTCACCTCCCACTGTAGCAGAAAGGGTCTTTCTAGTAGTTGCACATCAAATCTAAGCTGTCTGAAGTGTTTTTCCAAAGTTATCCACATTTTTATGTTTGGCGTTCTGGAACCCACCTAATCTCAGGCTGAAAACGCTTTTTCTGCATTGTGCCATAACTTTTCAAGGAAGCTTCAGAACATGAAATGTTCGCCTCCCAGTATAGCAGATAGGGTCTTTCTAGTAGTTGCAAATCAAATCTAAGCTGTCTGAAGTGTTTTTCCAAAGTTATCAGCATTTTTATGTTTGGCTTTCTGGAACCCACCTTATCTCAGGCTGAAAACGCGTTTTCTGCATTGTGCCATAACTTTGCAGGGAAGCTTCAGAACATGAAATTTTCACCTCCCACTATAGCAGAAACGGTCTTTCTAGTAGTTGCACATCAAATCTAAGCTGTCTGAAGTGTTTTTCCAAAATTGTCAACATTTTTATGTTTGGCGTTCTGGAACCCACCTTATCTAAGGCTGAAAACGCGTTTTCTGCATTGTGCCATAACTTTGCAGGGAAGCTTCAGAACATGACATTTTCACCTCCCACTATAGCAGAAAGGGTCTTTCGAGTAGTTGCACATCAAATCTAAGTTGTCTGAAGTGTTTTTCCAAAGTTATCAACATTCTTATGTTTGGCGTTACGGAATCGACCTTATCTCAGCCTGAAAACGCGTTTAACATATTTTGCCATAACTTTGCAGGGAAGCTTCAGAACATGAAATTTTAACATCCCACTGTAGCAGAAAGGGTCTTTCTAGTAGTTGCTCATCAAATCTAAGCTGTCTGAAGTGTTTTTCCAAAGTTATCAATATTTTTATGTTTGGCGTTCCGGAATCGACCTTATCTCAGGCTGAAAACGCGTTTCCTGCATTATGGCATAACTTTGCAGGGATGCTTCAGAACATGAAATTTTCACCTCCCACTATAGCAGAAAGGGTCTTTCTAGTAGTTGCACATCAAATCTAAGCTGTCAGAAGTGTTTTTCCAAAGTTATCAACATTCTTATGTTTGGCGTTCCGGAATCAACCTTATCTCAGGTTGAAAATGCGTTTTACGCAATTTGCCATAACTTTGCAGGAAAGCTTCAGAACATGAAATTTTCACCTCCCACTATAGCAGAAAGGGTCTTTCTAGTAGTTGCACATCAAATCTAAGTTGTCTGAAGTGTTTTTCCAAAGTTATCAACATTCTTATGTTTGGCGTTCCGGAATCAACCTTATCTCAGGCTGAAAACGCGTTTTACGCATTGTGCCATAACTTTGCAGGAAACTTCAGAATAAGAAATTTTAACCTCCCACTGTTGCAGAGAGGGTCTGTCTTGTAGTTGCACATCAAATCGAAGCTGTCTGAAGTGTTTTTCCAAAGTTATCAACATTTTCATGTTTGGCGTTCCGGAATCGACCTTATCTCAGGCTGAAAACGCATTTTCTCCATTGTGCCATAACTTTGCAGGGAAGATTCAGAACATGAAATTTTCACCTCCCACTATAGCAGAAATGGTCTTTCTAGTAGCTGCACGTCAAATCTAAGCTGTCTGAAGTGTTTTTCCAAAGTTTTCAACATTTTTATGTTTGGCGTTCCGGAACCCACCTCATCTCAGGCTGAAAACGTGTTTTCTGCATTGTGCCATAACTTTGCAGGGAAGCTTCATAACATGAAATTTTCACCTCCCACTATATCAGAAAGGATCTTTCTAGTAGTTGCACATCACATCTAAGCTGTCTGAAGTGTTTTTCCAAAGTTATCAACATTTTTATGTTTGGCGTTCCGGAATCAACCTTATCTCAAGCTGAAAACGTATTTTACGCATTGTGCCATAACTTTGCAGGAAAGCTTCAGAACATTAAATTTTCACCTCCCACTATAGCAGAAAGGGTCTTTCTAGTAGTTGCACATCAAATCTAAGCTGTCTAAAGAGTTTTTCCAAAGTTATCAATATTTTTATGTTTGGCGTTCCGGAATCGACCTTATCTCAGGCTGAAAACGCGTTTCCTGCATTGTGGCATAACTTTGCAGGGAAGCTTCAGAACATCGAATTTTCACCTTCCACAATGGCAGAAATGGTCTTTCTCGTAGTTGCACATCAAATCTAAGCTGTCTGAAGTGTTTTTCCAGAATTATGAACATGTTTATGTTTGGCGTTCCGGAATCGACCTTATCTCAGGCTGAAAACCCGTTTTACGCATGGTGCCATAACTTTGCAGGGAAGCTTCAGAACATCAAATTTTCACCTCCCACTATAGCAGAAACGGTCTTTCTCGTAGTTGCACATCAAATCTAAGCTATCTGAAGTGTTTTTCCAAAGTTATCAACATTTTTATGTTTGGCGTTCCGGAATCGACCTTATCTCAGGCTGAAAACGCATTTTCTGCATTGTGCCATAACTTGGCAGGGAAGCTTCAGAACATGAAATTTTAAACTTGTGCTATAGCAGAAAGGGTCTTTCTAGTAGTTGTACATCAAATTTATGCTGTCTGAAGTGTTTTTCCAAAGTTATCCACATTTTAATGTTTGGCGTTCTGGAATCGACCTTATCTCACGCTGAAAACGCATTTTACGCATTGTGCCATAACTTTGCATAAAGCTTCAGAACATGAAATTTTCACCTCCCGCTATAGTAGAAAGGGTCTTTCCAGTAGTTGCACATCGAATCTAAGCTGTCTGAAGTGTCTTTTCAAAGTTATCAACACTTTTATGTTTGGCGTTCCGGAATCGTCCTTATCTCAGGCTGAAAACGCGTTTTACGCATGGTGCCATAACTTTGCAGGGAAGCTTCAGAACATCGAATTTTCACCTCCCACAATAGCAGAAACGGTCTTTCGAGTAGTTGCACATCACATCTAAGCTGTCTGAAGTGTTTTTCCAAAGTTATCTACATTTTTATGTTTGGCGTTCCGGAATCGACCTTATGTCACGCTGAAAAATGTTTTTTCTGCATTGTGCCATAACTTTGCAGGGAAGCTTCAGAACATGAAATTTTCACATCCCACTATAGCAGAAAGGGTCTTTCTCGTAGTTGCACATTAAAGCTAAGCTGTCTGAAGTGTTTTTCCAAACTTGTCAACATTTTTATGTTTGGCGTTCCGGAGTCGACCTTATCTCAGGCTGAAAACGGTTTTTACGCATTGTGCCACAACTTTGCATAAAGCTTCAGAACATGAAATTTTCACCTCCCACTATAGCAGAAAGGGTCTTTCTAGTAGTTGCACATCAAATCTAAGCTGTCTGGTGTTTTTCCAAAGTTATCAACATTTTTATGTTTGGCGTTCCGGAATCGACCTTATCTCAGGCTGAAAACGCGTTTTCGGAATTGTGCCATAACTTTGCAGGGTAGCTTCGGAACATGAGATTTTCACATCCCACTATAGCAGAAAGGGTCTTTCTAGTAGTTGCACTTCAAATCTAAGCTCTCTGAAGTGTTTTTCGAAAGTTATCAACATTTTTATGTTTGGCGTTCCGGAACCCACCTTATCTCAGGCTGAAAACGTGTTTTAAGCATTGTGCCATAACTTTGCAAAAAGCTTCAGAACATGAAATTTTCACCTCCCACTATAGCAGAAAGGGTCTGTCTTGTAGTTGCACATCAAATCGAAGCTGTCTGAAGTGTTTTTCCAAAGTCATCAACATTTTTATGTTTGGCGTTCCGGAATCGACCTTATCTCAGGCTGAAAACGCATTTCACGCATTGTGCCATAACTTTTTTGGGAAGCTTCAGATCATCGAATTTTCACCACCCACTATATCAGAAAGGGTCTTTCTAGTAGTTGCACATAAAATCTAAGCAGTCTGAAGTGTTTTTCCAAAGTTATCAACATTTTTATGTTTGGCGTACCGGAATCTATCTTATCTCAGGCTGAAGACGTGTTTTCTGCATTGTGCCATAACTTTGCAGGGAAGCTTCAGAATATGATATTTTAACCTCCCACTATTCCAGAAAGGGTCTGTCTTGTAGTTGCACATCAAATCTAAGCTGTCTGAAGTGTTTTTCCAAAGTTATCAACATTTTTATGTTTGGCGTTCCGGAACCCACCTTATCTCAGGCTGAAAACGCGTTTTCGGAATTGTGCCATAACTTGCCAGGGAAGCTTCAGAACATGAAATTTCCACCTCCCACTATAGCAGAAAGGGTCTTTCTAGTAGTTGCACATTAAATCTAAACTGTCTGATATGTTTTTCCAAAGTCATCTACTTTTTTCTGTTTGGCGTTCTGGAACCCACCTTATCTCAGTCTGAAAACGCGTTTTCTGCATTGTGCCATAACTTTGCAGGGAAGCTTCAGAACATGAAATTTTCACCTCCCACTATAGCAGAAAGGGTTTTTCTAGTAGTTGCACATCAAATCTAAGCTGTCTGAAGTGTTTTTCCAAAGTTATTAACATTTTTATGTTTGGCGTTCCGGAATCGACCTTTTCTGAGACTGAAAACGCGTTTTACGCATTGTGCCATAACTTTGGAGGGAAGCTTCAGAACATGAAATTTTCACCTCCCACTTCAGCAGAAAGGGTATATCTAGTAGTTGCACATCAAATCTAAGCTGTCTGTAGACTTTTTCCTGAGTTATCAACATTTTTATGTCTGGCGTTCTGAAATCAACCTCATCTCAGGCTGAAAACGCGTTTTACGCATTGTGCCATAACTTTGCAGGGAATCTTCAGAACATGATATTTTCACCTCCCACTATAGTAGAAAGGGTCTTTCTAGTAGTTGCACATCAAATCTAATCTGTCTGAAGTGTTTTTCCAAAGTTATCAACATTTTTATTTTTGGCGTTCCGGAATGGACCTTTTCTCAGGCTGAAAACGCGTTTTCTGCATTGTGCCATAACTTTGCAGGGAAGCTTTAGAACATGAAATTTTCACCTCCCAATATAGCAGAAATGGTCTTTCTAGTAGTTGCACATCAAATCTAAGCTGTCTGAAGTGCTTTTCGAAAGTTATCAACATTTTTATGTTTGGCGTTCCGGATCGCACCTTATTGAAAACGCATTTTCTGCATTGTGCCATAACTTTGCAGGGAAATTCAGAACATGAAATTTTCACCTCCCACTATAGCAGAAAGGGTCTTTCTAGTAGTTGCTCATCAAATCTAAGCTGTTTGAAGTGTTTTTCGAAAGTTATCAACATTTTTATGTTTGGCGTTCCGGAATCGACCTTATCTCAGGCTGAAAACACGATTTACGCATTCTGCCATAACTTTGCAGGGAAGCTTCTGAACACGAAATTTTCAAATCCCACTATAGCAGAAAGGGTCTTTCTAGCGGTTGCACATCAAATCTAAGCTGTCTGAAGTGTTTTTCCAAAGTTATCAACACTTTTATGTTTGCCGTTCTGAAATCAACCTCATCTCAGGCTGAAAACGCGTTTTACGCATTGTGCCATAACTTTGCAGGGAAGCTTCAGAACATGAAATTTTAACCTCCCACTATAGCAGAAAGGGTCTTTCTAGTAGGTGCACATCAAATCTTAGTTGTCTGAAGTGTTTTTCCAAAGTTCTGAACATTTTTATGTTTGGCGTTTCGGAATCGACCTTATCTCAGCCTGAAAACGCGCTTTATATATTTTGCCATAACTTTGCAGGGAAGCTTCAGAACATGACATTTTAAGCTCCCACTATAGCAGAAAGGGTATTTCAAGTAGTTGCACATCAAATCTAAGTTGTCTGAAGTGTTTTTCCAAAGTTATCAACATTCTTATGTTTGGCGTTCCGGAATCAACCTTATCTCAGGCTGAAAACGCGTTTTACGCATTGTGCCATAACTTTGCAGGAAAGCTTCAGAACATGAAATTTTCAAATCCCACTATAGCAGAAAGGGTCTTTCTAGTAGTTGCACATCAAATCTAAGCTGTCTGAAGTGTTTTTCCAAAGTTATAAACATTTTTATGTTTGGCGTTCTGAAATCAACCTTATCTCAGCCTGAAAACGCGTTTTACGCATTGTGCCACAACTTTGCAGGAAAGCTTCAGAACATGAAATTTTCAAATCCCACTATAGAAGAAAGGGTCTTTCTAGTAGTTGCACATCAAATCTAAGCTGTCTGAAGTGTTCTTCCAAAGTTATCAACATTTTTATGTTTGGCGTTCCGGAATCGACCTTATCTCAGGCTGAAAACGCGTTTTCTGCATTGTGCCATAACTTTGCAGGGAAGCTTCAGAACATGAAATTTTAACCTCCTACTATAGCAGAATGCGTCTTTCTAGTAATTGCATATCAAATCTTAGCTGTCTGAAGTGTTTTTCCAAAGTTCTGAACATTTTTATGTTTGGCGTTCTGAAATCAACCTCATCTCAGGCTGAAAACGCGTTTTACGCATTGCGCCATAACTTTGCAGGAAAGCTTCAGAACATGAAATTTTCAAATCCCACTATAGCAGAAAGGGTCTTTCTAGTAGTTGCACATCAAATCTAAGCTGTCGAAAGTGTTTTTCCAAAGTTATCAACATTTTCATGTATGGCGTTTCGGAATCGACCTTATCTCAGCCTGAAAACGCGCTTTATATATTTTGCCATAACTTTGCAGGGAAGCTTCAGAACATGAAATTTTAACATCCCACTATTGCAGAAATCGTATTTCTAGTAGTTGCACTTCAAATCTAAGCTGTCTGAAGTGTATTTCCAAAGTTATCAACATTTTTATGTTTGGCGTTCTGGAATCGACCTTATCTCAGGCTGAAAACGCGAATTCTGCATTGTGCCATGACTTTGCAGGGAAGCTTCAGAACATGAAATTATCACCACCCACTATAGCAGAAAGGGTCTTTCTAGTAGTTGCACATCAAATCTAAGTTGTCTGAATTGTTTTTCCAAAGTTATCAACATTTTTATGTTTGGTGTTCCGGAACCCACCTTATCTCTGGCTGAAAACGCATTTTCTGCATTGTGCCATGACTTTGCAGGGAAGCTTCAGAACATGAAATTTTCACCTCCCACTATAGCAGAAAGGGTCTTTCTAGTAGTTGCACATCAAACGTAAACTGTCTGAAGTGTTTTTCCAAAGTTGTCAACGTTTTTATGTTTGGCGTTCCGGAATCGACCTTATCTCAGGCTGAAAACGCGTTTTCTGCATTGTTCCTTAACTTTGCAGGGAAGCATCAGAACATGAAATTTTCAGCTCCCACCATGACAAACAGGGTCTTTCTAATAGTTGCACATCAAATCTAAGTTGTCTGAAGTGTTTTTCGAAAGTTATCAACATTTTTATGTTTGGCGTTCCGGAACCCACCTTATCTCAGGCTGAAAACGCGTTTTCTGCATTGTGCCATAACTTTGCAGGGAAGCTTCAGAACATGAAATTTTAACCTCCCACTGTAGCAGAAAGGGTCTTTCTAGTAGTTGCACATCAAATCTAAGCTGTCTGAAGTGTTTTTCCAAAGTTATCAACATTTTTATGTTTGGCGTTCTGGAATCGACCTTATCTCAGGCTGAAAACGCGTTTTACGCATTGTGCAATAACTTTGCCGGGAAGCTTCAGAAAATGAAATTTTCACCCACCACGATAGCAGAAAGGGTCTTTCTAGTCGTTGCACATTAAATCTAAGCTGTCTGAAGTGTTTTTCCAAAGTTATCAACATTTTTACGTTTGCTGCTCCGGAACCCACATTATCTCGGGCTGAAAACGCGTTTTCTGCATTGTGCCATAACTTTGCAGGGAAGCTTCAGAACATTAAATTTTAACCTCCCACTGTGGCAGAAAGGGTCTTTCTAGTAGTTGCACATCAAATCTAAGCTGTCTGAAGTGTTTTTCCAAAGTTATCAACATTTTTAAGTTTGGCGTTCCGGAATCCACTTTATCTCAGGCTGAAAACGCGTTTTCTGCATTGTTCCTGAACTTTGCAGGGAAGCATCAGAACATGAAATTTTCAGCTCCCACCATGACAAACAGGGTCTTTCTAATAGTTGCACATCAAATCTAAGTTGTCTGAAGTGTTTTTCGAAAGTTATCAACATTTTTATGTTTGGCGTTCCGGAACCCACCTTATCTCCGGCTGAAAACGCGTTTTATGCATTGTTCCTTAACTTTGCAGGGAAGCATCAGAACATGAAATTTTCAGCTCCCACTATGACAAACAGGGTCTTTCTTATAGTTGCACATCAAATTTAATCTGTCTGAAGTGTTTTTCGAAAGTTATCAACATTTTTATGTTTGGCATTTCGGAACCCACCTTGTCTCAGGCTGAAAACGCGTTTTCTGCATTGTGCCATAACTTTGAAGGAATGCTTCAGAACATGAAAGTTTCACCTCCCACTATAGCAGAAAGGGTCTTTTTAGTAGTTACACATCAAATCTAAGCTGTCTGAAGGGTTTTTCCAAAGTTATCAACATTTTTACGTTTGGCGTTCCGGACCCCTCTTTATCTCAGGCTGAAGACGCGTTTTACGCGTTGTGCCATAACTTTGCAGGGAAGTTCCAGAAAATGAAATTTTCACCTCCCACTATAGCAGAAAGGGTTTTTCTAGTAGTTGCACATCAAATCTAAGCCGTCTGAAGTGTTTTTCCAAAGTTATAAACATTTTTATGTTTGGCGTTCCGGAATCCACTTTATCTCAGGCTGAAAACGCGTTTTCTGCATTGTTCCTTAACTTTGCAGGGAAGCATCAGAACATGAAATTTTCAGCTCCCACCATGACAAACAGGGTCTTTCTAATAGTTGCACATCAAATCTAAGTTGTCTGAAGTGTTTTTCGAAAGTTATCAACATTTTTATGTTTGGCGTTCCGGAACCCACCTTATCTCCGCCTGAAAACGCGTTTTGTGCATTGTTCCTTAACTTTGCAGGGAAGCATCAGAACATGAAATTTTCAGCTCCCACTATGACAAACAGGGTCTTTCTTATAGTTGCACATCGAATCTAATCTGTCTGAAGTGTTTTTCGAAAGTTATCAACATTTTTATGTTTGGCGTTTCGGAACCCACCTTGTCTCAGGCTGAAAACGCGTTTTACGCATTGTGCAATAACTTTGCAGGGAAGCTTCAGAAAATTAAAATTTTCACCTCCCACTATAGCAGAAAAGGTTTTTCTAGTAGTTGCACATCAAATCTAAGCTGTTTGAAGTGTTTTTCCAAAGTTATCAACATTTTTATGTTTGGCGTTCCGGAATCAATCTTATCTCCGGCTGAAAACGCATTTTCTGCATTGTGCCATAACTTTGCAGGAAAGCTTCAGAAAATGAAATTTTCACCTCCCACTATAGCAGAAAGGGTCTTTCTTGTAGTTGCACATCAAATCTAACCTGTCTGAAGTGTTTTTCGAAAGTTATCAACATTTTTATGTTTGGCGTTCCAGAACCAACCTTATCTCAGGCTGAAAACGCGTTGTCTGCATTGTGCCACAACTTTGCATGGAAGCTTCCGAACATGAAAGTTTTACCTCCCACTATAGCAGAAAGGGTCTTTCTAGCAGTTGCACATCAAATCTAAGCCGTCTGAAGTGTTGTTCCAAAGTGATAAACTTTTTTACGTTTGGCGTTTCGGAACCCACCTTATCTCAGGCTGAAAACGCGTTTTACGCATTGTGCCACAACTTCTCAGGGAAGCTTCAGAACATGAAATGTTCACCTATCACTATAGCAGAAAGGGTCTTTCTAGTAGTTGCACATCAAATCTAAGCTGTCTGAAGTGTTTTTCCATAGTTATCAACATTTTTACGTTTGGCGTTCCGGAATCGACCTTATCTCAGGCTGAAAACGCGTTTAACGCATTGTGCCATAACTTCTCAGGGAAGCTTCAGAACATGAAATGTTCACCTCCCACTATAGCAGAAAGGGTCTTTCTAGTCGTTGAACATCAAATCTAAGCTGTCTGAAGTGTTTTTCCATAGATATCAACATTTTTATGTTTGGGGTTCCTAAATCGACCTTATCTCAGGCTGAAAACGCGTTTTCTGCAGTGTGCCATAACTTCTCAGGGAAGCTTCAGAACATGAAATGTTCACCTCCCACTATAGCAGAAAGGGTCTTTCTAGAAGTTGCACATCAAATCTAAGCTGTCTGAAGTGTTTTTCCAAAGTTATCAACATTTTTATGTTTGGAGTTACAGAATCGACCTAATCTCAGGATGAAAAATTGTTTTCTGCATTGTCCCATAACTTTCCAGGGAAGCTTCAGAACATGAAATTTTGACCTAACACTATAGCAGAAAGGGTCTTTCTAGTAGTTGCACATCAAATCTAAGCTGTCTGAAGTGTTTTTCGAAAGTTATCAACATTTTTATGTTTGGCGTTCCAGAATCGACCTTATCTCAGGCTGAAAACGCGTTGTCTGCATTGTGCCATAACTTTGCATGGAAGCTTCCGAACATGAAATGTTTACCTCCCACTATAGCAGAAAGGGTCTTTCTAGCAGTTGCACATCAAATCTATTCTGTCTGAAGTGTTGTTCCAAAGTGATAAACATTTTTACGTTTGGCGTTTCGGAACCCACCTTATCTCAGGCTGAAAACGCGTTTTACGCATTGTGCCACAACTTCTCAGGGAAGCTTCAGAACATGAAATGTTCACCTCCCACTATAGCAGAAAGGGTCCTTCTAGTAGTTGCACATCAAATATAAGCTGTCTGAAGTGTTTTTCCATAGTTATCAACATTTTTATGTTTGGCGTTCCGGAATCGACCTTATCTCAGGCTGAAAAGGCGTTTAACGCATTGTGCCATAACTTTTCAGGGAAGCTTCAGAAAATGAAATGTTCACGTCCCACTATAGCAGAAAGGGTCTTTCTAGTCGTTGCACATCAAATGTAAGCTGTCTGAAGTGTTTTTCCATAGATATCAACATTTTGATGTTTGGTTTTCCTAAATTGACCTTATCTCAGGCTGAAAACGCGTTTTCTGCATTGTGCCATAACTTCTCAAGGAAGCTTCAGAACATGAAATGTTCACCTCCCACTAGAGCAGAAAGGGTCTTTCTAATAGTTGCACATCAAATCTAAGCTGTCTGAAGTGTTTTTCCAAAGTTATCAACATTTTTATGTTTGGCGTTCCGGAATCGACCTTATCTCAGGATGAAAAATCGTTTTCTGCATTGTCCCATAACTTTCCAGGGAAGCTTCAGAACATGAAATTTTGACCTCCCACTATAGCAGAAAGGGTCTTTCTAGTAGTTGCACATCAAATCTAAGCTGTCTGAAGTGTTTTTCGAAAGTTATCAACATTTTTATGTTTGGCGTTCCAGAATCGACCTTATCTCAGCCTGAAAACGCGTTTTACGCATTGTGCCATAACTTTGCAGGGATGCTTCAGAAAATGAAATTTTCACCTCCCACTAAAGCAGAAAGGGTCTTTCTAGTAGTTGCACATCAAATCTAAGCTGTCTGAAGTGTTGTTCCAAAGTTATCAACATTTTTACGCTTGACGTTCCGGAACCCACCTTATCTCAGGCTGAGAACGCTTTTTCTGCATTGTGCCATAACTTCTCAGGGAGGCTTCAGAACATCAAATGTTCACCTCCCACTTTAGCAGAAAGGGTCTTTCTAGTAGTTGCACATCAAATCTAAGCTGTCTGAAGTGTATCTCGAAAGTAATCAACATTTTTATGTTTGGTGTTCCTGAATCGACCTTATCTCAGGCTGAAAACGCGTTGTCTGCATTGTGCCATAACTTTACATGGAAGCTTCGGAACATGAAATTTTAACCTACCACTATAGCAGAAAGGGTCTTTCTAGTAGTTGCACATCAAATATAAGCTGTCTGATGTGTTTTTCCAAAGTAATCAACATTGTTATGTGTGGCGTTTCGGAATCGACCTTATCTCAGGCTGAAAACGCGTTTTACGCATTGTGCCATATCTTTGCAGGGAAGCTTCCGAACATGATATTTTAACCTCCCACTATAGCAGAAAGGGTCCTTCTAGTAGTTGCACATCAAATCTAAGCTGTCTGAAGTGTTTTTCCAAAGTTATCAACATTTTTATGTTTGGCGTTCCGGAATCGACCTTATCTCAGGCTGAAAACGCTTTTTACGCTTTGTGCCATAACTTTGCAGGGAAGCTTCAGAAAATGAAATTTTCACCTCCCACTATAGCAGAAAGGGTTTTTCTAGTAGTTGCACATCAAATCTAAGCTGTCTGAAGTGTTTTTCCAAAGTTATCAACATTGTTATGTTTGGCGTTCCGGAATCAACCTTATCTCAGGCTGAAAACGCATTTTCTGCATTGTGCCATAACTTTGCAAGGAAGCTTCAGAACATGAAATTTTCATCTCCCACTATAGCAGAAAGGGTCTTTCTAGTAGTTGCAGATCAAATCGAAGCTGTCTGAAGTGTTTTTCGAAAGTTATCAACATTTTTATGTTTGGCGTTCCAGAATCGACCTTATCTCAGGCTGAAAACGCCTTGTCTGCCTTGTGCCATAACTTTGCAGGGAAGCTTCAGGAAATGAAATTTTCACCTCTCACTATAGCAGAAAGGGTCTTTCTAGTAGTTGCACATCAAATCTAAGCTGTCTGAAGTGTTTTTCCAAAGTTATCAACATTTTTATGTTTGGCGTTCCAGAATCGACCTTATCTCAGCCTGAAAACGCGTTTTACGCATTGTGCCATAACTTTGCATGGAAGCTTCCGAACATGAAATTTTAACCAACCACTATAGCAGAAAGGGTCTTTCTAGTAGTTGCACATCAAATATAAGCTGTCTGATGTGTTTTTCCAAAGTTATCAACATTGTTATGTATGGCGTTCCGGAATCGACCTTATCTCAGGCTGAAAACGCGTTTTACGCATTGTGCCAAAACTTTGCAGGGAACCTTTAGAACATGAAATGTTCACCTCCCAGTATAGCAGAAAGGGTCTTTCTACTAGTTGCACATCAAATCTATGCTGTCTGAAGTGTTATTCCAAAGTGATCAACATTTTTACGTTTTGCGTTTCGGAACCCACCTTATCTCAGGCTGATACCGCGTTTTCTGCATTGTGCCATAACTTCTCAGGGAAGCTTCAGAACATGAAATGTTCACCTCCCACTATAGCAGAAAGGGTCTTTCTAGTAGTTGCACATCAAATCGAAGCTGTCTGAAGTGTTTTTCCAAAGTTATCAACATTTTTATGTATGGCGTTCCGGAATCGACCTTATCTCAGGCTGAAAACGCGTTTTACGCAATGTGCCATAACTTTGCAGGGAAGCTTCAGAACATGAAATGTTCACCTCCCACTATAGCAGAAAGGGTCTTTCTAGTAGTTGGACATCAAATCTAAGCTGTCTGAAGTGTTTTTCCAAAGTTATCAACATTTTTATGTTTGCCGTTCCAGAATCGACCTTATCTCAGGCTGAAAACGCGTTGTCTGCATTGTGCCAAAACTTTGCAGGGAAGCTTCAGAAAATGAAATTTTCACCTCCCACTATAGCAGAAAGGGTCTTTCTAGTAGTTGCACATCAAATCTAAGCTGTCTGAAGTGTTGTTCCAAAGTTATGAACATTTTTACGCTTGGCGTTCCGGAACCCACCTTGTATCAGGCTGAAAACGCGTTTTCTGCATTGTGCCATAACTTCTCAGGGAATCTTCAGAACATGAAATGTTCACCTCCCACTATAGCAGAAAGGGTCTTTCTAGTAGTTGCACATCAGATCTAAGCTGTCCAAAGTGTTTTTCGAAAGTTATCAACATTTTTATGTTTGGCGTTCCGGAATCGACCTTATCTCAGGATGAAAAATCGTTTTCTGCATTGTCCCATAACTTTCCAGGGAAGCTTCAGAACATGAAATTTTGACCTCCCACTATAGCACAAAGGGTCTTTCTAGTCGTTGCACATCAAATCTAAGCTGTCTGAAGTGTTTTTCGAAAGTTATCAACATTTTTATGTTTGGCCTTCCAGAATCGACCTTATCTCAGGCTGAAAACGCGTTGTCTGCATTGTGCCATAACTTTGCAGGGAACCTTTAGAACATGAAATTTTCACCTCCCACTATAGCAGAAAAGGTCTTTCTCGTAGTTGGACATCAAATCTAAGCTGTCTGAAGTGTTTTTCCAAAGTTATCAACATTCTTAAGTTTGGCGTTCTGGAATCAACCTTATCTCAGACTGAAACCGCTTTTTACGCTTTGTGCCATAACTTTGCAGGGAAGCTTCAGAAAATGAAATTTACACCTCCCACTATAGCGGAAAGGGTTTTTCTAGTTGTTGCACATCAAATCTAAGCTGTCTGAAGTGTTTTTCCAAAGTTATCAACATTTTTATGTTTGGCGTTCCGGAATCAACCTTATCTCAGGCTGAAAATGCATTTTCTGCATTGTGCCATAACTTTGCAAGGAAGCTTCAGAACATGACATTTTCACCTCCCACTATAGCAGAAATGGTCTTTCTAGTAGTTGCACATCAAATCTAAGCTGTCTGAAGTGTTTTTCGAAAGTTATCAACATTTTTATGTTTGGCGTTCCAGAATCGACCTTATCTCAGGCTGAAAACGCGTTGTCTGCATTGTGCCATAACTTTGCATGGAAGCTTCCGAACATGAAATTTTAACCAACCACTATAGCAGAAAGGGTCTTTCTAGTAGTTGCACATCAAATATAAGCTGTCTGATGTGTTTTTCCAAAGTTAGCAACATTGTTATGTATGGCGTTCCGGATTCGACCTTATCTCAGGCTGAAAACGCGTTTTACGCATTGTGCCAAAACTTTGCAGGGAACCTTTAGAACATGAAATGTTCACCTCCCAGTATAGCAGAAAGGGTCTTTCTAGTAGTTGCACATCAAATCGAAACTGTTTGAATTGTTTTTCCAAAGTAATCAACATTTTTATGTTTGGCGTTCCGGAATCAACCTTATCTCAGGCTGAAAACGCATTTCACGCATTGTGCCATAACTTTGCCGGAAAGCTTCAGAACATTAAATTTTCACCTCCCACTATAGCAGAAAGGGTCTTTCTAGTACTTGTACATCAAATCTAAGCTGTCTGAAGTGTTTTTCCGAAGTTATCAACATTTTTATGTTTGGCCTTCCGGAATTGACCATATGTGAGGCTGAAAACGCGTTTTCTGCATTGTGACATGACTTTGCAGGGAAGCTTCAGAACATGAAATGTTCACCTCCCACTATAGCAGAAGGGGTCTTTCTAGTAGTTGCACATCAAATCGAAGCTGTCTGAAGTGTTTTTCCAAAGTTATCAACATTTTTATGGATGGCGTTCCGGAATCGACCTTATCTCAGGCTGAAAACGCGTTTTACGCATTGTGCCATAACTTTGCAGGGAAGCTTCAGAACATGAAATGTTCACCTCCCACTATAGCAGAAAGGGTCTTTCTAGTAGTTGCACATCAAATCTAAGCTGTCTGAAGTGTTTTTCCAAAGTTATCAACATTTTTATGTTTGCCGTTCCAGAATCGACCTTATCTCAGGCTGAAAACGCGATGTCTGCATTGTGCCAAAACTTTGCAGGGAAGCTTCAGAAAATGAAATTTTCACCTCCCACTATAGCAGAAAGGGTCTTTCTAGTAGTTGCACATTTATTCTATGCAGTCTGAAGTGTTATTCCAAAGTTATCAACTTTTTTATTTTTGGCGGTCCAGAATCGACCTTATCTCAGGCTGAAAACGCGTTTTACGCAATGTGCCATAACTTTGCAGGGAAGCTTCAGAACAAGAAATTTTCACATCCCACTATAGCAGAAAGGGTCTTTCTAGTAGTTGCACATCAAATCTAAGCTGTCTGAAGTGTTTTTCCAAAGTTATCAACATTTTTATGTTTGCCGTTCCAGAATCGACCTTATCTCAGGCTGAAAACGCGTTGTCTGCATTGTGCCAAAACTTTGCAGGGAAGCTTCAGAAAATGAAATTTTCACCTCCCACTATAGCAGAAAGGGTCTTTCTAGTAGTTGCACATCAAATCTAAGCTGTCTGAAGTGTTTTTCGAAAGTTATCAACATTTTTATGTTTGGCGTTCCAGAATCGACCTTATCTCAGGCTGAAAATGCGTTAACGCATTGTGCCATAACTTTGCAGGGAACCTTTAGAACATGAAATTTTCACTTCCCACTATAGCAGAATGGGTCTTTCTAGTAATTGCACATCAAATCTAAGCTGTCTGAAGTGTTTTTCCAAAGTTATCAACATTTTTATGTTTGGCGTTCCGGAATCGACCTTATCTCAGGCTGAAAACGCTTTTTACGCTTTGTGCCATAACTTTGCAGGGAAGCTTCAGAAAATGAAATTTTCACCTCCCACTATAGCAGAAAGGGTTTTTCTAGTAGTTGCACATCAAATCTAAGCTGTCTGAAGTGTTTTTCCGAAGTTATCAACATTTTTATGTTTGGCGTTCCGGAATCAACCTTATCTCAGGCTGAAAACGCATTTTCTGCATTGTGCCATAACTTTGCAAGGAAGCTCCAGAACATGAAATTTTCACCTCCCACTATAGCAGAAAGGGTTTTTCTAGTAGTTGCACATCAAATCTAAGCTGTCTGAAGTGTTATTCCAAAGTGATCAACATTTTTACGTTTTGCGTTTCGGAACCCACCTTATCTCAGGCTGAAACCGCGTTTTCTGCATTGTGCCATAACTTCTCAGGGAAGCTTCAGAACATGAAATGTTCACCTCCCACTATAGCAGAAGGGGTCTTTCTAGTAGTTGCACATCAAATCGAAGCTGTCTGAAGTGTTTTTCCAAAGTTATCAACATTTTTATGGATGGCGTTCCGGAATCGACCTTATCTCAGGCTGAAAACGCGTTTTACGCATTGTGCCATAACTTTGCAGGGAAGCTTCAGAACATGAAATGTTCACCTCCCACTATAGCAGAAAGGGTCTTTCTAGTAGTTGCACATCAAATCTAAGCTGTCTGAAGTGTTTTTCCAAAGTTATCAACATTTTTATGTTTGCCGTTCCAGAATCGACCTTATCTCAGGCTGAAAACGCGATGTCTGCATTGTGCCAAAACTTTGCAGGGAAGCTTCAGAAAATGAAATTTTCACCTCCCACTATAGCAGAAAGGGTCTTTCTAGTAGTTGCACATTTATTCTATGCAGTCTGAAGTGTTATTCCAAAGTTATCAACTTTTTTATTTTTGGCGGTCCAGAATCGACCTTATCTCAGGCTGAAAACGCGTTTTACGCAATGTGCCATAACTTTGCAGGGAAGCTTCAGAACAAGAAATTTTCACATCCCACTATCGCAGAAAGGGTCTTTCTAGTAGTTGCACATCAAATCTAAGCTGTCTGAAGTGTTTTTCCAAAGTTATCAACATTTTTATGTTTGGCGTTCCGGAACCCACCTTATCTCAGGCTAAAAACGTGTTTTCTGCATTGTGCCATAACTTTGCAGTGAAGCCTCAGAACATGAAATGTTCACCTCCCACTATAGCAGAAAGGGTCTTTCTAGTAGTTGGACATCAAATCTAAGCTGTCTGAAGTGTTTTTCCAAAGTTATCAACATTTTTATGTTTGCCGTTCCAGAATCGACCTTATCTCAGGCTGAAAACGCGTTGTCTGCATTGTGCCAAAACTTTGCAGGGAAGCTTCAGAAAATGAAATTTTCACCTCCCACTATAGCAGAAAGGGTCTTTCTAGTAGTTGCACATCAAATCTAAGCTGTCCAAAGTGTTTTTCGAAAGTTATCAACATTTTTATGTTTGGCCTTCCAGAATCGACCTTATCTCAGGCTGAAAACGCGTTGTCTGCATTGTGCCATAACTTTGCAGGGAACCTTTAGAACATGAAATTTTCACCTCCCACTATAGCAGAAAAGGTCTTTCTCGTAGTTGGACATCAAATCTAAGCTGTCTGAAGTGTTTTTCCAAAGTTATCAACATTCTTAAGTTTGGCGTTCTGGAATCAACCTTATCTCAGACTGAAACCGCTTTTTACGCTTTGTGCCATAACTTTGCAGGGAAGCTTCAGAAAATGAAATTTACACCTCCCACTATAGCGGAAAGGGTTTTTCTAGTTGTTGCACATCAAATCTAAGCTGTCTGAAGTGTTTTTCCAAAGTTATCAACATTTTTATGTTTGGCGTTCCGGAATCAACCTTATCTCAGGCTGAAAATGCATTTTCTGCATTGTGCCATAACTTTGCAAGGAAGCTTCAGAACATGACATTTTCACCTCCCACTATAGCAGAAAGGGTCTTTCTAGTAGTTGCACATCAAATATAAGCTGTCTGATGTGTTTTTCCAAAGTTAGCAACATTGTTATGTATGGCGTTCCGGATTCGACCTTATCTCAGGTTGAAAACGCGTTTTACGCATTGTGCCAAAACTTTGCAGGGAACCTTTAGAACATGAAATGTTCACCTCCCAGTATAGCAGAAAGGGTCTTTCTAGTAGTTGCACATCAAATCTATGCTGTCTGAAGTGTTATTCCAAAGTGATCAACATTTTTACGTTTTGCGTTTCGGAACCCACCTTATCTCAGGCTGAAACCGCGTTTTCTGCATTGTGCCATAACTTCTCAGGGAAGCTTCAGAACATGAAATGTTCACCTCCCACTATAGCAGAAGGGGTCTTTCTAGTAGTTGCACATCAAATCGAAGCTGTCTGAAGTGTTTTTCCAAAGTTATCAACATTTTTATGGATGGCGTTCCTGAATCGACCTTATCTCAGGCTGAAAACGCGTTTTACGCATTGTGCCATAACTTTGCAGGGAAGCTTCAGAACATGAAATGTTCACCTCCCACTATAGCAGAAAGGGTCTTTCTAGTAGTTGCACATCAAATCTAAGCTGTCTGAAGTGTTTTTCCAAAGTTATCAACATTTTTATGTTTGGCGTTCCGGAACCCACCTTATCTCAGGCTAAAAACGTGTTTTCTGCATTGTGCCATAACTTTGCAGTGAAGCCTCAGAACATGAAATTTTCACCTCTCACTATAGTAGAAAGGGCCTTTCTAGTGGTTGCACATCAAATCTAAGGTGTCTGAAATGTTTTTCCAAAGTTACCAACATTTTTATGTTTGGCGTTCCGGAATCGACCTTATCTCAGGCTGAAAACGCGTTTTACCCATTGTGCAATAACTTTGCATGGAAGCTTTAGAACATGAAATTTTCACCTGCCACTATAGCATAAAGGGTCTTTCTAGTAGTTGCACATCAAATCTAAGCTGTCTGAAATGTTTTTCCAAACTTATCAACATTTTTATGTTTGGTGTTCCGGAACCGACCTTATCTCAGGTTGAAAACGCGTTTTACACATTGTGACATAACTTTGCAGGTAAGGTTCAGATCATAAAATTTTATTTTCACCTCCCACTATCACAGAAATGGTCTTTCTAGTAGTTGCACATCAAATCTAAGCTGTCTGAAGTGTTTTTCCAAAGATATCAATATTTTAATGTTTGGCGTTCCGGAATCGACATTATCTCAGACTGAAAACGCGTTTTACGCATTGTGCCATAACTTTGCAGTGAAGCCTCAGAACATGACATTTTCACCTCTCACTATAGTAGAAAGGGCCTTTCTAGTAGTTGCACATCAAATCTAAGCTGTCCGAAGTGTTTTTCCAAAGTTATCAACATTTTTATGTTTGGCGTTCCGGAACCCACCTTATCTCAGGCTGAAAACGCGTTTTCTGCATTTTTCATAACTTTGCAAGGAAGCTTCAGCACATGACATTTTCACCTCCCACTATTGCAGAAAGGGTCTTTCAAGTAGTTGCACATCAAATCCAAGCTGTCTGAAGTGTTTTTCCAAGGTTATCAACATTTTTATGTTTGGCGTTACGGAACCCACCTTATCTCCGGCTGAAAACGCGTTTTCTGCATTGTGCCATAACTTTGCAGGGAAGCTTCCGAACATGAAATTTTCACTTCCCACTATAGCAGAAAGGGTCTTTCAAGTAGGTGCACATCAAATCTAAGCTGTCTGAAGTGTTTTTCCAAGGTTATCAACATTTTTGTGTTTGGCGTTCCGGAACCCACCTTATCTCAGGCTAAAAACGTGTTTTCTGCATTGTGCCATAACTTTGCAGTGAAGCCTCAGAACATGAAATGTTCACCTCCCACTATAGCAGAAAGGGTCTTTCTAGTAGTTGGACATCAAATCTAAGCTGTCTGAAGTGTTTTTCCAAAGTTATCAACATTTTTATGTTTGCCGTTCCAGAATCGACCTTATCTCAGGCTGAAAACGCGTTGTCTGCATTGTGCCAAAACTTTGCAGGGAAGCTTCAGAAAATGAAATTTTCACCTCCCACTATAGCAGAAAGGGTCTTTCTAGTAGTTGCACATCAAATCTAAGCTGTCCAAAGTGTTTTTCGAAAGTTATCAACATTTTTATGTTTGGCCTTCCAGAATCGACCTTATCTCAGGCTGAAAACGCGTTGTCTGCATTGTGCCATAACTTTGCAGGGAACCTTTAGAACATGAAATTTTCACCTCCCACTATAGCAGAAAAGGTCTTTCTCGTAGTTGGACATCAAATCTAAGCTGTCTGAAGTGTTTTTCCAAAGTTATCAACATTCTTAAGTTTGGCGTTCTGGAATCAACCTTATCTCAGACTGAAACCGCTTTTTACGCTTTGTGCCATAACTTTGCAGGGAAGCTTCAGAAAATGAAATTTACACCTCCCACTATAGCGGAAAGGGTTTTTCTAGTTGTTGCACATCAAATCTAAGCTGTCTGAAGTGTTTTTCCAAAGTTATCAACATTTTTATGTTTGGCGTTCCGGAATCAACCTTATCTCAGGCTGAAAATGCATTTTCTGCATTGTGCCATAACTTTGCAAGGAAGCTTCAGAACATGACATTTTCACCTCCCACTATAGCAGAAAGGGTCTTTCTAGTAGTTGCACATCAAATATAAGCTGTCTGATGTGTTTTTCCAAAGTTAGCAACATTGTTATGTATGGCGTTCCGGATTCGACCTTATCTCAGGTTGAAAACGCGTTTTACGCATTGTGCCAAAACTTTGCAGGGAACCTTTAGAACATGAAATGTTCACCTCCCAGTATAGCAGAAAGGGTCTTTCTAGTAGTTGCACATCAAATCTATGCTGTCTGAAGTGTTATTCCAAAGTGATCAACATTTTTACGTTTTGCGTTTCGGAACCCACCTTATCTCAGGCTGAAACCGCGTTTTCTGCATTGTGCCATAACTTCTCAGGGAAGCTTCAGAACATGAAATGTTCACCTCCCACTATAGCAGAAGGGGTCTTTCTAGTAGTTGCACATCAAATCGAAGCTGTCTGAAGTGTTTTTCCAAAGTTATCAACATTTTTATGGATGGCGTTCCTGAATCGACCTTATCTCAGGCTGAAAACGCGTTTTACGCATTGTGCCATAACTTTGCAGGGAAGCTTCAGAACATGAAATGTTCACCTCCCACTATAGCAGAAAGGGTCTTTCTAGTAGTTGCACATCAAATCTAAGCTGTCTGAAGTGTTTTTCCAAAGTTATCAACATTTTTATGTTTGGCGTTCCGGAACCCACCTTATCTCAGGCTAAAAACGTGTTTTCTGCATTGTGCCATAACTTTGCAGTGAAGCCTCAGAACATGAAATTTTCACCTCTCACTATAGTAGAAAGGGCCTTTCTAGTGGTTGCACATCAAATCTAAGGTGTCTGAAATGTTTTTCCAAAGTTACCAACATTTTTATGTTTGGCGTTCCGGAATCGACCTTATCTCAGGCTGAAAACGCGTTTTACCCATTGTGCAATAACTTTGCATGGAAGCTTTAGAACATGAAATTTTCACCTGCCACTATAGCATAAAGGGTCTTTCTAGTAGTTGCACATCAAATCTAAGCTGTCTGAAATGTTTTTCCAAACTTATCAACATTTTTATGTTTGGTGTTCCGGAACCGACCTTATCTCAGGCTGAAAACGCGTTTTACACATTGTGACATAACTTTGCAGGTAAGGTTCAGATCATAAAATTTTATTTTCACCTCCCACTATCACAGAAATGGTCTTTCTAGTAGTTGCACATCAAATCTAAGCTGTCTGAAGTGTTTTTCCAAAGATATCAATATTTTAATGTTTGGCGTTCCGGAATCGACATTATCTCAGACTGAAAACGCGTTTTACGCATTGTGCCATAACTTTGCAGTGAAGCCTCAGAACATGACATTTTCACCTCTCACTATAGTAGAAAGGGCCTTTCTAGTAGTTGCACATCAAATCTAAGCTGTCCGAAGTGTTTTTCCAAAGTTATCAACATTTTTATGTTTGGCGTTCCGGAACCCACCTTATCTCAGGCTGAAAACGCGTTTTCTGCATTTTTCATAACTTTGCAAGGAAGCTTCAGCACATGACATTTTCACCTCCCACTATTGCAGAAAGGGTCTTTCAAGTAGTTGCACATCAAATCCAAGCTGTCTGAAGTGTTTTTCCAAGGTTATCAACATTTTTATGTTTGGCGTTACGGAACCCACCTTATCTCCGGCTGAAAACGCGTTTTCTGCATTGTGCCATAACTTTGCAGGGAAGCTTCCGAACATGAAATTTTCACTTCCCACTATAGCAGAAAGGGTCTTTCAAGTAGGTGCACATCAAATCTAAGCTGTCTGAAGTGTTTTTCCAAGGTTATCAACATTTTTGTGTTTGGCATTCCGCAACCCACCTTATCTCAGGCTGAAAACGCGTTTTCTGCATTGTGCCATAACTTTGCAGGGAAGCTTCAGAACATGAAATTTTCACATCCCAGTATAGCAAAAAGGGTCTTTCTAGTAGTTGCACATCAAATCTAAGCTGTCTGAGGTGTTTTTCCAAAGTTATCAACATTTTTATGTTTGGCGTTCCGGAACCCACCTTATGTCAGGCTGAAAATGCATTTTCTGCTTTGTGCCATAACTTTGCAGGGAAGCTTCAGATCATTAAATTTTCCCCTCCCACTATAGCAGAAAGGGTCTTTCTAGTAGTTTCACATCAAATCTAAGCTGTCTGAAGTGTTTTTCGAAAGTTATCAACATTTTTATGTTTGTCAGTCTCAAAACCACCGTCACTCTGGCTGAAAACGCCTTTTCTGTACTGTTCACTCATTGCTCAGCGAGGCCTCTGAACATGAAAATTCTACCTGCCAAAATAGTAGAAACGGTCTTTCTAGTAGCTGCAGTAGGGTTTTAACCTGTCTATAGTGGTTTCAGAGAGTTAGCAACATTTTTATTTTTGTCGGTCTGTGAACCACCTTTTCTTGGGCTGAATACGGGTTCTCTTAAGGTACGTTCTCACCGAACGCGAGTTTTTTGTTGCCGTAGCGCCAGTCGTCAGTAGCAGGTAGCTTGCTCAAGAAGTGATTAGTTGCCTCCTGCCTATCTTTTTGAAAAAAAAAAGGAAAAAACTACGTGTGTGGGTGCTCGGATTTCCCATGAGGAAACCAACTACTGGCGCTCAATCCCTGAACGGCTGTCCATTTGCCTTCGGTAAGGTAGTCAATGTGTCGTGTTATGATGTGCAGAAGTCAATCTCAATCTCTCTCTCTCTTTCTCTCTCTCTCTCTCTCTCTCTCTCTCTATATATATATATATATATATATATATATAAATATATATATATATATATATATATATATGCACGTGGTTACAGTAACAATTACTGTATGCATGACGTCATTTGCAAGATACACAGACTGCAAACCTCGAATATATTATGACAAGTGGATGTTTAAAATAAAAACTTTGTGAAAATTGTCAGTGGGTACCAGTGGCGAAAACTTAATTCAACAGTTAGAAAGTCAATATGTATTGTGCGAAGGTACTGTTTTAAGATTAATATTTTTTTTTTTTGTTCTCATGCTTACGTATTCATGTAGATGAATATCTATACAGTATTCGTGTTTATGTATTCACCAGTATTTATTCAATTTTGCAGGTATCTTGCAACTGGAGGTTCCCTCAGGACCATCGCCAACAGCTTCCATGTTGGTGTGTCAACTGTCCAAGGATTTGTCGCAGAAGTTGCAGCTGCCATTTGGGATTGCCTTGTGGGTGAGTTCATGGCTGTGCCCTCCACAGCCGAGTGGCAGTCCATTGTTCAACAATTTGAAGAGCGATGGAACTTTCCGCTTTGCTGTGGGGCCCTGGACGGGAAACACATCATCATGAAATCCCCACCAAACTCAGGATCTCTTTTTTACAACTACAAGGGAACGTTTTCTCTAGTTCTCCTTGCAGTTGTAGACTCCAGATAATGCTACCGAGTGATTGATGTTGGTGGGTACGGTAGAAGTAGCGATGGTGGGATCGTGGGAAATTCAGCCTTTGGTCAGGCTCTAAGATCCGGTTCTCTCTCCCTGCCTGCTGACCGTCCACTTCCCGGAGATGGCCGCAGAGGACTTTTACATACGGATGTCAACAGGGGATACATCAGCAAGACAGTGCGTGCCATTTGTTGCAGGCAAGGTACTTCTAGGTCTGGGTTGTGTTGCAGCCACCAACCAAAGCAGGGAAGTTCTCGGGTGAGGGAAACCTTTGTGGAGTACTTCTCTACAGAGGGGGCAGTTCCATGGCAGCCACAAACCTAGAGCACATTCAGTGCACCACAATGGCTCTTGTAAGAGCCACACACCTATTTCAAAAGATGAAATGTCTGCAATAAAATGAAACTGTGTCCCTTTTGTTTAACTTGAGTCGTTGAGTTATGCACTGTTTTTCAGTTTCTTACTAGAAACTAAGCATTTCTACAACAAAACCAAGGTTCCCATTCAACACATTTATTCACAAAAAGACATTTCTGTACATACAAAACTTAAATAGACTTTCTTTATGAAAGGAGCTTGCCTGGAGGAATGAGGGACTTGAGAGAGAAGAGGAAGGACAGGGAGACTGGTTCCTATGATCCAGAAATTGGAAATGAAAAATACATAAATAAATAAAGAAATTAAACAAGAACAGAATTTAATAACCTAATCAGCTGCTTGTTTCTCTAGTACGTTCATAAACTAAATTGTGTATGTCCAAAAGAAGAGCTTCTTTTTTTTCTAAAGACAATCTCTGGATCATAGGAACCAGGCTCAGCAAAAATGACTCCTCTGCTGAGGGAGGTGGAGCAGTGGGTTTGGACAGAGAGGCGATGAGAACCTCGCAACTCTCTGTCCTCCTCTTCCACAGATGATGTGGATGACGCTTCCTTTTTTGTTCTGTAAATAAGGCATATATTGATATCAATTATACAAGTCAATGATGACTAAAAACAATAACCTCTATATCATAAATCACATATAAAGGATAAGTAAAATGACGTTGCTGTGACATTTTATGTCATGGAGTTTAAACATTTTAATTCAATATTGTATGCATAAAAATTGTTTTTATAACATACTTCGGGGACCAGCAGAGGATGTGGATGGGCCAGTGGCAGGTGAAGGTGGAGGAGGTGACGCAGCAGCATCAGCACCAGATGAGGAAGCAGGAGGTTCCACCTCTGTACCTTCATCAAGGGTTTCTTCAAATTCCTCCTCTTCCTCATCATCAACATGATGGCATGTTTCTGTAAAATGAGAACATAGTGTGATTATGTTTCCTATTCAGAAAGCAGATTACACTGTAATATAGCAAGTATTTAGATTCTCAACAACAACTATTACCTGCTGGTGGTGGTGGTGGTGGTGGTGCTGCTGCAGTCATGTTCCCCGACGTCTCCCTCGGGGTGATGAAGGGGTCCAGGAAGGAGAGGACGGCGAACCTCCTCCACTTTAACTGGCTGGATGCTGCTGACCCATTCTTTTTCTCCATGGCCTTCCTCATCTCTCTCATGTATTTATCCCTGAGTCCCTTCCATTTTTTTGCAGATCTCCACTGAAGGAAAGGTAAATATTTATGTTTAATATCCCAACAATACAGCCACTATAGCGCGTGCACTACGTATATTAAGCAAAATGATAAATATCACAACTCACTAGGGACGTCAATGGTACAGCGACTGGTCGCAGTAGTTCAAAAAAATTGAACTACTGCGACTGTCACAGTAGCTCAGTTGTGTCATCTTGAGGAGCCGGAATCGCAGTATGTAGCTCAAATCGCGTAGCGTCGCACACCCCAGTCGTGTCGCGGCCATGTTGGTCGCTGCTGATCGCCGTCAATCGCCCAATTCCATTGACTTTGGATGCAAATCAGTTGTGTCGCTCGCCGAAGTCCAAGTACCTTTATCTGTTCACTCACTGCTTAGGGCGCACTCAGAACATGAAAATTTCACCTGCAACGAAAGGAAAAACACTCTTTCTAGTGTATTCAGCACTAAATCTACCATTCTGAACTGTATTTCAGGGGGTTATCAACGACTCTTTTCCTGGTCAGAAACCGAGCTTCTCTCGTGCTGAAAACGCGTTATCAGCACTGTTCACTCCCTGATCAGAATAGCCTCAGAACATGAAAACATGACCTAAATTAACATCAACTAACATTACTTATTACCTGTCATAGGAAAAAACACTCTTTCTAGTATATTCAACACTAAACCTCTAAGAACAGGGCGCTGCGACTGGCCTACAATCAGCCAAACCTTTCCACATTTCCTGCTTCTAAGCCATGGGATGAGTTTGAGTGTTGTGTTGAAGTTCCAAGCCATGGGATGAGTTTGACGAGAGCCAGACGCTGCTATGAGGTGGACCCGGAGAATCTGTTCGCAGAGTTGTCTGAGTTCCGTGTGGTGGAGTCAGGCAGGTTCCGACATGATCTTCACCCGTGCCTCATGGCATCCGCTGTCCGTCGTATCGAAGTTGAGCTCTCTCTCCACCGCCAGCTCAAGAATCATCCCACTTCACTAACGGCCTGCTGGCGTTGGATGGCGAGACTACACACAGGGCGCGACCGCATGTTGTGTGCCCACAACTAGCCGTTATGCGCGATGTGCTCGCTACAGGTACTCGACCTCACCCCTGAGGAGTGACCATGCCACCCGGCACTGACAGAGCCACCCTCGCGCAGTGGAATGGTGTCTACACCATCGGCAACCAACTCATGCACTTGAGAACATCATCGCGCTCTTTATGAGCTCCGTGGAGAGCCTCAACCATCGCAGAACCTCTCTTACTCCACCAGAGATTTTGAAGATTCAACAGTCCGTCGACGTGGTGCACTGCTCGCGGCGCCTCCTCCACACACAGCCGCCTCCCACGGGGAACACCGTCGCTGATCAAAGGGGCGGAATGAGCCCAGCTGTCCGGATCATAGCCGCGTTGGTCATCGATGCTCCTCTTGGAGAGACCAATTGGCTGCTCTCACCTCAGCTCCCTCCAAAAGCATAGGAAGAAAACTTTGTGTCTAAATGTATGCATCTAAACCAAAGTCGATGCCTTACTTTGGTTTTGGGTCTGTTTCTTCTCTGCCCAAAATTAGGGTTTATCACCCGTCAAGTTCTCTTCCGGTTCCAGTCAGTGCGAACTCCGGCTACAAAAATTTGTTTGTTTGACATCGTCTCAGGAGACCGATCAGTATAGTAACGGTCTCTCTGCCTCCTTGTCCCTGACGCCAGAACTGTCCCTGGGGAAGTTTCTGGAGCTAAGACGTTACGTTGTTTTTTTTTTTTCCACTGCTTCTCCACAATAAGAAGCATAGTCGTCACTCTTTCCCGGTTCTCAACAGATCCCGGTTCCAGCCAAAATTCAGAAGAGTTTCAATTCTGCCATTCACTCTTCTTATTCCTCAGACTCGCAAGTTTCCAGTAGGGGTCACCACAGGACCGCGAAAGCCACCTCTTCAGAGTATCACACAGTAGGCGCTGCGTACCAGACCAGCTCTGTTCTCAGCTCCCTCGCACGATGTCTGATGCAATGTCTGTCTGCGATTCTGTTCTCTGCAGCCCTCCAAACCTGTCAGAGGCAAGTAGGACATCATCATCTACAGAGTCATCTCTTTCTGAGGATGATTGGGCCGGTCTCTTGGGACTCCATCTTAGGAGAATTGCAGTTTTAGATTTAGATACACTGCAAGTTTCGGTGCCCTGTTTGTTTTTGAAGAACCATCAGGACTTGATGTCCCCAGAGGAGTGGGCGGTGAGCACCGACAGCCCCTTCGTCCTGGACCCACCCCGGTGGACCGCTCCTGTGCTCCTGTCTCCACACCTGACCATATGGATCAAGAAGATACTCGCTCATTGACACACCCTTCAGTTTCACAGTCAACCCCTAGGTTCTGCGACACCACGTGGACCTGGGTGAACTCAGAGAACCAGCGGTCATGTCTGATGGAGGAGGTCCACGCTCCCCTGTCAACGGAAGTAATCAAGCTAGTGACAAAGCGTTCCTCCGACACTGGATTTTACTCCAGGTACTTTCTGGAACCCAAGAAGACAGGAGAGTGGAGACCTGTTGTGGACCTCAGTCTGAACCAATTCATGACCAGATAGCGGTTTGATCGAGAGTGGATGACCTCCATCGATCTTGCAGACGCCTACTTCCACAACGCGGTTTGGCAGTGTCAAAAGAAGTTTTTCCGGTTTGGGCTAGAGTCAGGTGTACATACAGCTCTCTTGTGCATGGCACCTTCGCCAAGTGTGTGGAGGCGGGGCTCGAACCACTAAGGAGACAGGGTCTGAGGATTCTGACGTACTTGGACTACTGGTTGATTCTAGCCAGGTCCAAACAGGAGTCATGAGCGCACACCAGCTTGGTGTTGGAGCACATCGCGATATTGAGGTTCAGAGTAAACCTCAAAAGCGCGCTGAGTACCAGTCAGAGCACAACCTTCCTGGGGGTCATGCTGGACTCAGTCTCGGGTCAGGACCGCCTTCCACCGGCCAGCGTTCTCCCCTTCACACAGCTGACATTGTCAATGTGTCTCCACGAGCTCTGAGAGATGTGAAGTTTGGGAACTCTGCTTCAAACCTCCATCGCACTGTATCCTTGGATTGTCAAAACACTTCTTTACAAGTCTTTGCAGATGCATCTCTGTCAGGCTGGGGAGGCCACCTGGATCAGATCTGCGTCAGTGGGATCTGGAGTCGTTCCGAAGGTCGTCACATTGAAAAGGCTTAGACCAACCTCAAGACCTTTATGTCACTAATGGGACCTGCAGCTGGTACTCAATTCACTCTCCGAAGCCCCTTTTGAGCCACTTGGAGCTAGCAGCTTACAAGGAGGCTCTTATAGCCTTAGCTTCAGCAAAGAGAGTGGGAGAGCTGAGTTCTTTTTCCATCTGCCCTGATAGCATCTCTTTTGGTGACAATGACTCAGTGGTGTCACTTAGACCCAACCCTGACTTTGCACTTAATGTCTCTCTTTTTCTTCACAGGTCAGCACCTTGTCAGTAAAGACTTTCTGCCCTCCTCCCCATTTAGACGAGGAGCATGAGCGTTTACACAAAATGTGTCCGGTTAGAGCGCTAATAGCTTAACTGGATCGAGTCCCACCATTCAGAAAGACGGACAGTCTGTGGGTGGCTCTCGCAGGTGGTAAGAAGGGGCAGGCACTGTCCCCTCACAGGTTGTCATATTGGCTTAGAATTGTCATCATGAAAGCCGATGAGACAGGGGGAAAACAGGCACCAGAATCCCTGAGAGCACACTCGACCAGAAGGCTGGCAACATCTGTGGCTGCTTTCAAGGGAGTATCTCGGAAAGCAGCTTCTTGGTCATCAATCTCAACTTTTGCTGACCACTATTTGTCTAATGTGTCTGCATCCTCCTTCCCTCATGTCTTTCTGTCTTCAGGAGCAGCCGATCCCTGCGCCCAGTAGGCCCACATTCACAGCACTGGCTCTGGGACACCAGTATCTGCTTCATTACAGTGCTGTGGACTGTGCAGCGTCCTGAGATCCACCGGATTCCTGCATAACTGTTTATTCATTTGTCAATAAACTCCTTCTTTCTTGCTCAGCTCAGACTAAAACCCTGACTGCTCACTGAATGTTTTCTCTCCATGTTTGGAGGATTATAAATGCCACTATCTAGTGACGTTGCAACCCAATATAGAATATATTTGTCGTAGAAATGTGATCAAAAGCCAACAAAAGCTTTTGTTTTCAAATCTCACAATTTAGAGCAAAATAGGACTGATGTCCACCATGTTTTGTGTTCAGACAGGAGAGCAAGCTGTCAGTCACGTGACCAGAGGCTCACCATTCACATAGCCATTGGGAAATGAAACGTACGAGGGCAACGATTTTTGAGGCAAATTCGTAAAATTATTATGGTATACCAAGTGGACAAACGTCGTTATTGCATTTTTTTCAGTCCGCGCAGAAAACAATGTCACAATGCTACATTTTAATGGGGAATCACAAAACAATCTCGGTCCAAACGAAAGAAACTCAGCGTCATTTACATAAAACGAGAATATTATATGACAATCTAGGATATATTTGTCGCTAGAAATGTGATCAAAACTCAACAAAAGGATTTAATTGTTTTAAAATCTCACAATTTATCAAATCAAATTCATTCAAATCGAATCAGATTTCCATTCACATTTTGTAATAGCTCTGTAATTACAGTACTGACAGACACCATATTCATGTCACTTATAAAGGACCTCGACATGGTGTTACTACAACAGGTAGTTTTTCAATTATCTGTCCTCAATATTTTTCACAAATACTTATATCACATATAAGTTCATATTTTATAATAGCTCTGTAATTACAATGCTGACAGGCACCATATTCATGTCACATATAAAGGACCTCCACATGGTGTTACAGCAATAAGTAGTTCCTCAAATTTCTGTTCTCAATAGTTTTCACAAATATTTGTATCACATATATTTTCATATTTTGTAATAGCTCTGTAATTACAGCACTGACAGACACCATATTCATGTCACATATAAAGGACATACACATGGTGTTACTCAAAGTATTTTCTCAAATATCTGTCCTCAATATTTTTCACAAATCTTTGTATCAAATTTTCATTCAAATTTTGTCATAACTCTGTAATTACAGGACTGACAGACACCATATCACACATTCATATCATTGATAAAGGACCTCCACATGGTTTTACTACAACAGGTAGTTTCTCAAATGTCTGTCCTCAATATTTTTCACAAACATTTTTATCACATTTTCATTCATGTTTTGTAATAGTCACTTATCAAGGACCTCTGCATGGTGTAACTACAACAAGTAGTTTCTCCAATTTCTGTTCTCAATATTTTTCAGATATATTTGTATCATATTTTCATTCATATTTTGTAAAAGTTCTGTCATTACAGGACTGACAGACACCATATTCATGTCACATATAAAGGACCTCCACATGGTGTTGATAAAACAGGTAGTTTCTCAAATGTCTGTCCTCAATATTTTTCAAAAATATTTGAATCAAATTTTCATTCACATTTTGTAATAGCTCTGTAATTACAAGGCTGACAGGCACCATATTCATGTAACATATGAAGGACATCCACCTGGAGTTACTACAAGTAGTTTCTTAAATTTCTATTCTCAATATTTTTCAGATATATTTATATCATATTTTCATTCATATTTTGTAAGGCTGAAGGACACCATATTCATGTCACATATAAAGAACATCCCCATAGTGGTTACTACTGGAAGTAGTTTCTCAAATGTCTGTCTTCAATATTTTTCACAAACATTTTTATCACATGTATTTTCTGCACCATGAGGCGCACCACAATAGTTGTGATGCTTCATTCTGAGACCATTTGTGATGTGCATTCACCTTCCGTTACACTGAAGGATTTTATGTGTGGCTTTTAGTCGGGAAAATACATATATATGTCATGTTTGCCTAAGGTTCGACCCAGGTGCAGATGATTGTAGGCTGACAGAAGACACGGACAACGAGATTAAATTAAGAAATTTAATAAATGACGATATACAATACAATAGAAGACGGAGACAGGAACCGAGGACGTCGGAGCCAGAACGGGAACTGGGAAAAACACAGAGGGACTGGGGAAAAATCTGCAAAACAAGAGAGGTGAATTAATATCAACCTACAAAAGGGGAGAACAACCTCACGAGGTCCAATTAACCTAAAGCGCTGCGTGGAGGAGAAACACTCAAACTCACACGCAGGAAAAAAAAAAAAAAAAAAAACAGACCACAATCATTAAATGAAAAGGTGAGTATAATAAGACTCACACGCGGACTAACTATTAAATTTAGAAGAGCAGAACGAAAGCGGAGCGCAAAAGAGAAAGCGAAACTGATGTAGCAGATGGAAAGGCAGTTCATGCGCCCGCTGCGTTTAGTAGCACCAACCAATCACCAGGGGACGCCGTTACTATTTAAGTGACTCTGGGCAGCGTCAGGTCTCTCTCTCTCTCCGCTTCCGGACTGCTGGTTTTGGTCCTGTAAGCCGGCTGTCAGCCAGGAAAAGTGGCTGGAGTTTGTTGGTGCGTAAGTTTGATCGTGGCGATGCTGGTGTGATCGCTGTCGCAGGTATGGCTGGTAAGCTGTCGTTCTCCCCCATCCTCCTGATTTGGACTTTAGTGAAGCTCATGGCGGGTTTTACATGTATAGATGCGTTGCCGGTAGCTGCGCTGCGTCCTCTATCGCCCTGCGTTTGGGCAGGTGCATCGTCGTGTGCCGAAGTCTGGTAAGAGACGAACAATATAGTGACGCAGCACTTGGATTGTTTTGTTCTGTTTTGTACCCCGTTGTTTTCTTCTGTTTCGTGACGCACTGTTTTGTACAGTTCTGTGTTGAACAGTTCTTGAACGGTTTTGTATAGTTTTGTTTGTTTGTCTTTTCCTCTTCCCTTTTTGGTCGAGTCCGTTCTCTTTTTGATTTTGTTTCTTTTCTTTTGTGATTGGTTAACTCTGGGTGGTGTCTGATATTCGTTTTCTTGTTAGTTCATTATTGAGTTAGTCTGTTATTTTCGTTCACGTATTTTGTTTTCTTTGTGTCTCTGACCCGGTCTGCCATTGACACTCTTCTTGTAGCTGCTGGGCCCGGTGGTGTAGGTGACCTGGTGGCGGTTAATTTTATCGTGTCCTGTGCTGTTGGGGACACGTTTGCATGTTTGTGCGGCTTGGATGCGTTTGTTCGGGTTCATCAGTTTATTGTGTGGTTGGACCTGCCGTAGAGGGTGTCCCCCATGCCATTAAGTCCCAGATCTACAATATTCTTGTTACTTTTATTTTTGATTGTTGGATTTTAGAATCATTTGCATTAATAAAGTATCTATACTTATTAATATGCAATTTGAACCCTGTCTCATGTCTCCCGAGTAAGCGGACCTGCGTGTCCTTAGTTATTATTCTTTGGGTGAAATTCCCAAGGTGGTGTAGCTGGACTCCAAATTTGGGCTGCATTACATATACACTTGCACACACACACACACACACACACACACACACACACACACTCACCCACCGTAGGGCAGCACACCACTATAGTAGAAGGGATCTTTCTAATAGGTGCGGATCTAATTCAACTTGTCTGAAGTGTTTTCAGATCAGTTTTTTCAGTTTGTCGGTCTGTAAAGATGGCGGCGCGGACACACGCAGCGGCTTCTCTCAGACCCAGTCGACTGGCGTCTTCGTGTTTTTCGTGTTACGTGTGTTCAGCAACTGCGTGGAACAACTTATCCTCGTCACACTCGCCGCATCCTTCCACTTTGCGGCGCTTTTACTGCCGGGAGGCTCTGCTCTCTGTTCTCAGGACGATACCCTCGGACCTGTCCTCGGCGGTTTCGGAAGTTCTACGTGGCTACGGTTTGCTCCAGAGACCCCATCTAGCTCAACAACGGTCCACCACTTCCTTCCCTGTTACACATTGGAAGCGACACGGGCGGAACGTGAGGAAACAGAAGAGGGGCAAGCGAGGAGGCCATCGAGCTAGGCTAGCCGCTAGCCCGCTCCGACCGGCGATCCCTACCATCACGATGGCTAATGTCCGCTCGCTAGCCAACAAGCTGGACGACATCCGCCTGCTCCGCACCACGTTCAGGTCTGTGAGGGATTGTTGTGCTTTCGTGTTCGTGGAGACATGGCTCAATGACACCGTTCCGGACCACGCCATCGAGATAGCGCGGCTAGCATGCTATAGATCCGACCGGGCTCTCGTCGAAGGAGGTAAGACTCGAGGTGGGGGACTCTGTGTTTACATCAACCATGCCTGGTGCCGTGACGCTGCTGTGGTATGTAGACACTGCTCTCCGCGGGCTGAGGTGATGATTATTAAATGTCGGCCTTTCTATGTGCCGAGGGAATTCGCTGCTGTTCTGCTGGCTGCGGTATACATCCCTCCCAGCTCTAATGACAACAGCAAGAGAGAGGCACTGAACGAACTTCACCAACTCATCAGTACTCAGCTGACAGCTCACCCCGATGCTCTCCTCATCCTGGCCGGGGATTTTAACCATGCAGACCCCAAGAGTGTGCTCCCACAACTGCACAGCCATGTAAACTTCTCCACACGAGGCAACAACACCCTGGACAACGTCTACACTGCGCACAGGGGAGCCTACAGATCAGTCCCCCTGCCTCCGCTTGGTGCCTCTGACCACACCACTGTCTTGCTCATTCCAGCATACAGGCCACGGGTGAAGGTCACAAAGCCCACCAAGAAGAGGATCCGCGTGTGGCCCGAAGGATCATCTGTAGCACTCCAGGACTGCTTCTCCACCACAGATTGGAACATGTTCAGAGAGGCAGCCACTATCAACAACACCGTTGATCTCCAGGAGTATACAGAGACCGTCACAGCCTACATCCGGAAGTCTATTGATGACGTGACAGTCGCCAAAACCATCTCCATCCGGGCTAATCAGAAGCCATGGATGACAGGTGAGGTTCACAGGTTGTGGCGGATTCGAAACGCTGCCTTCAGAGCTGGAGATGAGGAGGGCCTGAGAGCAGCCAGGGCCAACCTCGCACGTGGCATCAGAGGGGCGAAGCGGCAATATTCCAGGAAGATTGCAGACCAGTTCAGCGACAGCAGAGACACCAGGAACCTGTGGAGGGGGATCCAGACCATCACAGATTACAAGCCCTCACCGCAGACCTGTGATGACTCCCCTCTTCTGCTCGACCAGCTGAATGACTTCTTCGCTCGCTTCGAAGCAGTCAACAAGACTCCAGCCCAGAAGATCCCTCTGACCGCTGAAGACCAGGTACTGTCGTTGTCTCCGAACAGGGTGCGAAGATCGCTGAGAAGGATCGACGTGAGGAAAGCTTCGGGTCCAGACGACATCCCGGGAAAGGTCCTGAAAGACTGCGCTGAGGAGCTTACGGATGTCCTCACAGACATCTTCAACACCTCGCTGAGCCAAGCTGTTGTTCCAACATGCCTAAAAGCAGCATCCATCATTCCAGTCCCGAAGAAGACGTCTCCCACCTGCCATAATGACTACCGCCCAGTAGCACTCACTCCCATCATCATGAAGTGCTTTGAGCGTCTGGTCATGCATCACATCAAGACCTCTCTCCCTCCTGCTCTAGATCCATACCAGTTCGCATACCGGTCCAATCGCTCGACTGACGATGCCATCTCCACTGCTCTCCACTCCGTCCTCACCCACCTGGAGACGAGAGACTCTTGCGCCCGAATGCTGTTCCTGGACTTCAGCTCAGCATTCAACACCATCATCCCGCAGCAGCTCATCCTCAAGCTGGTCCAGTTGGGACTTGCCCCCCCTCTCTGCAACTGGCTACTGGACTTCCTCACAGGCAGACCACAGGTGGTTCGAGTTGGCAGGAATACCTCCGGGTCCATCACAATGAACACTGGAGCTCCTCAGGGATGTGTACTGAGTCCTCTCTTATTCACTCTGCTAACGCATGATTGTGCACCTGTGTCTGACTCAAACCTCTTCATTAAGTTTGCAGATGACACAACCGTGGTGGGCCTCATCAGGAACGACGACGAATCCAACTACCGGAGCGAGGTGTGCCGCCTGGTCCAGTGGTGCGATGACAACAACCTTCGCCTGAACGTGGAGAAGACCAAGGAGATGGTGGTGGACTTCAGGAGACGACCTGTCCTGCATCCCCCGCTTCTCATCGCTGGTGCTGCAGTGGAGCAGGTCACCAGCACCAAGTTCCTGGGTGTTCACATTTCCCAGGACCTGACCTGGAACACCAACACCACGGCACTGGCCAAGAAAGCCCAGCAGCGCCTATACTTCCTGCGGAAGCTGAAGAGAGCCGGAGTTCCATCCCCCATCATGTGCACCTTCTACAGAGGCACGATCGAGAGCGTTCTGACCAGCTGCATCACAGTGTGGTTCGTCTCTTGTACCATCGCCTGCCGCAAGACCCTGCAGCGCGTGGTGAAGACTGCTGAGAAGATCATCGGGGTCCCTCTTCCATCCCTCCTGGACATCTACAAGACTCGCCTCACTCGGAGAGCCCTGAGGATCGCAGGAGACCCCACCCACCCGTCGCACCGCCTCTTCACGCTGCTACCATCAGGGCGAAGGTTCCAGAGTCACCGCGCACGAACGAGCAGACTGAGAGACAGCTTCATCCACCAGGCTGTCATGATGCTGAACTCCCTTCCTACTCTGCCCCCGGGTCTGCACCAGGCACTTTTGGCTCCATCCACAGGGGCAGAGGATGTTGCCATGCTGCCATGAGCTAGGTGCTCCTCCCGGTGGTTGATGGACTGATGTTACGATTTTGTTGCATGTATCCTGCTGTCTGTGATCTTTATGTGGTGTCTGTGATCTTTATGTTCGTCTGTGATTGTATGTCGTGTCCAGGTCTGGGAGAACAGATATTTCATCCATGCTATATGTCTCGTACTGTAGCATGTTTGACAATAAAGTTACCTTACCTTACCTTACCTAAACCACCGTCACTCGACCTGAAAACGCGTTTTCTGCACTGTTCACACACTGATCAGAATAGGCTAAGAACAGTGAAAATATCAACTGTACCTATAGGGAAAAGACTATTTCTCGTATATTGAGCACTAAATTAAACTTTCTGAACTGTTTTCAAAGAGACATTTTTATTTTTGCCTGTCCGAAACCCATCTTCTCTCGGGCTGAAAGCGCGTTTTCTGCACTGTTCTCTGACTGCTCAGGGATGCCTCAGAACATGAAAATTTCACCTGCAACTATAGGAAAAAACACTATTTCTATTATATTCAACTCTAAACCTCTTTGAATAGGGTGCTGCGACTGGCCTTCAAGCAGCCGAACCGTTCCACATTTCCTGCTTCCAAGCCATGGGATGAGTTTGACAAGAGCCAGGCCCTGCTACGAGGTGGATCCGGAGACTCTGTTCCCAGAGTTGGCTGAGTTCCGGGTGGTGGAGTCAGGCACGTTCCCGCTTGATCTTCTCCTGCGCCTCATTTCATTCGCTGCCTGTCGTATCGAAGTTGAGCTCTCTCTCCTCCGCCAGCTCAAGAATCATCTCACTTCACTAACGGCCTGCTGGAGTTGGACAGCGAGACTACACAAAAGTCACGACAGCATGTTGTCTGCCCACAACTGGAAGAAATCCATTCTATTCCCAGCGCGGTTCTGACACTCCACTAGAACTAGGACTGCACTTGGTCAGGTACGGAGCTTACTGCCTGGTGGAGGGTTTGGATTGGCGGCGCGACGTTCCCGCTCAGTTAGCCGTCATGCGCGATGCGCGATACTCGACCTCCCCCTTGAGGAGTAACCAATCATCCCAGCTGGCTTTAACAGAGTCACCATAGCACAGTGGACTGGTGTCTACGCCATCAGCAACCAGTTCATAGCGCTTGAGAACATCATCGCACTCTTTATGAGCTCCGTTGACAGGCTCATCCATCGCAGAACCTCTGTCACTCCACCAGAGATTTTGGAGATTCAACAGTCTGTCGACGTGGTGCTGTGCTTGCGGCGCCTCCTCCACACACAGCCGCCGCCGGGGTGGAACACTGTCGCTGTTCGAAGGGGCGGGGTGAGCCCAGCCGTCTGGATCATAGCCGCACTGATCATCGCTGCTCCTCTTGGAGAGACCAGCCGGCTGCTCTCACCTCTGCTCCCTCCAAAAAAACGAAGAAAACTTTGTATCAAAAAGTATGCATCTGAACCAAAGTCTAACTTGAATAAAAAATAAGATGCTCCAGTCAGTGCGAACTCAGGCTTCAAAAATGTGTTTTGGTTTGACATCGTCTCAGGAGACAGGGAAGTTCCTGGAGCCAAGAAGTTATGTTTTTCCTCAGCTTCGCCACAATAAGAAGCAGATGCGTCAAATAACTCTTTCCCATCTCTCAACAGATCCCGGTTCTAGCCAAAAGTCAGGAGAGTCTCAATTCTGCCATTAACTCTTCTTATTCCTCAGACTCGCCAGTTTCTAGCAGGGGTCGCCACAGGACCGCGATAGCCGCGTCTTCAGAGGATCACACAGTAGGCGCAGCGTGGCAGACCTGCTCTGTTCTCAGCTCCCTCCTGCGATGTCTGATGCGATGTCTGTCTGTGATTCTGTTCTCTGCAGCCCTCCAAACCTCTCAGAGGCAAGTAGGACATCATCATCTACAGTCATCTCTTTCTGTAGATGATTGGGCCGGTCCCTCGGGTCTCCATCTTTGGAGAATTGCAGAGTCAGATCAAGGTACACTGCAAGTTTGGGGGCCCTACTTCCTCTGAAGGATCAACTGACAAAAGCGAGTCTGTTTTTGAAGAACCAGCGGGACTTGAAGTGCCCAGAGGAGTGTGCGCTGAGTACCGACGACCCTTTTGTCCTGGACCCGCCCCGGAGGCCGGGTCCGCTCCAGTGCTCAGTTCGCCGAATTTAAAGCGCCTGTCTCCTCACCTGCCCATATGGATCGAGAAGATACTCGTCATTGACACGCCCTTCAGTTTCACAGTCAACCCCGAGGTTCTGCGACACCACGTGGATCTGGGTGAACTCAGAGAACCAGCGGTCATGTCTGATGGAGGAGGACCGCGCTCTCCTGTCAAAGGAAGTAATCGAGCTAGTGCCAAAGCGATCCACCTACGCTGGGTTTTACTCCAGGTACTTTCTGGACAGGAGAGTGGAGACCTGTTCTGGACCTCTTTCTCCTAAACCAATTCATGACCAGACAGCGGATCCGGACTACCAGGAGACTCCTGGAGTGTGTCAGAGTGTGAGAGGCGATGACTTCCATAGATCTTGCAGACTCCTACTTCCACAACACGGTCTGTAGTGTGGACGTACTTGGAGTACTGGTTGATTCTAGCCAGGTCCAAACAGGAGTCATGAGTGCACACCAGCTTGGTGTTGGACCACATCGCGCTATTGAGGCAGCGTCCCACGCCTATGTCCGGCTGGGTCTGCTCAACATGCAAGGCCTTCAGAAGTGGTTTGGCGGCCTGCACCCTCACCTGACTCGAGACCAGAGATCAGAACACAAATCTCGAGTCTCGGGTCTCGGGCCTGACCCGAGACTGAGTCCAGCATGACCACCAGGAAGGTCGTGCTCTTACTGGGACTCAGCGCGCTTTTCAGGATCCAGCAAGTCCTACAAGTCTTTACAGACAGTCAGGCGGGGGAGGCCACCTGGATCAGATCTGCATCAGCGGGATCTGGAGCAGTTCCGAAGGTCGTCACATTAACCTGCTGGAGCTGTTGGCAGTTTTTAAGGTGTTGGTGGCTCTATCTCCTTATCTAAGTGGGAACCACGTTATGGTGAGATCAGACAGCTCTTCCACCGTGGCCTATATCAACCGCCAGCGTAGGGTGAGGACGTCTGCGTTATAAAACCTGGCCAGAAAGATTTGGCTCTGGGCTGATGTACATTTAGCGTCATTGGAGGCTCTGCATGTGCCAGGTGTAGACAATGTGGCAGCAGATGGATTATCTTGGAGACCATTGCCAGATGAATGAAGTTTATCTCAGGATATGGCAAATATGATCTGGGAGTTTTTTGGCCACCCAGTGGCTGAGCTCTTTGCGAGCAGAGAGAACTTCAAATGTCCTCTCTGGTTCTCTCTCCCTAGATCCGACGACCCTCCACTGGGAGTGGACGCCCTGGCTCATCCAAGGTGGCCAAAAGGCCTCCTGTACGCCTTTCCTCCTCCTTGCCTTATTCTATGTCTGATGAGGGGAATTCAACTGCGGAGAGTGAGAATGATTCTCGTGGCTCTAGACAGCCCCAGCTCCATCTGGTATCCGGAGATGAGTCTGATGTGGATCAAAGGCCTCGGGACTTCCCTCCATCGAAGTCAGCGCTTCTGCAAGCATCAGGAACCCTGAGGTCTCCCCCAATACTAGGACGACCCCTCAAGGTTTGGGTTCGCCAGGGTTAACAATCAGTCACTTCCCCCCTGATGTCCAATTGACTCTTCAGAACGCTAAAGCTCAGTCAACCCTCAGAGCATACAATGCTAAATGGACATTTTTTTCCCGGTGGTGTGGAACCCAGTCAGCCTCCCCAGAATCGGCACCTGTTCCTCTCATCCTCTCTTTTCTCCAGCATCTGGTTAATGAAGCTTGGAGCAGCGCTACATTACGGGTTTATGTAGCAGCCCTTTCCATGCTACACAATGGTCTGGACGGCCACCCCGTCTGCGAGCATCGTCCAGTGAGCCGTTTCATGAGAGGAGTGAAAAGGCTTAGACCAACCACAAGACCGTTATGTCAGTACTGGGACCTGCAGCTGGTACTCAATTCACTCTCTGAAGCCCCTTTTGAGCCACTTGATCAGGTCTCCCAGGAGCTAGAAGCGCTTTTTCGATCAGCCCTGATTGCATCTCTTTTGGTGACGATGACTCGGCGGTATCACTTAGACCCAACCCTGCCTTTGCACCTAAATGTCTCTCTTCTTCTTCAGTATAAACTTCTTGTCAGTAAAAACTTTCTGCTCTCCTACCCATTCAAAAGAGGTACATGAGCGTTTACACAAAATGTGTCCGGTTAGAGCGCTAAAAGCTTAACTGGATCGAGCCCCACCCTTCAGAAAGACGGACAGTCTGTGGGTGTCTGTCGCAGGTGGTAAGAAGGGGCAGGCGCTGTCCCCTCACAGGTTGTCACACTGGCTTGGAATTGCCATCATGAAAGCCTATGAGACAGCAGGAAAACAGGCACCCGAATCCCTGAGAGCACACTCGACCAGAGGCCTGGAAACATCTGTTGCTGCTTCAAGGGTGTATCTCTGGCAGAAATCTGCCTGGCAGCGTTTTTGGTCATCAATCTCTACTTTTGCTGACCACTATTTGTCTAATGTGTCAGCATCCTCCTTCCCTCATGTCATTCTGTCTTCAGGAGCAGCCGAACCCTGCGACCAGTAGGGCCTCATTCACAGCACTGGCTCTGGGACACCAGTATCTGCTTCATTAAAGTGTTGTGGAGTGTGCAGCGTCCTGAGATCCACCAGATTCCTGCAGAACTATCTCTTTCTTGCTCAGCTCAGACAAGAAGCCTGACTGTAGCGGCTCAGTAAATGTTTTCTCTGTCTGTATGGAGGATTGTTAATGCCACTTTCTATTTCAGCCGTAAGGTGGCTAAAAGAGGTCAACACAGTTCCTGCTGATCCACAGTGTAAGTTACACACCACTAATGAGGGGTTGTTAACGCCACCTTGTATATCAGCTTAAGGTGGCAAAGGCGAGGCGGCAGCTCCTGCCACCCAGAGTGTATGAATGAGGGGTTGTTCACAACCCATTCATTCATTCATTCAGGCTGGATAGACCCCGGGCGTGGCGGTGGTGTATGAAGTCTCATAGGCCGGTCCGGTGTGACGCCCTGGCCATCCGATATATCGACAGGACTCTGGGCACACCAACTTCCGTCATACCAAAGCAACATCACTGGTGACATTGCAGGTGGTTTAGTGCAGCAAAACGTTCATCTCCTTGACGGCCGTCTGGCAAAGGAGCAGGCAGTGCCAGTCAGATGTCCAGTATGGACGGCCATGGTTGCCGATGGTTCTCAAGTCAGGCCACGTTGCAAGGCTGGGGGTTAAGCTTTGTGCTCAAGATGACCTCATACGTGTTCCAGAGTCCCGGGAGGTGTTCTGGACTACACAACTCTGCCACCTGTGCTCACACACACACTCACACAAGGGAGTGCTGCAACCTGTTCAAGTCCTGCAAACATTCCTGCAGCAGGGGGCAGAAATTATGAGGGGACCGCCTATCCTGGGGCGTCTCCTCAAAGCACGGCTACATCAAGGCTAGCAGGCAGTCCTCTGCCCCCCGAGGCGCAGTTCACTAGTCGAAATGCTAAAGCACCCGCAACACTCAAAGCATATAATGCTCAATGGGTGTGGACTGCTGTCCATTGGGTAAACATCCACTGCTAGTCCAGTTCATGCAGGGATCTCGAAGACTCAGTCCCACCTCCAGACGCATCTGCCCCATTGGGATCTTCAATTGGTATTAAAGGCTCTCTCTGAAGCTCCCTTCGAGCCACTTGATCAGGCTCCTTTGGAGCTGGTGGCTTACAAAGCAGCTCTCCTCCTGGTCCTGGCCTCCATCAGGAGGGTTTGGACAACTATGTGCCTTCTCGATTAGTCTTTTTTTCCCAATTTTCTTTGTGCCTCTTCTGAGGTGAGCAATTTTTCAGTAGACGCTTTCTGTACTACCCCCCCACCCGGATGAGAACCACTGGCGCTTGCAAAAGGTGTGTCCCGTGAGGGCACTGAGAGCTTGTCTGAATGGAGTCAAGGCCCTCAGGAAAAAATATAAGCTGTGGGTGGCTCTGGCAGGTGGTATAAAAGGCATCATGCATAGGAGCCTTCAGAGGAGTTTCTTTGGCAGAAATCTGCCAAACAGCCTCCTGGGCTTCTGACTTAACTTTTGCAGATCTCTGTTTGTCGGACGTAGCTGCTTCTTCTTTGTCGGACGCAGCTGCTTCATCTTTGCCTCACGTTGTCCTGTCTGCAGGTGCTTCCAGCAGCTCTGGCCAAGAGATCAGAGAATCGTTCGCGGAGGGGAGGGTCTCTTCATCTGAATCCAACTTTTTCCTGCGATCAAGGGGACCAGGCCCCACCCTCCAGAGCTGAGCGAATTTCAGGAGCGCTGATGCTTTTGTATTGTTGGTGCAATAAAGTGTTTCTCTTCCGCAGTGCTTCATCATGGGCTAAACTTGTCTCCGCTGGTGAGTTCTCCGTACAAATATGGACGGGATGGCGTCTGGTTCCCCTGTGTAGTCGCCGGAGCAGCGAAGCACCTGATTTGGCAACGAGAGGGCCCAAGGGGGACGCCAAGACCCACTGTATGGAAGGTTATTCGTGCCACTTCACAACATTTTTATGTTTGGCGTTCCGTAAACCACCTTTTCTGAAAACGCGTTTTCTGCATTGTGCCATAACTTCTCAGGGAAGCTTCAGAACATGAAATTTTCACCTCCCACTATAGCAGAAAGGGTCTTTCTAGTAGTTGCACATCAAATCCAAGCTGTCTGAAGTGTTTTTCCAAAGTTATCAACATTTTTATGTTTGGCGTACCCGAACCCACCTTCTCTCAGGCTGAAAACGCCTTTACTGCAATGTGCCAAAACTTTGCAGGGAAGCTTCAGAACATGAAATTTACAACTCCCACTATAGCAGAATGGGTCTTTCTTGTAGTTGCACATCAAATCCAAGCTGTCAGAAGTGTTTTTCGAAAGGTATCAACATTTTTATGTTTGGCGTTCCGGAACCCACCTAATCTCAGGCTGAAAACGCGTTTTCCGCATTGTGCCATAACTTTGCATGGAAGCTTCAGAACAAGAAATGTTCACCTCCAAATATAGCAGAAAGGGTCGTTCTAGTAGTTGCACATTACAATCTAAGCTGTCTGAAGTGTTTTTCCAAAGCTATCAACATTTTTATGTTTGGCATTCCGGAACCCACCTTATCTCATGCTGAAAATGTGTTTTCTAAAGGCGCCATAACTTTGCAGGGAAGCTTCAGAACAAGAAGTTTTCACCTCCCACTGTAGCAGAAAGGGTCTTTCTAGTAGTTGCACATCAAATCTAAGCTGTCTGAAGTGTTTTTCCAAAGTTATCAACATATTTATGTTTGCCGTTCCGGAATCGACCTTATCTCAGGCTGAAAAGGCTTTTTCTGCATTGTGCCATAAGTTTTTTGGGAAGCTTCAGAACAAGAAATTTTCATTGCCACTATAGCAGAAACGGTCTTTCTAGTAGTTGCACATCAAATCTAAGCTGTCTGAAGTGTTTTTCCAGTGCTATCAACATTTTTTTGTTTGGCGTTCGGGAACCCACCTTATCTCAGGGTGAAAACGCGTTTTCTGCATTGTGCCATAACTTTGCAGGGAAGCTTCAGAACATGAAATTTTCACATCCCACTATCGCAGAAAGGGTATTTCTAGTAGTTGCACATCAAATCTAAGCTATCTGAAGTGTTTTTCCAAAGGTAACAACTTTTTTATGTTTGGCGTTCCGGAATCGACCTTATCTCAGGCTGAAAACGCGTTTCACGCATTGTGCCATAACTTTGCAGGGAAGCTTCAGAAAATGAAATTTTCACCTCCCACTATAGCAGAAAGGGTCTTTCTAGTAGTTGCACATCAAATCTAAGCTGTCTGAAGTGTTTTCCGAAAGTTATCAACATTGTTATGTTTGGCGTTGCGGAACCCACCTTATCTCGGGCTAACAACGCGTTTTCTGCATTGTGCCATAACTTTACAGGGAAGTTTCAGAACATGATATATTCACCTCCCAATATAGCAGAAAGGGTATTTTTAGTAGTTGCATATCAAATCTAAGCAGTGTGAAGAGTTTTTTCGAAAGTTATCAACATTTTTATGTTTGGTGTGCCGCAACCCACCTTATCTCAGGCTGAAAACGCGTTCTCTGCATTGTGCTATAACTGTGCAGGGAAGCTTCAGAACAAGAAGTTTTCACCTCCCTCTGTAGCAGAAAGGGTCTTTCTAGTAGTTGCACATCAAATCTAAGCTGTCTGAAGTGTTTTTCCAAAGTTATCAACATATTTATGTTTGCCGTTCCGGAATCGACCTTATCTCAGGCTGAAAAGGCTTTTTCTGCATTGTGCCATAAGTTTTCTGGGAAGCTTCAGAACATGAAATTTTCACCTCCCACTATAGCAGAAAGGATCTTTCTAATAGTTGCACATCAAATCTAAGCTGTCTGAAGTGTTTTTCCAGTGCTATCAACATTTTTTTGTTTGGCGTTCGGGAACCCACCTTATCTCAGGGTGAAAACGCGTTTTCTGCATTGTGCCATAACTTTGCAGGGAAGCTTCAGAACATGAAATTTTCACATCCCACTATCGCAGAAAGGGTATTTCTAGTAGTTGCACATCAAATCTAAGCTATCTGAAGTGTTTTTCCAAAGGTAACAACTTTTTTATGTTTGGCGTTCCGGAATCGACCTTATCTCAGGCTGAAAACGCGTTTTACGCATTGTGCCTTAACTTTGCAGGGAAGCTTCAGAACATGAAATTTTCACCTCCCACTATAGCAGAAAGGGTCTTTCGAGTAGTTGCACATCAAATCTATGCGGTCTGAAGTGTTTTTCAAAAGTTATCAACATTTTTATGTTTGCCCTTCCGGAATCGACCTTATCTCAGGCTGAAAACGCGTTTTCTGCTTTTGGGCATAACTATGCAGGGAAGCTTCAGAACATGAAATTTTCACATCCCACTATAGCAGAAAGGGTCTTTCGAGTAGTTGCACATCAAATCTAAGCTGTCTGAAATGTTTTTCCAAAGTTATCAACATTTTTATGTTTGGCGTTCCAGAATCGACCTTATCTCAGGCTGAAAATGCGTTTTCTGCATTGTGCCATAACTTTGCAGGGAAGCTTCAGAACATGAAATTTTCACATCCCACTATAGCAGAAAGGGTCTTTCTATTACTTGCACAACAAATCTAAGCTGTCTGAAATGTTTTTCCAAAGTTATCAACATTTTTATGTTTGGTGTTCCGGAACCCACCTTATCTCCGGCTGAAAACGCGTTTTCTGCATTGTGCCATAACTTTGCAGAGAAGCTTCAGAACATGAAATTTTCACCTCCCACTATAGTAGAAAGGGACTTTCTAGTTGTTGCACATCTAATCTAAGCTGTCTGAAGTGTTTTTCCAAAGTTATCAACATTTTTATGTTTGGCATTCCGGAACCCACCGTATCTCTGGCTGAAAACGCGTTTTACGCATTGTGCCATAACTTTGCAGGGAAGCTTCAGAACATGGAATTTTAACCTCCCATTAAAGCAGAAAGGGTCTTTCTAGTAGTTTCACATCAAATCTAAGCTGTCTGAAGTTTTTTTCCAAAGTTATCAACATTTTTATTCATGGCGTTCCGGAACCCATCTTATCTCAGGTTGAAAACGCGTTTTCTGCCTTGTGCAATAACTTTGCTGGGAAGCTTCAGAACATGGAATTTTAACCTCCCGCGAAAGCAGAAAGGGTCTTTCTAGTAGGTGCACATCAAATCTAAGCTGTCTGAAGTGTTTTTCCAAAGTTATCAACATTTTTATGTTTGGCGTTCCGGAACCCACCTTATCTCAGGCTGAAAACGCATTTTCTGCTTTGTGCCATAACTTTGCAGGGAAGCTTCAGAACATGAAATTTTCACATCCCACTATCGCAGAAAGGGTCTTTCTAGTAGTTGCACATCAAATCTAAGCTATCTGAAGTGTTTTTCGAAAGGTATCAACTTTTTTATGTTTGGCGTTCCGGAATCGACCTTATCTCAGGCTGAAAACACGTTTTAAGCATTGTGCCATAACTTTGCAGGGAAGCTTCAGAACATGAAATTTTCACCTCCAACTACAACAGAAAGGGTGTTTCTAGCAGTTGCACATCAAATCTAAGCTGTCTGAAGTGTTTTTCAAAAGTTATCAACATTTTTATGTTTGGCGTTCCGGAATCGACCTTATCTCAGCCTGAAAACGTGTTTTAGGCATTGTGCCATAACTTTACAGGGAAGCTTCAGAACATGAAATTTTCACCTCCCACTGTAGCAGAAAGGGTCTTTCTAGTAGTTGCACATCAAATCGAAGCTGTCTGAAGTGTTTTTCTAAAGTTATCAACCTTTTTTTTTGTTTGGCGTTCCGGAACCCACCTCATCTCAGGCTGAAAACGCGTTTTCTGCATTGTGCCATAACTTTGCATGGATGCTTCCGAACATGAAATTTTCGTGTCCCACAATCGCAGAAAGGGCCTTTCTAGTAGTTGCACATCAAATCTAAGCTGTCTGAAGTGTTTTTCCAAAGTTATCAACATTTTTATGTTTGGCATTCCGGAATTGACCTTATCTCAGGCTGAAAACGCGTTTTCTGCATTGTGCCATAACTTTGCATGGATGCTTCCGAACATGAAATTTTCATGTCCCACTATCGCAGAAAGGGTCTTTCAAGTAGTTGCACATCAAATCTAAGCTGTCTGAAGTGTTTTTCCAAAGTTATGAACATTTTTATGTTTGGCGTTCCAGAATCGACCTTATCTCAGGCTGAAAATGCGTTTTCTGCATTGTGCCATAACTTTGCAGGGAAGCTTCAGAACATGAAATTTTCACATCCCACTATAGCAGAAAGGGTCTTTCTAGTACTTGCACAACAAATCTAAGCTGTCTGAAATGTTTTTCCAAAGTTATCAACATTTTTATGTTTGCCGTTCTGGAACCCACCTTATCTCAGGCTGAAAACGCGTTTTCTGCATTGTGACATAACTTTGCAGAGAAGCTTCAGAACATGAAATTTTCACCTCCCACTATAGTAGAAAGGGTCTTTCTTGTTGTTGCACATCTAATCTAAGCTGTCTGAAGTGTCTTTCCAAAGTTATCAACATTTTTATGTTTGGCGTTCCAGAATCGACCTTATCTCAGGCTGAAAATGCGTTTTCTGCATTGTGCCATAACTTTGCAGGGAAGCTTCAGAACATGAAATTTTCACATCCCACTATAGCAGAAAGGGTCTTTCTAGTACTTGCACATCAAATCTTAGCTGTCTGAAGTGTCATTCCAAAGTTATTAACATTTTTATGTTTGGCGTTCCGGAATCGACCTTATCTCAGGCTGAAAACGCGTTTTCTGCATTGTGCCATAACTTTGCAGGGAAGCTTGAGAACATGGAATGTTCACCTCCCACTATAGCAGAAATGGTCTTTCTAGTAGTTGCACATTAATTCTATGCAGTCTGAAGTGTTATTCCAAAGTTATCAACTTTTTTATTTTAGGCGGTCCAGAATCGACCTTATCTCAGGCTGAAAACGCGTTTTACGCATTGTGCCATAACTTTGCAGGTAAGCTTCAGAACATAAAATTTTATTTTCACCACCCACTATAGCAGAAATGGTCTTTCTAGTAGTTGCACATTAATTCTATGCAGTCTGAAGTGTTTTTCCAAAGTTATCAACTTTTTTATGTTTGGCGTTCCGGAACCCACCTTATATCGGGCTGAAAATGCGTTTTCTGCATTGTGCCATAACTTTGCAGGGAAGCTTCAGAACATGAAATTTTAACCTCCCACTATCACAGAAAGGGTCTTTCTAGCAGTTGCACATCAAATCTAAGCTGTCTGAAGTGTTTTTCGAAAGTTATCAACATTTTTATGTTTGGCGTTCCGGAATCGACCTTATCTCAGGATGAAAAATCGTTTTCTGCATTGTCCCATAACTTTGCAGGGAAGCTTCAGAACATGAAATTCTGACCTCCCAATATGCCAGAAAGGGTCTTTCTAGTAGTTGCACATCAAATCTAAGCTGTCTGATGTGTTTTTCCAAAGTTATCAACATTTTTATTTTGGCGTTCTGGAACCCACCTTATCTCATGCTGAAAACGCGTTTTACGCATTGTGCCATAACTTTGCAGGTAAGCTTCAGAACATGATATTTTCACCTCCCACTATAGCAGAAAGGGTCTTTCTAGTAGTTGCACATCAAATCTAAGCTGTCTCCAGTCTTTTTCCAAAGTTATCAACATTTTTATGTTTGGCGTTCCGGAATCGACCTTATCTCAGGCTGAAAACGCGTTTTACGCCTTTTGCATAAATTTGCAGGGAAGCTTCAGAACATGGAATTTTCACTACCAACTATAGCAGAAAGGGTCTTTCTAGTATTTGCACATCAACTCTAAGCTGTCTGAAGTGTCTTTCCAAAGTTATCAACATTTTTATGTTTGGCGTTCCGGAATCGACATTATCTCAGACTGAAAACGCGTTTTACGCATTGTGCCAAAACTTTGCAGGTAAGCTTCAGAACATGAAATTTTCACCTGCCACTATAGCAGAAATGGTCTTTCTAGTAGTTGCACATCAAATCTAAGCTGTCTCCAGTCTTTTTCCAAAGTTATCAACATTTTTATGTTTGGCGTTCCGGAATCGACCTTATCTCAGGCTGAAAACGCGTTTTACGCCTTTTGCATAAATTTGCAGGGAAGCTTCAGAACATGGAATTTTCACTACCAACTATAGCAGAAAGGGTCTTTCTAGTATTTGCACATCAACTCTAAGCTGTCTGAAGTGTCTTTCCAAAGTTATCAACATTTTTATGTTTGGCGTTCCGGAATCGACATTATCTCAGGCTGAAAACGCGTTTTACGCATTGTGCCAAAACTTTGCAGGGAAGCTTCAGAACATGAAATTTTCACCTGCCACTATAGCAGAATTGGTCTTTCTAGTAGTTGCACATCAAATCTAAGCTGTCTCCAGTCTTTTTCCAAAGTTATCAACATTTTTATGTTTGGCGTTCCGGAATTGACCATATGTGAGGCTGAAAACGCCTTTTCTGCATTGTGACATAACTTTGCAGGGAAGCTTCAGAACATGAAATTTTAACCTCCCACGATAGCAGAAAGGGTCTTTCTAGTAGTTGCACATCAAATCGAAGCTGTTTGAATTGTTTTTCCAAAGTTATCAACACTTTTATGTTTGGTTTTCCGGAATCAACCTTATCTTAGGTTGAAAACGCGTTTCCTGCATTGTGGTATAACTTTGCAGGGACGCTTCAGAACATCGAATTTTCAATTCCCATTATAGCAGAAAGGGTCTTTCTCATTCTTCAACATAAAATCTAAGCTGTCTGAAGTGTTTTTCCAAAGTTATCAACATTTTTATGTTTGGCATTCCGGAATCGACTTTATCTCAGGCTGAAAACGTGTTTCCTGCATTGTGGCATAACTTTGCTGGGAAGTTTCAGAACATCGAATTTTCACCTCCCACAATGGCAGAAATGGTCTTTCTAGTAGTTGCACATCAAATCGAAGCTGTCTGAAGTGTTTTTCCAGATTCATGAACATTTTCATCTTTGGCGTTCCGGAATCGACCTTATCTCAGGTTGAAAACGCGTTTTACGCATGGTGCCATAACTTTGCAGGGAAGCTTCAGAACATCGAATTTTCACCTCCCACTATAGCAGAAAGGGTGTTTCTAGTAGTTGCACATCAAATCTAGGCTGTCTGAAGTGTTTTTCCAAAGTTATCTACATTTTTATGTTAGGCGTTTCGGAACCCACCTTATCTCAGGCTGTAAACGCTTTTTTTGCATTGTGCCATAACTTTGGAGGGAAGCTTCAGAACACGAAATTTTAACCTCCCACTATAGCAGAAAGGCTCTATCTAGTAGTTGCACATCAAATCTAAGCTGTCTAAAGAGTTTTTCCCAAGTTATCAATATTTTTATGTTTGGCGTTCCGGAATCGACCTTATCTCAATCTGAAAACGCGTTTCCTGCATTGTGGCATAACTTTGCAGGGAAGCTTCAGAACATCGAATTTTCACCTCCCACAATGGCAGAAATTGTCTTTCTAGTAGTTGCACATCAAATCTAAGCTGTCTGAAGTGTTTTTCCAGAATTATGAACATGTTTATGTTTGGCGTTCCGGAATCGACCTTATCTCAGGCTGAAAACGCGTTTTACGCATTGTGCCATAACTTTGGTGGGAAGCTTCAGATCATCGAATATTCACCACCCACTATATCAGAAAGGGTCTTTCTAGTAGTTGCACATCAAATCTAAGCTGTCTAAAGAGTTTTTCCAAAGTTATCAATATTTTTATGTTTGGCGTTCCGGAATCGACCTTATCTCAGGCTGAAAACGCGTTTCCTGCATTGTGGCATAACTTTGCAGGGAAGCTTCAGAACATCGAATTTTCACCTCCCACAATGGCAGAAATGGTCTTTCTAGTAGTTGCACATCAAATCTAAGCTGTCTGAAGTGTTTTTCCAGAATTATGAACATGTTTATGTTTGGCCTTCCGGAATCGACCTTATCTCAGGCTGAAAACGCGTTTTACGCATGGTGCCATAACTTTGCAGGGAAGCTTCAGAACATCGAATTTTCACCTCCCACAATGGCAGAAACGGTCTTTCTAGTAGTTGCACATCAAATCTAAGCTGTCTGAAGTGTTTTTCCAAAGTTATCAACATTTTTATGTTTGGCATGCCGGAATCGACCTTATGTGATGCTGAAAACTCGTTTTCTGCATTGTGCCATAACTTTGCAGGGAAGCTTCAGAACATGAAATTTTCACCTCCCACTACAGCAGAAATGGTCTTTCTAGTACTTGCACATCAAATCTAAGCTGTCTGAAGTGTTTTTCCGGAGTTATTAACATTTTTATGTTTGGCGTTCCGGAATTGACCTTATGTGAGGCTGAAAACGCGTTTTCTGCATTGTGACATAACTTTGCAGGGAAGCTTCAGAACATGAAATTTCCACGACCCACGATAGCAGAAAGGGTCTTTCTAGTAGTTGCACATCAAATCGAAGCATTTTGAATTGTTTTTCCAAAGTTATCAACATTTTTATGTTTGGCGTTCTGGAACCCACCTTATCTCAGGCTGAAAACGCGTTTCCTGCATTGTGCCATAACTTTGCAGGGAAGCTTCAGAACATGAAATTTCTACATCCCACTATAGCAGAAAGGGTCTTTCTAGTAGTTGCACATCAAATCGAAGCTGTTTGAATTGTTTTTCCAAAGTTATCAACACTTTTATGTTTGGTGTTCCGGAATCAACCTTATCTCAGGCTGAAAACGCGTTTTACGCATTGTGCCATAACTTTGCAGGAAAGCTTCAGAACATCGAATTTTCACCTCCCACAATGGCAGAAATGGTCTTTCTAGTAGTTGCACATCAAATCTAAGCTGTCTGAAGTGTTTTTCCAGAATTATGAACATGTTTATGTTTGGCGTTCCGGAATCAACCTTATTTCCGGCTGAAAACGCGTTTTACGCATTGTGCCATAACTTTGCAGGGAAGCTTCAGAGCATGACATTTTAACCTGCCACTATAGCAGAAAAGGTCATTCTAGTAGTTGCACATCAAATCTAAGCTGTCTTGAAGTGTTTTTCTGCAGTTATCAACATTTTTATGTTTGGCATTCCGGAACCCACCTTATCTCAGCCTGAAAACGCGTTTTACATATTTTGCCATAACTTTGCAGGGAAGCTTCAGAACATGAAATTTTAACATCCCACTATAGCAGCAAGGGTCTTTCTACTAGTTGCACATCACATCTAAGCTGTCTGAGGTGTTTTTCGAAAGTTATCAACACTTTTATGTTTGGCGTTCCGAAACCCACCTTATCTCAGGATGTAAACGCGTTTTACGCATTGTGCCATAGCTTTGCATAACACTTCAGAACATGAAATTTTCACCTCCCACTATAGCAGAAAGGGTCTTTCTAGTAGTTGCACTTCAAATCTAAGCTGTCTGAAGTGTTTTTCCAAAGTTTTCAACATTTTTTTGTTTGGCCTTCGGGAACCCACCTTATCTCAGGCTGAAAACGCGTTTTACGCATTGTGCCATAACTTTGCATAAAGCTTTAGAACATGAAATTTTCACCTCCCACTATAGCAGAAAGGGTCTTTCTAGTAGTTGCACATCACATCTAAGCTGTCTGAAGTGTTTTTCGAAAGTTATCAACATTTTTATGTTTGGCGTTCCGGAACCCACCTTATCTCAGGCTGAAAACGCGTTTCCTGCATTGTGGCATAACTTTGCAGGGAAGCTTCAGAACATGAAATTTTCACCTCCCACTACAGCAGAAAGGGTCTTTCTTTTAGTTGCACATCAAATCTAAGTTGTCTGAAGTGGCTTTCCAAAGTTATCAACATTTTTATGTTTGACGTTCCTGAATCAACCTTATCTCTGGCTGAACACTCCGTTTTCTGCATTGTGCCATAACTTTGCAGGAATGCATCAGAAAATGACATTTTAAAGTTCCACAATAGCAGAAAAGGTCTTCATAGTAGTTGCACATCAAATCTAAGCTCTCTGAAGTGTTTTTCCAAAGTTATTAACACTTTTATGTTTCGCGTTCCGGAACCCACCTTATCTCAGGCTGAACACCCGTTTTCTGCATTGTGCCATAACTTTGCAGGGAAGCTTCAGAACATGAAATTTTCACCCCCCACTATAGCAGAAAGGGTCTGTCTTGTAGTTACACATCAAATCTAAGCTGTCTGAAGTGTTTTTCCAAAGTCATCAACATTTTTATCTTTGGCGTTCCGGAACCCACCTTATCTCAGGCTGAAAACGCGTTTTCTCCATTGTGCCATAACTTTGCAGGGAAGCTTCAGAACATGAAATTTTCACCTCCCATTATAGCAGAAATGGTCTTTCTAGTACTTGCACATCAAATCTAAGCTGTCTGAAGTGTATTTCAAAAGTTATCATATTTTTTATGTTTGGCGTTCCTGAATCGACCTTATCTCAGGCTGAAAATGCGTTTTACGCATTGTGCCATAACTTTGGAGGGAACCTTCAGAACATCGAATTTTCACCACCCACTATATCAGAAAGGGTCTTTCTAGTAGTTGCACATCAAATCTAAGCAGTCTGAGGTGTTTTCCCAAACTTATCAACATTTATATGTTTGGCGTACCGGAATCGACCTTATCTCAGGCTGAAAACGAGTTTTCTGCATTGTGCCATAACTTTGCAGGGAAGCTTCAGAACATGAAATTTTAAACTTGCGCTATAGCAGAGAAGGTCTTTCTAGTAGTTGTACATCAAATCTAAGCTGTCTGAAGTGTTTCTCCAAAGTTATCAACATTTTAATGTTTGGCGTTCCGGAATCGACCTTATCTCAGGCTGAAAACGCGTTTTACGCATTGTGTCATAAGTTTGCATAAAACTTCAGAACATGAAATTTTCACCTCCCACTATAGCAGAAAGGGTCTTTCTAGTAGTTTCACATGAAATCTAAGCGGTCTGAAGTGTTTTTCCAAAGCTTTCAACATTTATATGTTTGACCTTCGGGAACCCACCTTATCTCAGGCTGAAAACGCGTTTTACGCATTGTGCCATAACTTTGCATAAAGCTTCAGAACATGAAATTTTCACCTCCCACTATAGCAGAAAGGGTCTGTCTTGTAGTTGCACATCAAATCTCAGCTGTCTGAAGTGTTTTTCCAAAGTTATCAACATTTTTATGTTTGGCGTTCCGGAATCGACCTTATCTCAGGCTGAAAACGCGTTTTACGCATTGTGCCATAACTTTGGTGCGAAGCTTCAGATCATCGAATTTTCACCACCCACTATATCAGAAAGGGTCTTTCTAGTAGTTGCACATCAAATCTAAGCAGTCTGAAGTGTTTTTCCAAAGTTATCAACATTTTTATGTTTGGCGTACCGGAATCTATCTTATCTCAGGCTGAAGACGTGTTTTCTGCATTGTGCATAACTTTGCAGGGAAGCTTCAGAACATGAAATTTTCACATCCCACTACAGCAGAAATGGTCTTTCTAGTAGTTGCACATCAAATCTAAGCTGTCTGAAGTGTTTTTCCAAAGTTATCAACATTTTTATGTTTGGCGTTCCGGAATCGACCTTATCTCAGGCTGAAAACGCGTTTTCGGAATTGTGCCATAACTTTGCAGGGAAGCTTCGGAACATGAAATTTTCACCTCCCACTATAGCAGAAAGGGTCTTTCTAGTAGTTGCACATCAAAGCTACTCTGTCTGAAGTGTTTATCCAAAGTTATCAACATCTTTATGTTTGGCGTTCCGGAATCGACCTTATCTCAGGCTGAAAATGCGTTTTACGCATTGTGCCATAACTTTGGAGGGAAGCTTCAGAACATCGAATTTTCACCACCCTCTTTATCAGAAAGGGTCTTTCTAGTAGTTGCACATCAAATCTAAGCAGTCTGAGGTGTTTTCCCAAAGTTATCAACATTTTTATGTTTGGCGTACCGGAATCGACCTCATCTCAGGCTGAAAACGCGTTTTCTGCATTGTGCCATAACTTTGCAGGGAAGCTTCAGAACATGAAATTTTAAACTTGCCCGATAGCAGAAAAGGCCTTTCTAGTAGTTGTACATCAAATCTAAGCTGTCTGAAGTGTTTTTCCAAAGTTATCAACATTTTAATGTTTGGCGTTCCGGAATTCACCTTATCTCAGGCTGAAATCGCGTTTTACGCATTGTGCCATAACTTTGCCGTGAAGCTTCAGAACATGAAATTTTCACCTCCCACAATGGCAGAAAGGGTCTTTCTAGAAATTGCAAATCAAATCTAAGCTGTCTGAAGTGTTTTTCCAAAGTTATCAACATTTTTATGTTTGGCGTTCCGGAATCGACTTTATCTCAATCTGAAAACGCGTTTTACGCATTGTGCCATAACTTTGCATAAAGCTTCAGAACATTACATTTTCACCTCCCACTATAGCAGAAAGGGTCTTTCTCGTAGTTGCACATCAAATCTAAGCTGTCTGAAGTGTTTTTCCAAAGTTATCATATTTTTTTGTTTGGCGTTCTGGAACCCACCTTATCTCAGGCTGAAAACGCGTTTTCTGCATTGTGCCATAACTTTGCAGGGAAGCTTCAGAACATGAAATTTTCAACTCCGACTATAGCAGAAAGGGTTTTTCGAGTAGTTGCACGTCAAATCTAAGCTGTCTGATGTGTTTTTCCAAAGTTATCAACATTTTTTATGTTTGGCATTCCAGAATCGACCTTATCTCAGCCAGAAAACGCGTTTTACGCATGGTGCCATAACTTTGCAGGGAAGCTTCAGAACATCAAATTTTCACCTCCCACAATGGCAGAAAGGGTCTTTCTAGTAGTTGCACATCAAATCTAAGCTGTCTGAAATGTTTTTCCAAAGTTATCAACATTTTTATGTTTGGCGTTCTGGAACCCACCTTATCTCAGGCTGAAAACGCGTTTTCTGCATTTGCCATAACTTTGCAGGGAAGCTTCAGAATATGATATTTTAACCTCCCGCTATTGCAGAAAGGGTCTGTCTTGTAGTTGCACATCAAATCTAAGCTGTCTGAAGTGTTTTTCCAAAGTTATCAACATTTTTATGTTTGGCGTTCCGGAACCCACCTTATCTCAGGCTGAAAACGTGTTTTCTCCATTGTGCCATAACTTTGCAGGGAAGCTTCAGAACATGAAATTTTCACCTCCCACTATAGCAAAAAGGGTCTTTCTAGTAATTGCACATCAAATCTATGCTGTCTGAAGTGTATTTCAAAAGTTATCAACTTTTTTATGTTTGGCGTTCCTGAATCAACCTTATCTCAGGCTGAAAACGCGTTTAACGCATTGTTCCATAAATTTGCAGGGAAGCTTCAGAACATACGAATTTTCAACTCCCACTATAGCAGAAAGGGACTTTCTAGTAGTTGCACATCAAAGCTAAGCTGTCTGAAGTGTTTTTCCAAAGTTATCAACATTTTTATGTTTGGTGTACCGGAATCGACCTTATCTCAGGCTGAAAACGCGTTTTCTGCATTGTGCCATAACTTTGCAAGGAAGCTTCAGAACATGAAATTTTAAACTTGCGCTATAGCAGAAAAGGTCTTTCTAGTAGTTGTACATCAAATCTAAGCTGTCTGAAGTGTTTTTCCAAAGTTATCCACATTTTAATGTTTGGCGTTCCGGAATCGATCTTATCTCAGGCTGAAAACGCGTTTTACGCATTGTCCCATAACTTTGCATCAAGCTTCAGAACATGAAATTTTCACCTCCCACGATAGCAGAAAGGGTCTTTCTCGTAGTTGCAGATCAAAACTAAGCTGTCTGAAATGTTTTTCCAAAGTTATCAACAGTTTTATGCTTGCCATTCCGGAATCGACCTTATCTCAGGCTGTAAACGCGTTTTACGCATGGTGCCATAACTTTGCAGGGAAGCTTCAGAACATGAAATTTTCACATCCCACTATAGCAGAAAGGGTCTTTCTAGTAGTTGCACATTAAAGCTAAGTTGTCTGAAGTGTTTTTCCAAACTTATCAACATTTTTATGCTTGGCGTTCCGAAACCCATCTTATCTCAGGCTGAAAACGCGTTTGACGCATTGTGCCATAACTTTGCAGGAAAGCTTCAGAACATGAAATTTTCACCTCCCACTATAGCAGAAAGGGTCTTTCTCCTACTTGCACATCAAATCTAAGCTGTCTGAAGTGTTTTTCGATAGTTGTCAACATTTTTATATTTGGCGTTCCTGAATCGACCTTATCTCAGGCTGAAAACACGTTTTCTGCATTGTGCCATAACTTTGCAGGGAAGATTCAGAACATGAAATTTTCAACTCCCACTATAGCAGAAAGGGTCTTTCTTGTAGTTGCACGTCAAACCTAAGCTGTCTGAAGTGTTTTTCCAAAGTTATCAACATTTTTATGTTTGGCATTCCAGAATCGACCTTATCTCTGGCTGAAAACGCGTTTTCTGCATTGTGCCATAACTTTGCAGGGAAACTTCAGAACATGAAATTTTCACCTCCCACTATAGCAGAAAGGGTCTTTCTAGTTGTTGCACATCAAATCTAAGCTGTCTGAAGTGTTTTTTCAAAGTTATCATATTTTTATGTTTGCGTTCCGGAATCGACCTTATCTCAGGCTGAAAACGCGTTTTCTGCAATGTGCCATAACTTTGCAGGGAAGCTTCAGAACATGAAATTTTCAACTCCCACTATAGCAGAAAGGCTTTTTCCAGTAGTTGCACATCAAATCTAAGCTGTCTGAAGTGTTTTTCTAAACTTATCAACATTTTTATGTTTGGCTTTCCGGAATCGACCTTATCTCAGGCTGAAAACGCGTTTTACGCATTGTGCCATAACTTCTCAGGGAAGCTTCAGAACATGAAATGTTCACCTCCCACTATAGCTGAAAGGGTTTTTCTAATAGTTGCACATCAAATCTAAGCCGTCTGAAGTGTTTTTCCAAAGTTATCAACATTCTTATGTTTGGCGTTTCGGAATCGATCTTATCTCAAGCTGAATACGCGATTTACGCATTCTGCCATAACTTTGCAGGGAATCTTCAGAACACGAAATTTTCATATCCCACTATAGCAGAAAGGGTCTTTCTAGTAGTTGCACATAAAATCTAAGCTGTCTGAAGTGTTTTTCCAAAGTTATAAACATTTTTATGTTTGGCGTTCCTGAATCAACCTTATCTCAGGCTGAAAACGCTTTTTACGCATTGCGCCATAAATTTGCAGGAAAGCTTCAGAACATGAAATTTTCAATTCCCAGTAAAGCAGAAAGGGTTTTTCTCCTACTTGCACATCAAATCTAAGCTGTCTGAAGTGTTTTTCCAAAGTTATCAACATTTTCATGTTTGGCGTTCCGGAATCGACCTTATCTCAGGCTGAAAATGCGTTTTGCCATAACTTTGCCATAACTTTGCATGGAAGCTTCAGAACATCGAATTTTCAACTCCCACTATAGCAGAAAGGGTCCTTCAAGTAGTTGCAGATCAAATATAAGCTGTCTGAAATGTTTTTCCAAAGTTATCAACATTTTTATGTTTGGCGTTCTGGACCCCACCTTATCTCAGTCTGAAAACGTGTTTTTTGCATTGTGCCATAACTTTGCAGGGAAGCCTCAGAACATGAAATTTCCACCTGCCGCTATAGTAGAAAGGGTCTTTCTAGTAGTTGCTCATCGAATCTATGCTGTCTTAAGTGTCTTTTCGAAGTTATCAACACTTTTATGTTTGGCGTTCCAGAATCGACCTTATCTCAGCCTGAAAAAGCGTTTTACGCATGGTGCCATAACTTTGCAGGGAAGCTTCAGAACATCAAATTTTCACCTCCCACTATAGCAGAAAGGGTCTTTCAAGTAGTTGCAGATCAAATCTAAGCTGTCTGAAGTGTTTTTCCAAAGTTATCAACATTTTTATGTTTGGCGTTCCGGAATTGACCTTATCTCAGGCTGAAAACGCGTTTTACGCATTGTCCCATAACTTTGCATCAAGCTTCAGAACATGAAATTTTCACCTCCCACGATAGCAGAAAGGGTCTTTCTAGTAGTTGCACATCAAATCTAAGCTGTCTGAAGTGTTTTTCCAAAGTTATCAACATTTTTATTTTGGCGTTCTGGAACCCACCTTATCTCAGGCTGAAAACGCATTTTACGCATTGTGCCATAACTTTGCAGGGAACCTTCAGAACATGATATTTTCACCTCCCACTACAGCAGAATGGGTGTTTCTCGTAGTTGCACATCAAATCTAAACTGTCTGAAGTGTTTTTCCAAAGTTATCAACATTTTTATGTTTGGCGTTCTGGAAACCACCTTATCTCAGGCTGAAAACAGGTTTTCTGCATTGTGCCATGACTTTGCAGGGAGGCTTCAGAACATGAAATTTTCACCTCCCACAATAGCAGAAAGGGTCTTTCTCGTAGTTGCACATCAAATCTAAGCTGTCTGAAGTGTTTTTCCAAAGTTATCAACATTTTTATGTTCGGCGTTCTGAAATCAACCTCATCTCAGGCTGAAAACGAGTTTTACGCATTGTGCCATAACTTTGCAGCGAAGCTTCAGAACATGAAATTTTCACCTCCCACTATAACAGAAAGGGTCTTTCTCGTAGTTGCACATCAAATCTAAGCTGTCTGAAGTGTTTTTCGAAAGTTTTCAACATTTTTATGTTTGGTGTTCCTGAATCGACCTTTTCTCAGGCTGAAAACGCATTTTACACATTGTGCCATACCTTTGCAGGAAAGCTTCAGAACATGAAATTTTCACCTCCCACTATAGCAGAAAGGGTCTTTCTAGTAGTTGCACATCAAATCTAAGCTGTCTGAAGTGTTTTTCCAAAGTTATCTACATTTTGATGTTTGGCGTTCCGGAATCGACCTTATCTGACGCTGAAAACGCGTTTTCTGCATTGTGCCATAACTTTGCAGGGAAGCTTCAGAACATGAAATTTTCACCTCCCATGATAGCAGAAAGGGTCTTTCGAGTAGTTGCACATCAAATCTATGCTGTCTGAAGTGTTTTTCCAAAGTTATCAACATTTTGATGTTTGGCGTTCCGGAATCGACCTTATCTGAGGATGAAAACGCGTTTTCTGCATTGTGCCAAAACTTTGTAGGTAAGCTCCAGAACATGAAATTTTCACAACCCACTATAGCAGAAAGGGTCTTTGTAGTAGTTGCAGATCAAATCTAAGCTGTCTGAAGTGTTTTTCCAAAGTTATCAACATTTTTATATTTGGCGTCCCGGAATCGAACTTATCTCAGGCTGAAAACGCGTTTTACGCATTGTGCCATAACTTTGCATAAAGCTTCAGCACATGACATTTTCACCACCCACTATAGCAAAAAGGGTCTTTCTAGTAGTTGCAGATCAAATCTAAGCTGTCTGAAATGTTTTTCCAAAGTTATCAACATTTTTATGTTTGGCGTTCTGGAACCCACCTTATCTCAGTCTGAAAACGTGTTTTGTGCATTGTGCCATAACTTTGCAGGGAAGCCTCAGAACATGAAATTTTCACCTGTCGCTATAGTAGAAAGGGTCTTTATAGTAGTTGCACATCAAGTCTAAGCTGTCTGAAGTGTTTTTCCAAAGTTATCAACATTTTTATGTTTGGCGTTCCGGAATCAACCATATCACAGCCTGAAAACGCGTTTTCTGCTTTGTGCCATAACTTTGCAGGGAAGCATCAGAATATGAAATTTTCAACTCCCAATATTGCAGAAAGAGTCTGTCTTGTAGTTGAACATCAAAACTAAGCTTTCTGAAGTGTTTTTCCAAAGTTATCAACATTTTTATGTTTGGCGTTCCGGAATCGACCTTATCTGAAGCTGAAAACGCGTTTTACGCATTGTGCCATAACTTTGCAGGGAAGCTTCAGAACATCGAATTTTCACCACCCACTATAGCAGAAATGGTCTTTCTAGTAGTTGCACATCAAATCTAAGCTGTCTGGTGTTTTTCCAAAGTTATCAACATTTTTATGTTTGGCGTTACTGAACCCACCTTATCTCAGTCTGAAAACGGGTTTTTTGCATTGTGTCATATCTTTGCAGGGAAGCCTCAGCACATGACATTTTCACCACCCACTATAGCAAAAAGGGTCTTTCTAGTAGTTGCAGATCAAATCTAAGCTGTCTGAAATGTTTTTCCAAAGTTATCAACATTTTTATGTTTGGCGTTCTGGAACCCACCTTATCTCAGTCTGAAAACGTGTTTTGTGCATTGTGCCATAACTTTGCAGGGAAGCCTCAGAACATGAAATTTTCACCTGTCGCTATAGTAGAAAGGGTCTTTATAGTAGTTGCACATCAAGTCTAAGCTGTCTGAAGTGTTTTTCCAAAGTTATCAACATTTTTATGTTTGGCGTTCCGGAATCAACCATATCACAGCCTGAAAACGCGTTTTCTGCTTTGTGCCATAACTTTGCAGGGAAGCATCAGAATATGAAATTTTCAACTCCCAATATTGCAGAAAGAGTCTGTCTTGTAGTTGAACATCAAAACTAAGCTTTCTGAAGTGTTTTTCCAAAGTTATCAACATTTTTATGTTTGGCGTTCCGGAATCGACCTTATCTGAAGCTGAAAACGCGTTTTACGCATTGTGCCATAACTTTGCAGGGAAGCTTCAGAACATCGAATTTTCACCACCCACTATAGCAGAAATGGTCTTTCTAGTAGTTGCACATCAAATCTAAGCTGTCTGGTGTTTTTCCAAAGTTATCAACATTTTTATGTTTGGCGTTACTGAACCCACCTTATCTCAGTCTGAAAACGGGTTTTTTGCATTGTGTCATATCTTTGCAGGGAAGCCTCAGAACATGAAATTTTCACCTCCCACTATAGCAGAAAGGGTCTTTCTAGTAGTTGCACATCAAATCTAAGCTGTTTGAAGTGTTTTTCCAAAGTTATCAACATTTTTATGTTTGGCGTTCAGGAATCGACCTTATCTCAGGCTGAAAACGCGATTTACGCATTCTGCCATAACTTTGCAGGGAATCTTCAGAACATGAAATTTTCATATTCCGCTATAGCAGAAAGGGTCTTTCTAGTAGTTGCACATCAAATCTAAGCTGTCTGAAGTGTTTTTCCAAAGTTATCAACATTTTTATGTTTGGCGTTCCGGAATCGACCTTGTCTCATGCTGAAAACGCGTTTTCTGCATAGTGCCATAACTTTGCAGGGAAGCTTCAGAACATGACATTTAAACATCCCACGATAGCAGAAAGGGTCTTTCTAGTAGTTGCACATCAAATCTAAGTTGTTTGAAGTGTTTTTCCAAAGTTATCAACATTTTTATGTTTGGCGTTCCGGAATCGACCTTATCTCAGGCTGAAAACGCGTTTTCTGCAATGTGCCATAACTTTGCAGGGAAGCTTCCGAACATGAAATTTTCAACTCCCACTATAGCAGAAAGACTTTTTCCAGTAGTTGCACATCAAATCTAAGCTGTCTGAAGTGTTTTTCCAAAGTTATCAACATTTTTATGTTTGGCTTTCCGGAATCGACCTTATCTCAGGCTGAAAACGCGTTTTCTGCAATGTGCCATAACTTTGCAGGGAAGCTTCAGAACATGAAATTTTCAACTCCCACTATGGCAGAAAGGCTTTTTCCAGTAGTTGCACATCAAATCTAAGCTGTCTGAAGTGTTTTTCCAAAGTTATCAACATTTTTATGTTTGGCTTTCCGGAATCCACCTTATCTCAGGCTGTAAAAGCGTTTTCTGCATTGTGCCATAACTTTGCAGGGAAGCTTCAGAACATGACATTTAAACAACCCACTATAGCAGAAAGGGTTTTTCTAGTAGTTGCACATCAAATCTAAGCTCTTTGAAGTGTTTTTCGAAAGTTATCAACATTTTTATATTTGGCGTTCCTGAATCGACCTTATCTCAGGCTGAAAACACGTTTTCTGCATTGTGCCATAACTTTGCAGGGAAACTTCAGAACATCGAATTTTCACCACCCACTATTGCAGAAAGGGTCTTTCTAGTAATGGCTCATCAAAGCTAAGCTGTCTGAAGTGTTTTTCCAAACTTATCTACATTTTTATGTTTGGCGTTCTGGAACACATCTTATCTCAGGCTGAAAACGCATTTTCTGCATTGTGCCACAACTTTCCAGGCAAGCTTCAGAACATGAAATATTCACATGCCACTATAGCAGAAAGGGTCTTTCTAGTAGTTGCACATCAAATCTAAGCTGTTTGAAGTGTTTTTCCAAAGTTATCAACATTTTTATGTTTGGCGTTCAGGAATCGACCTTATATCAGGCTGAAAACGCGATTTACGCATTCTGCCATAACTTGGCAGGGAATCTTCAGAACATGAAATTTTCATATTCCGCTATAGCAGAAAGGGTCTTTCTAGTAGTTGCACATCAAATCTAAGCTGTCTGAAGTGTTTTTCCAAAGTTATCAACATTTTTATGTTTGGCGTTCCGGAATCGACCTTGTCTCATGCTGAAAACGCGTTTTCTGCATTGTGCCATAACTTTGCAGGGAAGCTTCAGAACATGACATTTAAACACCCCACGATAGCAGAAAGGGTCTTTCTAGTAGTTGCACATCAAATCTAAGCTGTTTGAAGTGTTTTTCCAAAGTTATCAACATTTTTATGTTTGGCGTTCCGGAATCGACCTTATCTCAGGCTGAAAACGCGTTTTCTGCAATGTGCCATAACTTTGCAGGGAAGCTTCAGAATATTAAATTTTCAACTTCCACTATAGCAGAAAGGCTTTTTCTTGTAGTTGCACATCAAATCTAAGCTGTCTGAAGTGTTTTTCCGAAGTTATTAACATTTTTATGTTTGGCGGTCCGGAATTGACCTTATGTGAGGCTGAAAACGCGTTTTCTGCATTGTGCCATAACTTTGCAGGGAAGCTTCCGAACATGAAATTTTCAACTCCCACTATAGCAGAAAGACTTTTTCCAGTAGTTGCACATCAAATCTAAGCTGTCTGAAGTGTTTTTCCAAAGTTATCAACATTTTTATGTTTGGCTTTCCGGAATCGACCTTATCTCAGGCTGAAAACGCGTTTTCTGCAATGTGCCATAACTTTGCAGGGAAGCTTCAGAACATGAAATTTTCAGCTCCCACTATGGCAGAAAGGCTTTTTCCAGTAGTTGCACATCAAATCTAAGCTGTCTGAAGTGTTTTTCCAAAGTTATCAACATTTTTATGTTTGGCTTTCCGGAATCCACCTTATCTCAGGCTGTAAAAGCGTTTTCTGCATTGTGCCATAACTTTGCAGGGAAGCTTCAGAACATGACATTTAAACATCCCACTATAGCAGAAAGGGTTTTTCTAGTAGTTGCACATCAAATCTAAGCTCTTTGAAGTGTTTTTCGAAAGTTATCAACATTTTTATATTTGGCGTTCCTGAATCGACCTTATCTCAGGCTGAAAACACGTTTTCTGCATTGTGCCATAACTTTGCAGGGAAACTTCAGAACATGACATTTTCACCTCCCACTATAGCATAAAGGGTCTCTGTAGTAGTTGCACATCAAATCTAAGCTGTCTGAAGTGTTTTTCCGAAGTTATTAACATTTTTATGTTTGGCGGTCCGGAATTGACCTTATGTGAGGCTGAAAACGCGTTTTCTGCATTGTGCCATAACTTTGCAGGGAAGCTTCCGAACATGAAATTTTCAACTCCCACTATAGCAGAAAGACTTTTTCCAGTAGTTGCACATCAAATCTAAGCTGTCTGAAGTGTTTTTCCAAAGTTATCAACATTTTTATGTTTGGCTTTCCGGAATCCACCTTATCTCAGGCTGTAAAAGCGTTTTCTGCATTGTGCCATAACTTTGCAGGGAAGCTTCAGAACATGACATTTAAACATCCCACTATAGCAGAAAGGCTTTTTCTAGTAGTTGCACATCAAATCTAAGCTGTCTGAAGTGTTTTTCCAAAGTTATCAACATTTTTATGTTTGGCTTTCCGGAATCGACCTTATCTCAGGCTGAAAACGCGTTTTCTGCAATGTGCCATAACTTTGCAGGGAAGCTTCAGAACATGAAATTTTCAGCTCCCACTATGGCAGAAAGGCTTTTTCCAGTAGTTGCACATCAAATCTAAGCTGTCTGAAGTGTTTTTCCAAAGTTATCAACATTTTTATGTTTGGCTTTCCGGAATCCACCTTATCTCAGGCTGTAAAAGCGTTTTCTGCATTGTGCCATAACTTTGCAGGGAAGCTTCAGAACATGACATTTAAACATCCCACTATAGCAGAAAGGGTTTTTCTAGTAGTTGCACATCAAATCTAAGCTCTTTGAAGTGTTTTTCGAAAGTTATCAACATTTTTATATTTGGCGTTCCTGAATCGACCTTATCTCAGGCTGAAAACACGTTTTCTGCATTGTGCCATAACTTTGCAGGGAAACTTCAGAACATGACATTTTCACCTCCCACTATAGCATAAAGGGTCTCTGTAGTAGTTGCACATCAAATCTAAGCTGTCTGAAGTGTTTTTCCGAAGTTATTAACATTTTTATGTTTGGCGGTCCGGAATTGACCTTATGTGAGGCTGAAAACGCGTTTTCTGCATTGTGCCATAACTTTGCAGGGAAGCTTCCGAACATGAAATTTTCAACTCCCACTATAGCAGAAAGACTTTTTCCAGTAGTTGCACATCAAATCTAAGCTGTCTGAAGTGTTTTTCCAAAGTTATCAACATTTTTATGTTTGGCTTTCCGGAATCCACCTTATCTCAGGCTGTAAAAGCGTTTTCTGCATTGTGCCATAACTTTGCAGGGAAGCTTCAGAACATGACATTTAAACATCCCACTATAGCAGAAAGGCTTTTTCTAGTAGTTGCACATCAAATCTAAGCTGTTTGTAGTGTTTTTCGAAAGTTATCAACATTGTTATATTTGGCGTTCCTGAATCGACCTTATCTCAGGCTGAAAACACGTTTTCTGCATTGTGCCATAACTTTGCAGGGAAGCTTCAGAACATGAAATTTTCAACTCCCACTACAGCAGAAAGGGTCTTTCTAGTAGTTGCACGTCAAATCTAAGCTGTCTGAAGTGTTTTTCCAAAGTTATCAACATTTTTATGTTTGGCATTACAGAATCGACCTTATCTCTGGCTGAAAACGCGTTTTCTTCATTGTGCAATAACTTTGCAGGGAAACTTCAGAACATGAAATTTTCACCTCCCACTATAGCAGAAAGGGTCTCTCTAGTAGTTGCACATCAAATCTAAGCTGTCTGAAGTGTTTTTCCGAAGTTATTAACATTTTTATGTTTGGCGTTCCAGAATTGACCTTATGTGAGGCTGAAAACGCGTTTTCTGCATTGTGCCATAACTTTGCAGGGAAGCTTCAGAACATGAAATTTTCAACTCCCACTATAGCAGAAAGGCTTTTTCCAGTCGTTGCACATCAAATCTAAGCTGCCTGAAGTGTTTTTCGAAAGTTATCAACATTTTTATGTTTGGCGTTCCGGAATTGACCTTATGTGAGGCTGAACACGAGTTTTCTGCATTGTGCCATAACTTTGCAGGGAAGCTTAAGAACATGAAATTTTAACCTCCCACTATAGCAGAATGCGTCTTTCTAGTAGTTGCACATCAAATCTTAGCTGTCTGATGTGTTTTTCCAAAGTTATCAACATTTTTATGTTTGGCGTTTCGGAATCGACCTTATCTCAGCCTGAAATCGCGCTTTACATATTTTGCCATAACTTTGCAGGGAAGCTTCAGAACATGACATTTTCACCTCCCACTATAGCAGAATGGGTTTTTCTAGTAGTTGCACGTCAAATCTAAGCTGTCTGAAGTGTTTTTCCAAAGTTATCAACATTCTTATGTTTGGCGTTCCGGAATCAACCTTATCTCAGGCTGAAAACGCGTTTTACGCATTGTGGCATAACTTGCAGGGAAGCTTCAGAACATGAAATTTTCTCCTCCCACTATAGCAGAAAGGGTCTTTCTAATAGTTGCACATCAAATCTAAGCTGTCTGAAGTGTTTTTCGAAAGTTATCAACATTTTTATGTTTGGCGTTCCGGAACCCACCTTATCTCAGCCTGAAAACGCGTTTTACATATTTTGCCATAACTTTGCAGGGAAGCTTCAGAACATGAAATTTTAACATCCCACTATAGCAGAAAGGGTCTTTCTAGTAGTTGCACATCAAATCTAAGCTGTCTGAAGTGTTTTTCCAAAGTTATCAACATTCTTATGTTTGGAGATCCAGAATCAACCTTATCTCAGGCTGAAAACGCGTTTTACGCATTGTGCCATAAATTTGCAGGAAAGCTTCACAACAAGAAATTTTCAACTCCCACTATAGCAGAAACGGTCTTTCTAGTAGTTGCACATCAAATCTAAGCTGTCTGAAGTGTTTTTCCAAAGTTATCAATATTTTTATGTTTGGCTTTCCGGAATCGACCTTATCTCAGGCTGAACACGCATTTTCTTCATTGTGCCATAACTTTGCAAGGAAGCTTCAGAACATGAAATTTTCACCTCCCACTATAGCAGAAAGGGTCTTTCTAGTAGTTGCACATCAAATCTAAGCTGTCTGTATAGTTTTTCCTGAGTTATCAACATTTTTATGTTTGGCGTTCTGAAATCAACCTCATCTCAGGATGAAAACGCGTTTTACGCATTGTGCCATAACTTTGCAGGGAAGCTTCAGAACATGATATTTTCACCTCCCACTATAGCAGAAAGGGTCTTTCTCGTAGTTGCACATCAAATCTAAGCTGACTGAAGTGTTTTTCGAAAGTTTTCAACATTTTTTTGTTTGGTGTTCCTGAATCGACCTTATCTCAGGCCTAAAATGCGTTTTCTGCATTGTGCCATAACTTTACATGGCAGCTTCAGAACATGAAATTTTCACCTCCCACTATAGCAGAAAGGGTCTTTTCAGTAGTTGCACATCAAATCTAAGCTGTCTGTAGAGTTTTTCCTCAGTTATCAACATTTTTAAGTTTGGCGTTCCGGAATCGACCTTATCTCAGGCAGAAAACGCGTTTTCTGCATTGTGCCATAACTTTGCAGGGAAGCTTTAGAACATGAAATTTTCACCTCCCACTAGAGCAGAAAGGGTATTTCTAGTAGTTGCACAACAAACTAAGCTGTCTGAAGTGTTTTTCGAAAGTTATCAACATTTTTATGTTTGGCGTTCCGGAATCGACCTTATCTCAGGATGAAAAATCGTTTTCTGCATTGTCCCATAACTTTGCAGGGAAGCTTCAGAACATGAAATTCTGACCTCCCAATATGCAAGAAAGGGTCTTTCTAGTAGTTGCACATCAAATCTAAGCTGTCTGATGTGTTTTTCCAAAGTTATCAACATTTTTATTTTGGCGTTCTGGAACCCACCTTATCTCAGGCTGAAAACGCGTTTTACGCATTGTGCCATAACTTTGCAGGGAAGCTTCAGAACATGATATTTTCACCTCCCACTATAGCAGAAAGGGTCTTTCTTGTAGTTGCACATCAAATCTAAGCTGTCTCCAGTCTTTTTCCAAAGTTATCAACATTTTTATGTTTCGCGTTCCGGAATCGACCTTATCTCAGGCTGAAAACGCGTTTTACGCCTTTTGCATAAATTTGCAGGGAAGCTTCAGAACATGGAATTTTCACTACCAACTATAGCAGAAAGGGTCTTTCTAGTATTTGCACATCAACTCTAAGCTGTCTGAAGTATCTTTCTAAAGTTATCAACATTTTTATGTTTGGCGTTCCGGAATCGACATTATCTCAGGCTGAAAACGCGTTTTACGCATTGTGCCAAATATTTGCAGGTAAGCTTCAGAACATGAAATTTTCACCTGCCACTATAGCAGAAATGGTCTTTCTAGTAGTTGCACATCAAATCTAAGCTGTCTCCAGTCTTTTTCCAAAGTTATCAACATTTTTATGTTTGGCGTTCCGGAATCGACCTTATCTCAGGCTGAAAACGCGTTTTACGCCTTTTGCATAAATTTGCAGGGAAGCTTCAGAACATGGAATTTTCACTACCAACTATAGCAGAAAGGGTCTTTCTAGTATTTGCACATCAACTCTAAGCTGTCTGAAGTGTCTTTCCAAAGTTATCAACATTTTTATGTTTGGCGTTCCGGAATCGACATTATCTCAGGCTGAAAACGCGTTTTACGCATTGTGCCAAAACTTTGCAGGGAAGCTTCAGAACATGAAATTTTCACCTGCCACTATAGCAGAAATGGTCTTTCTAGTAGTTGCACATCAAATCTAAGCTGTCTCCAGTCTTTTTCCAAAGTTATCAACATTTTTATGTTTGGCGTTCCGGAATTGACCATATGTGAGGCTGAAAACGCGTTTTCTGCATTGTGACATAACTTTGCAGGGAAGCTTCAGAACATGAAATTTTAACCTCCCACGATAGCAGAAAGGGTCTTTCTAGTAGTTGCACATCAAATCGAAGCTGTTTGAATTGTTTTTCCAAAGTTATCAACACTTTTATGTTTGGTTTTCCGGAATCAACCTTATCTTAGGCTGAAAACGCGTTTCCTGCATTGTGGCATAACTTTGCAGGGACGCTTCAGAACATCGAATTTTCAATTCCCATTATAGCAGAAAGGGTCTTTCTCATTCTTCAACATAAAATCTAAGCTGTCTGAAGTGTTTTTCCAAAGTTATCAACATTTTTATGTTTGGCATTCCGGAATCGACTTTATCTCAGGCTGAAAACGTGTTTCCTGCATTGTGGCATAACTTTGCTGGGAAGCTTCAGAACATCGAATTTTCACCTCCCACAATGGCAGAAATGGTCTTTCTAGTAGTTGCACATCAAATCGAAGCTGTCTGAAGTGTTTTTCCAGATTTATGAACATTTTTATCTTTGGCGTTCCGGAATCGACCTTATCTCAGGTTGAAAACGCGTTTTACGCATGGTGCCATAACTTTGCAGGGAAGCTTCAGAACATCGAATTTTCACCTCCCACTATAGCAGAAAGGGTGTTTCTAGTAGTTGCACATCAAATCTAGGCTGTCTGAAGTGTTTTTCCAAAGTTATCAACATTTTTATGTTAGGCGTTTCGGAACCCACCTTATCTCAGGCTGTAAACGCTTTTTTTGCATTGTGCCATAACTTTGGTGGGAAGCTTCAGATCATCGAATATTCCCCACCCACTATATCAGAAAGGGTCTTTCTAGTAGTTGCACATCAAATCTAAGCTGTCTAAAGAGTTTTTCCAAAGTTATCAATATTTTTATGTTTGGCGTTCCGGAATCGACCTTATCTCAGGCTGAAAACGCGTTTCCTGCATTGTGGCATAACTTTGCAGGGAAGCTTCAGAACATCGAATTTTCACCTCCCACAATGGCAGAAATGGTCTTTCTAGTAGTTGCACATCAAATCTAAGCTGTCTGAAGTGTTTTTCCAGAATTATGAACATGTTTATGTTTGGCCTTCCGGAATCGACCTTATCTCAGGCTGAAAACGCGTTTTACGCATGGTGCCATAACTTTGCAGGGAAGCTTCAGAACATCGAATTTTCACCTCCCACAATGGCAGAAACGGTCTTTCTAGTAGTTGCACATTAAATCTAAGCTGTCTGAAGTGTTTTTCCAAAGTTATCAACATTTTTATGTTTGGCATGCCGGAATCGACCTTATGTGATGCTGAAAACTCGTTTTCTGCATTGTGCCATAACTTTGCAGGGAAGCTTCAGAACATGAAATTTTCACCTCCCACTACAGCAGAAATGGTCTTTCTAGTACTTGCACATCAAATCTAAGCTGTCTGAAGTGTTTTTCCGGAGTTATTAACATTTTTATGTTTGGCGTTCCGGAATTGACCTTATGTGAGGCTGAAAACGCGTTTTCTGCATTGTGACATAACTTTGCAGGGAAGCTTCAGAACATGAAATTTCCACGACCCACGATAGCAGAAAGGGTCTTTCTAGTAGTTGCACATCAAATCGAAGCTGTTTGAATTGTTTTTCCAAAGATATCAACATTTTTATGTTTGGCGTTCTGGAACCCACCTTATCTCAGGCTGAAAACGCGTTTTCTGCATTGTGCCATAACTTTGCAGGGAATCTTCAGAACATGAAATTTCTACATCCCACTATAGCAGAAAGGGTCTTTCTAGTAGTTGCACATCAAATCGAAGCTGTTTGAATTGTTTTTCCAAAGTTATCAACACTTTTATGTTTGGTGTTCCGGAATCAACCTTATCTCAGGCTGAAAACGCGTTTTACGCATTGTGCCATAACTTTGCAGGAAAGCTTCAGAACATCGAATTTTCACCTCCCACAATGGCAGAAATGGTCTTTCTAGTAGTTGCACATCAAATCTAAGCTGTCTGAAGTGTTTTTCCAGAATTATGTACATGTTTATGTTTGGCGTTCCGGAATCGACCTTATTTCCGGCTGAAAACGCGTTTTACGCATTGTGCCATAACTTTGCAGGAAAGCTTCAGAGCATGACATTTTAACCTGCCACTATAGCAGAAAAGGTCATTCTAGTAGTTGCACATCAAATCTAAGCTGTCTTGAAGTGTTTTTCTGCAGTTATCAACATTTTTATGTTTGGCATTCCGGAACCCACCTTATCTCAGCCTGAAAACGCGTTTTACATATTTTGCCATAACTTTGCAGGGAAGCTTCAGAACATGAAATTTTAACATCCCACTATAGCAGCAAGGGTCTTTCTAGTAGTTGCACATCACATCTAAGCTGTCTGAGGTGTTTTTCGAAAGTTATCAACACTTTTATGTTTGGCGTTCCGAAACCCACCTTATCTCAGGATGTAAACGCGTTTTACGCATTGTGCCATAGCTTTGCATAAAACTTCAGAACATGAAATTTTCACCTCCCACTATAGCAGAAAGGGTCTTTCTAGTAGTTGCACTTCAAATCTAAGCTGTCTGAAGTGTTTTTCCAAAGTTTTCAACATTTTTTTGTTTGGCCTTCGGGAACCCACCTTATCTCAGGCTGAAAACGCGTTTTACGCATTGTGCCATAACTTTGCATAAAGCTTTAGAACATGAAATTTTCACCTCCCACTATAGCAGAAAGGGTCTTTCTAGTAGTTGCACATCACATCTAAGCTGTCTGAAGTGTTTTTCGAAAGTTATCAACATTTTTATGTTTGGCGTTCCGGAACCCACCTTATCTCAGGCTGAAAACGCGTTTCCTGCATTGTGGCATAACTTTGCAGGGATGCTTCAGAACATGAAATTTTCACCTCCCACTACAGCAGAAAGGGTCTTTCTTTTAGTTGCACATCAAATCTAAGTTGTCTGAAGTGGCTTTCCAAAGTTATCAACATTTTTATGTTTGACGTTCCTGAATCGACCTTATCTCAGGCTGAAAACGCGTTTTACGCATTGTGCCATAACTTTGGTGGGAAGCTTCAGATCATCGAATTTTCACCACCCACTATATCAGAAAGGGTCTTTCTAGTAGTTGCACATCAAATCTAAGCAGTCTGAAGTGTTTTTCCAAAGTTATCAACATTTTTATGTTTGGCGTACCGGAATCTATCTTATCTCAGGCTGAAGACGTGTTTTCTGCATTGTGCCATAACTTTGCAGGGAAGCTTCAGAACATGAAATTTTCACATCCCACTACAGCAGAAATGGTCTTTCTAGTAGTTGCACATCAAATCTAAGCTGTCTGAAGTGTTTTTCCAAAGTTATCAACATTTTTATGTTTGGCGTTCCGGAATGGACCTTATCTCAGGCTGAAAACGCGTTTTCGGAATTGTGCCATAACTTTGCAGGGAAGCTTCGGAACATGAAATTTTAACCTCCCACTATAGCAGAAAGGGTCTTTCTAGTAGTTGCACATCAAAGCTACTCTGTCTGAAGTGTTTATCCAAAGTTATCAACATCTTTATGTTTGGCGTTCCGGAATCGAACTTATCTCAGGCTGAAAATGCGTTTTACGCATTGTGCCATAACTTTGGAGGGAAGCTTCAGAACATCGAATTTTCACCACCCTCTTTATCAGAAAGGGTCTTTCTAGTAGTTGCACATCAAATCTAAGCAGTCTGAGGTGTTTTCCCAAAGTTATCAACATTTTTATGTTTGGCGTACCGGAATCGACCTCATCTCAGGCTGAAAACGCGTTTTCTGCATTGTGCCATAACTTTGCAGGGAAGCTTCAGAACATGAAATTTTAAACTTGCGCGATAGCAGAAAAGGCCTTTCTAGTAGTTGTACATCAAATCTAAGCTGTCTGAAGTGTTTTTCCAAAGTTATCAACATTTTAATGTTTGGCGTTCCGGAATTGACCTTATCTCAGGCTGAAATCGCGTTTTACGCATTGTGCCATAACTTTGCCTAAAGCTTCAGAACATGAAATGTTCACCTCCCACTATAGCAGAAAGGGTCTTTCAAGTAGTTGCAGATCAAATCTAAGCTGTCTGAAATGTTTTTTCCAAAGTTATCAACATTTTTATGTTTGGCATTCCAGAATCGACCTTATCTCAGCCTGAAAACGCGTTTTACGCATGGTGCCATAACTTTGCAGGGAAGCTTCAGAACATCAAATTTTCACCTCCCACAATGGCAGAAAGGGTCTTTCTAGTAGTTGCACATCAAATCTAAGCTGTCTGAAATGTTTTTCCAAAGTTATCAACATTTTTATGTTTGGCGTTCTGGAACCCACCTTATCTCAGGCTGAAAACGCGTTTTCTGCATTTGCCATAACTTTGCAGGGTAGCTTCAGAATATGATATTTTAACCTCCCGCTATTGCAGAAAGGGTCTGTCTTGTAGTTGCACATCAAATCTAAGCTGTCTGAAGTGTTTTTCCAAAGTTATCAACACTTTTATGTTTGGCGTTCCGGAACCCACCTTATCTCAGGCTGAAAACGTGTTTTCTCCATTGTGCCATAACTTTGCAGGGAAGCTTCAGAACATGAAATTTTCACCTCCCACTATAGCAAAAAGGGTCTTTCTAGTAATTGCACATCAAATCTATGCTGTCTGAAGTGTATTTCAAAAGTTATCAACTTTTTTATGTTTGGCGTTCCTGAATCAACCTTATCTCAGGCTGAAAACGCGTTTAACGCATTGTTCCATAAATTTGCAGGGAAGCTTCAGAACATACGAATTTTCAACTCCCACTATAGCAGAAAGGGACTTTCTAGTAGTTGCACATCAAAGCTAAGCTGTCTGAAGTGTTTTTCCAAAGTTATCAACATTTTTATGTTTGGTGTACCGGAATCGACCTTATCTCAGGCTGAAAACGCGTTTTCTGCATTGTGCCATAACTTTGCAAGGAAGCTTCAGAACATGAAATTTTAAACTTGCGCTATAGCAGAAAAGGTCTTTCTAGTAGTTGTACATCAAATCTAAGCTGTCTGAAGTGTTTTTCCAAAGTTATCCACATTTTAATGTTTGGCGTTCCGGAATCGATCTTATCTCAGGCTGAAAACGCGTTTTACGCATTGTCCCATAACTTTGCATCAAGCTTCAGAACATGAAATTTTCACCTCCCACGATAGCAGAAAGGGTCTTTCTCGTAGTTGCTGATCAAAACTAAGCTGTCTGAAATGTTTTTCCAAAGTTATCAACAGTTTTATGCTTGCCATTCCGGAATCGACCTTATCTCAGGCTGTAAACGCGTTTTACGCATGGTGCCATAACTTTGCAGGGAAGCTTCAGAACATGAAATTTTCACATCCCACTATAGCAGAAAGGGTCTTTCTAGTAGTTGCACATTAAAGCTAAGTTGTCTGAAGTGTTTTTCCAAACTTATCAACATTTTTATGCTTGGCGTTCCGAAACCCATCTTATCTCAGGCTGAAAACGCGTTTGACGCATTGTGCCATAACTTTGCAGGAAAGCTTCAGAACATGAAATTTTCACCTCCCACTATAGCAGAAAGGGTCTTTCTCCTACTTGCACATCAAATCTAAGCTGTCTGAAGTGTTTTTCGATAGTTGTCAACATTTTCATATTTGGCGTTCCTGAATCGACCTAATCTCAGGCTGAAAACACGTTTTCTGCATTGTGCCATAACTTTGCAGGGAAGATTCAGAACATGAAATTTTCAACTCCCACTATAGCAGAAAGGGTCTTTCTAGTAGTTGCACGTCAAACCTAAGCTGTCTGAAGTGTTTTTCCAAAGTTATCAACATTTTTATGTTTGGCATTCCAGAATCGACCTTATCTCTGGCTGAAAACGCGTTTTCTGCATTGTGCCATAACTTTGCAGGGAAACTTCAGAACATGAAATTTTCAACTCCCACTATAGCAGAAAGGGTCTTTCTAGTAGTTGCACATCAAATCTAAGCTGTCTGAAGTGTTTTTTCAAAGTTATCATATTTTTATGTTTGGCGTTCCGGAATCGACCTTATCTCAGGCTGAAAACGCGTTTTCTGCAATGTGCCATAACTTTGCAGGGAAGCTTCAGAACATGAAATTTTCAACTCCCACTATAGCAGAAAGGCTTTTTCCAGCAGTTGCACATCAAATCTAAGCTGTCTGAAGTGTTTTTCTAAACTTATCAACATTTTTATGTTTGGCTTTCCGGAATCGACCTTATCTCAGGCTGAAAACGCGTTTTACGCATTGTGCCATAACTTCTCAGGGAAGCTTCAGAACATGAAATGTTCACCTCCCACTATAGCTGAAAGGGTTTTTCTAATAGTTGCACATCAAATCTAAGCCGTCTGAAGTGTTTTTCCAAAGTTATCAACATTCTTATGTTTGGCGTTTCGGAATCGATCTTATCTCAAGCTGAATACGCGATTTACGCATTCTGCCATAACTTTGCAGGGAATCTTCAGAACACGAAATTTTCATATCCCACTATAGCAGAAAGGGTCTTTCTAGTAGTTGCACATAAAATCTAAGCTGTCTGAAGTGTTTTTCCAAAGTTATAAACATTTTTATGTTTGGCGTTCCTGAATCAACCTTATCTCAGGCTGAAAACGTGTTTTACGCATTGCGCCATAAATTTGCAGGAAAGCTTCAGAACATGAAATTTTCAATTCCCAGTAAAGCAGAAAGGGTTTTTCTCCTACTTGCACATCAAATCTAAGCTGTCTGAAGTGTTTTTCCAAAGTTATCAACATTTTCATGTTTGGCGTTCCGGAATCGACCTTATCTCAGGCTGAAAATGCGTTTTGCCATAACTTTGCCATAACTTTGCATGGAAGCTTCAGAACATCGAATTTTCAACTCCCACTATAGCAGAAAGGGTCCTTCAAGTAGTTGCAGATCAAATATAAGCTGTCTGAAATGTTTTTCCAAAGTTATCAACATTTTTATGTTTGGCGTTCTTGACCCCACCTTATCTCAGTCTGAAAACGCGTTTTACGCATTGCGCCATAAATTTGCAGGAAAGCTTCAGAACATGAAATTTTCAATTCCCAGTAAAGCAGAAAGGGTTTTTCTCCTACTTGCTCATCAAATCTAAGCTGTCTGAAGTGTTTTTCGATAGTTTTCAACATTTTTATATTTGGCGTTCCTGAATCGACCTTATCTCAGGCTGAAAACACGTTTTCTGCATTGTGCCATAACTTTGCAGGGAAGCTTCAGAACATGAAATTTTCAACTCCCTCTACAGCAGAAAGGGTCTTTCTAGTAGTTGCACGTCAAATCTAAGCTGTCTGAAGTGTTTTTCCAAAGTTATCAACATTTTTATGTTTGGCATTCCAGAATCGACCTTTTCTCTGTCTGAAAACGCGTTTTCTGCATTGTGCCATAACTTTGCAGGGAAACTTCAGAACATGAAATTTTCACCTCCCACTATAGCAGAAAGGGTCTTTCTAGTAGTTGCACATCAAATCTAAGCTGTCTGAAGTGTTTTTTGAAAGTTATCATATTTTTATGTTTGGCGTTCCGTAATTGACTTTGTCTCATGCTGAAAACGCGTTTTCTGCATTGTGCCATAACTTTGCAGGGAAGCTTCAGAACATGACATTTCAACATCCCACTATAGCAGAAAGGATCTTTCTAGTAGTTGCACATCAAATCTAAGCTGTTTGAAGTGTTTTTCGAAAGTTATCAACATTTTTATGTTTGGCGTTCCGGAATCGACCTTATCTCAGGCTGATAACGCGATTTACGCATTCTGCCAGAACTTTGCAGGGAAGCTTCTGAACATGAAATTTTCAAATCCCACTATAGCAGAAAGGGTCTTTCTAGTAGTTGCACATCAAATCTAAGCTGTTTGAAGTGTTTTTCCAAAGTTATCAACATTTTTATGTTTGGCGTTCCGGAATCAACCTTATCTCAGGCTGAAAACGCGTTTTCTGCATTGTGCCATAACTTTGCAGGGAAGCTTCAGAACATGAAATGTTCACCTCCCACTATAGCAGAAAGGGTCTCTCTCGTAGTTGCACATCAAATCTAAGCTGTCTGAAGTGTTTTTCCAAAGTTATCAACATTTTTATGTTTGGCGTTCCGGAACCCACCTTTTCTCAGGCTGAAAATGCGTTTTCTGCATTGTGCCACAACTTTGCAGGGAAGCTTCAGAACATGAAATTTTCACCTCCCACTATAGCAGAAAGGGTCTTTCTAGTAGTTGCACATCAAATCTAAGCTGTCTGAAGTGTTTTTCCAAAGTTATCATCATTTTTATGTTTGGCGTTCCGAAACCCACCTTATCTCAGGCTGAAAACGCGTTTTACGCATTGTGCCATAACTTTGCATAAAGCTTTAGAACATGAAATTTTCACCTCCCACTATAGCAGAAAGGGTCTTTCTAGTAGTTGCACATCACATCTAAGCTGTCTGAAGTGTTTTTCGAAAGTTATCAACATTTTTATGTTTGGCGTTCCGGAACCCACCTTATCTCAGGCTGAAAACGCGTTTCCTGCATTGTGGCATAACTTTGCAGGGATGCTTCAGAACATGAAATTTTCACCTCCCACTACAGCAGAAAGGGTCTTTCTTTTAGTTGCACATCAAATCTAAGTTGTCTGAAGTGGCTTTCCAAAGTTATCAACATTTTTATGTTTGACGTTCCTGAATCGACCTTATCTCAGGCTGAAAACGCGTTTTACGCATTGTGCCATAACTTTGGTGGGAAGCTTCAGATCATCGAATTTTCACCACCCACTATATCAGAAAGGGTCTTTCTAGTAGTTGCACATCAAATCTAAGCAGTCTGAAGTGTTTTTCCAAAGTTATCAACATTTTTATGTTTGGCGTACCGGAATCTATCTTATCTCAGGCTGAAGACGTGTTTTCTGCATTGTGCCATAACTTTGCAGGGAAGCTTCAGAACATGAAATTTTCACATCCCACTACAGCAGAAATGGTCTTTCTAGTAGTTGCACATCAAATCTAAGCTGTCTGAAGTGTTTTTCCAAAGTTATCAACATTTTTATGTTTGGCGTTCCGGAATGGACCTTATCTCAGGCTGAAAACGCGTTTTCGGAATTGTGCCATAACTTTGCAGGGAAGCTTCGGAACATGAAATTTTAACCTCCCACTATAGCAGAAAGGGTCTTTCTAGTAGTTGCACATCAAAGCTACTCTGTCTGAAGTGTTTATCCAAAGTTATCAACATCTTTATGTTTGGCGTTCCGGAATCGACCTTATCTCAGGCTGAAAATGCGTTTTACGCATTGTGCCATAACTTTGGAGGGAAGCTTCAGAACATCGAATTTTCACCACCCTCTTTATCAGAAAGGGTCTTTCTAGTAGTTGCACATCAAATCTAAGCAGTCTGAGGTGTTTTCCCAAAGTTATCAACATTTTTATGTTTGGCGTACCGGAATCGACCTCATCTCAGGCTGAAAACGCGTTTTCTGCATTGTGCCATAACTTTGCAGGGAAGCTTCAGAACATGAAATTTTAAACTTGCGCGATAGCAGAAAAGGCCTTTCTAGTAGTTGTACATCAAATCTAAGCTGTCTGAAGTGTTTTTCCAAAGTTATCAACATTTTAATGTTTGGCGTTCCGGAATTGACCTTATCTCAGGCTGAAATCGCGTTTTACGCATTGTGCCATAACTTTGCCTAAAGCTTCAGAACATGAAATGTTCACCTCCCACTATAGCAGAAAGGGTCTTTCAAGTAGTTGCAGATCAAATCTAAGCTGTCTGAAATGTTTTTTCCAAAGTTATCAACATTTTTATGTTTGGCATTCCAGAATCGACCTTATCTCAGCCTGAAAACGCGTTTTACGCATGGTGCCATAACTTTGCAGGGAAGCTTCAGAACATCAAATTTTCACCTCCCACAATGGCAGAAAGGGTCTTTCTAGTAGTTGCACATCAAATCTAAGCTGTCTGAAATGTTTTTCCAAAGTTATCAACATTTTTATGTTTGGCGTTCTGGAACCCACCTTATCTCAGGCTGAAAACGCGTTTTCTGCATTTGCCATAACTTTGCAGGGTAGCTTCAGAATATGATATTTTAACCTCCCGCTATTGCAGAAAGGGTCTGTCTTGTAGTTGCACATCAAATCTAAGCTGTCTGAAGTGTTTTTCCAAAGTTATCAACACTTTTATGTTTGGCGTTCCGGAACCCACCTTATCTCAGGCTGAAAACGTGTTTTCTCCATTGTGCCATAACTTTGCAGGGAAGCTTCAGAACATGAAATTTTCACCTCCCACTATAGCAAAAAGGGTCTTTCTAGTAATTGCACATCAAATCTATGCTGTCTGAAGTGTATTTCAAAAGTTATCAACTTTTTTATGTTTGGCGTTCCTGAATCAACCTTATCTCAGGCTGAAAACGCGTTTAACGCATTGTTCCATAAATTTGCAGGGAAGCTTCAGAACATACGAATTTTCAACTCCCACTATAGCAGAAAGGGACTTTCTAGTAGTTGCACATCAAAGCTAAGCTGTCTGAAGTGTTTTTCCAAAGTTATCAACATTTTTATGTTTGGTGTACCGGAATCGACCTTATCTCAGGCTGAAAACGCGTTTTCTGCATTGTGCCATAACTTTGCAAGGAAGCTTCAGAACATGAAATTTTAAACTTGCGCTATAGCAGAAAAGGTCTTTCTAGTAGTTGTACATCAAATCTAAGCTGTCTGAAGTGTTTTTCCAAAGTTATCCACATTTTAATGTTTGGCGTTCCGGAATCGATCTTATCTCAGGCTGAAAACGCGTTTTACGCATTGTCCCATAACTTTGCATCAAGCTTCAGAACATGAAATTTTCACCTCCCACGATAGCAGAAAGGGTCTTTCTCGTAGTTGCTGATCAAAACTAAGCTGTCTGAAATGTTTTTCCAAAGTTATCAACAGTTTTATGCTTGCCATTCCGGAATCGACCTTATCTCAGGCTGTAAACGCGTTTTACGCATGGTGCCATAACTTTGCAGGGAAGCTTCAGAACATGAAATTTTCACATCCCACTATAGCAGAAAGGGTCTTTCTAGTAGTTGCACATTAAAGCTAAGTTGTCTGAAGTGTTTTTCCAAACTTATCAACATTTTTATGCTTGGCGTTCCGAAACCCATCTTATCTCAGGCTGAAAACGCGTTTGACGCATTGTGCCATAACTTTGCAGGAAAGCTTCAGAACATGAAATTTTCACCTCCCACTATAGCAGAAAGGGTCTTTCTCCTACTTGCACATCAAATCTAAGCTGTCTGAAGTGTTTTTCGATAGTTGTCAACATTTTCATATTTGGCGTTCCTGAATCGACCTAATCTCAGGCTGAAAACACGTTTTCTGCATTGTGCCATAACTTTGCAGGGAAGATTCAGAACATGAAATTTTCAACTCCCACTATAGCAGAAAGGGTCTTTCTAGTAGTTGCACGTCAAACCTAAGCTGTCTGAAGTGTTTTTCCAAAGTTATCAACATTTTTATGTTTGGCATTCCAGAATCGACCTTATCTCTGGCTGAAAACGCGTTTTCTGCATTGTGCCATAACTTTGCAGGGAAACTTCAGAACATGAAATTTTCAACTCCCACTATAGCAGAAAGGGTCTTTCTAGTAGTTGCACATCAAATCTAAGCTGTCTGAAGTGTTTTTTCAAAGTTATCATATTTTTATGTTTGGCGTTCCGGAATCGACCTTATCTCAGGCTGAAAACGCGTTTTCTGCAATGTGCCATAACTTTGCAGGGAAGCTTCAGAACATGAAATTTTCAACTCCCACTATAGCAGAAAGGCTTTTTCCAGCAGTTGCACATCAAATCTAAGCTGTCTGAAGTGTTTTTCTAAACTTATCAACATTTTTATGTTTGGCTTTCCGGAATCGACCTTATCTCAGGCTGAAAACGCGTTTTACGCATTGTGCCATAACTTCTCAGGGAAGCTTCAGAACATGAAATGTTCACCTCCCACTATAGCTGAAAGGGTTTTTCTAATAGTTGCACATCAAATCTAAGCCGTCTGAAGTGTTTTTCCAAAGTTATCAACATTCTTATGTTTGGCGTTTCGGAATCGATCTTATCTCAAGCTGAATACGCGATTTACGCATTCTGCCATAACTTTGCAGGGAATCTTCAGAACACGAAATTTTCATATCCCACTATAGCAGAAAGGGTCTTTCTAGTAGTTGCACATAAAATCTAAGCTGTCTGAAGTGTTTTTCCAAAGTTATAAACATTTTTATGTTTGGCGTTCCTGAATCAACCTTATCTCAGGCTGAAAACGTGTTTTACGCATTGCGCCATAAATTTGCAGGAAAGCTTCAGAACATGAAATTTTCAATTCCCAGTAAAGCAGAAAGGGTTTTTCTCCTACTTGCACATCAAATCTAAGCTGTCTGAAGTGTTTTTCCAAAGTTATCAACATTTTCATGTTTGGCGTTCCGGAATCGACCTTATCTCAGGCTGAAAATGCGTTTTGCCATAACTTTGCCATAACTTTGCATGGAAGCTTCAGAACATCGAATTTTCAACTCCCACTATAGCAGAAAGGGTCCTTCAAGTAGTTGCAGATCAAATATAAGCTGTCTGAAATGTTTTTCCAAAGTTATCAACATTTTTATGTTTGGCGTTCTTGACCCCACCTTATCTCAGTCTGAAAACGCGTTTTACGCATTGCGCCATAAATTTGCAGGAAAGCTTCAGAACATGAAATTTTCAATTCCCAGTAAAGCAGAAAGGGTTTTTCTCCTACTTGCTCATCAAATCTAAGCTGTCTGAAGTGTTTTTCGATAGTTTTCAACATTTTTATATTTGGCGTTCCTGAATCGACCTTATCTCAGGCTGAAAACACGTTTTCTGCATTGTGCCATAACTTTGCAGGGAAGCTTCAGAACATGAAATTTTCAACTCCCTCTACAGCAGAAAGGGTCTTTCTAGTAGTTGCACGTCAAATCTAAGCTGTCTGAAGTGTTTTTCCAAAGTTATCAACATTTTTATGTTTGGCATTCCAGAATCGACCTTTTCTCTGTCTGAAAACGCGTTTTCTGCATTGTGCCATAACTTTGCAGGGAAACTTCAGAACATGAAATTTTCACCTCCCACTATAGCAGAAAGGGTCTTTCTAGTAGTTGCACATCAAATCTAAGCTGTCTGAAGTGTTTTTTGAAAGTTATCATATTTTTATGTTTGGCGTTCCGTAATTGACTTTGTCTCATGCTGAAAACGCGTTTTCTGCATTGTGCCATAACTTTGCAGGGAAGCTTCAGAACATGACATTTCAACATCCCACTATAGCAGAAAGGATCTTTCTAGTAGTTGCACATCAAATCTAAGCTGTTTGAAGTGTTTTTCGAAAGTTATCAACATTTTTATGTTTGGCGTTCCGGAATCGACCTTATCTCAGGCTGATAACGCGATTTACGCATTCTGCCAGAACTTTGCAGGGAAGCTTCTGAACATGAAATTTTCAAATCCCACTATAGCAGAAAGGGTCTTTCTAGTAGTTGCACATCAAATCTAAGCTGTTTGAAGTGTTTTTCCAAAGTTATCAACATTTTTATGTTTGGCGTTCCGGAATCAACCTTATCTCAGGCTGAAAACGCGTTTTCTGCATTGTGCCATAACTTTGCAGGGAAGCTTCAGAACATGAAATGTTCACCTCCCACTATAGCAGAAAGGGTCTCTCTCGTAGTTGCACATCAAATCTAAGCTGTCTGAAGTGTTTTTCCAAAGTTATCAACATTTTTATGTTTGGCGTTCCGGAACCCACCTTTTCTCAGGCTGAAAATGCGTTTTCTGCATTGTGCCACAACTTTGCAGGGAAGCTTCAGAACATGAAATTTTCACCTCCCACTATAGCAGAAAGGGTCTTTCTAGTAGTTGCACATCAAATCTAAGCTGTCTGAAGTGTTTTTCCAAAGTTATCATCATTTTTATGTTTGGCGTTCCGGAATCAACCTTATCTCAGGCTGAAAACGCGTTTTCTGCATTGTGCCATAACTTTGCAGGGAAGCTTCAGAACATGAAATGTTCACCTCCCACTATAGCAGAAAGGGTCTTTCTGGTAGTTGCACATCAAATCTAAGCTGTCTGAAGTGTTTTTCCAAAGATATCAACATTTTTATGTTTGGCGTTCCGGAATCGACCTTATGTGATGCTGAAAACTCGTTTTCTGCATTGTGCCATAACTTTGCAGGGAAGCTTCAGAATCTGAAATTTTCACCTCCCACGAAAGCAGAAAGGGTCTTTCGAGTAGTTGCACATCAAATCTAAGCTGTCTGAAATGTTTTTCGAAAGTTATCAACATTTTTATGTTTGCCGTTCAGGAATCGACCTTATCTCAGGCTGAAAACCCGTTTTCTGCATTGTGCCTTAACTTTGCAGGGAAGCTTCAGAACATGAAATTTTCACCTCCCACTATAGCAAAAGGGGTCTTTCTAGTAGTTGCACAACAAATCTAAGATGTCTGAAATTTTTTTTCCAAAGTTATCAACATTTTTATGTTTGGCGTTCCGGAATCAACCTTATCTCAGGCTGAAAACGCGTTTTCTGCATTGTGCCATAACTTTGCAGGGAAGCTTGAGAACATGAAGTTTTAATCTCCCACTATAGCAGAAAGGGTCATTCTAGTAGTTGCACATCAAATCTAAGCTGTCTTGAAGTGTTTTTCTGAAGTTATCAACATTTTTATGTTTGGCGTTCCGGAACCCACCTTATCTCAGCCTGAAAACGCGTTTTACATATTTTGCCATAACTTTGGAGGGAAGCTTCAGAACATGAAATTTTTACATCCCACTATAGCAGAAAGGGTATTTCTAGTAGTTGCAGATCAAAACTAAGCTGTCTGAAATGTTTTTCCAAAGTTATCAACAGTTTTATGCTTGGCATTCCGGAATCGACCTTATCTCAGGCTGTTAACGCGTTTTACGCATTGTGCCATAACTTTGCTGGGAAGCTTCAGAACATGAAATTTTCAACTCCCACTATAGCAGAAAAGGTCTTTCTAGTAGTTGCACGTCAAACCTAAGCTGTCTGAAGTGTTTTTCCAAAGTTATCAACATTTTTATCTTTGGCATTCCAGAATCGACCTTATCTCTGGCTGAAAACGCGTTTTCTGCATTGTGCCATAACTTTGCAGGGAATCTTCAGAACATGAAATTTTCACCTCCCACTATAGCAGAAAGGGTCTTTCTAGTAGTTGCACATCAAATCTAAGCTGTCTGAAGTGTTTTTTCAAAGTTATCATATTTTTATGTTTGGCGTTCCGGAATCGACCTTATCTCAGGCTGAAAACGCGTTTTCTGCAATGTGCCATAACTTTGCAGGGAAGCTTCAGAACATGAAATTTTCAACTCCCACTATAGCAGAAAGGCTTTTTCCAGTAGTTGCATATCAAATCTAAGCTGTCTGAAGTGTTTTTCGAAACTTATCAACATTTTTATGTTTGGCTTTCCGGAATCGACCTTATCTCAGGCTGAAAACGCGTTTTACGCATTGTGCCATAACTTCTCAGGGAAGCTTCAGAACATGAAATGTTCACCTCCCTCTATAGCTGAAAGGGTTTTTCTAATAGTTGCACATCAAATCTAAGCTGTCTGAAGTGTTTTTCCAAAGTTATCAACATTCTTATTTTTGGCGTTTCGGAATCAACCTTATCTCAGGCTGAAAACGCGTTTTCAGCATTGTGCCATCACTTTGTAGGAAAGCTGCAGAATATAAAATTTTCACCTCCCACTATAGCAGAAAGGGTCTTTCTAGTAGTTGCACATAAAATCTAAGCTGTCTGAAGTGTTTTTCCAAAGTTATCCACATTTTAATGTTTGGCGTTCCGGAATCGATCTTATCTCAGGCTGAAAACGCGTTTTACGCATTGTCCCATAACTTTGCATCAAGCTTCAGAACATGAAATTTTCACCTCCCACGATAGCAGAAAGGGTCTTTCTCGTAGTTGCAGATCAAAACTAAGCTGTCTGAAATGTTTTTCCAAAGTTATCAACAGTTTTATGCTTGCCATTCCGGAATCGACCTTATCTCAGGCTGTAAACGCGTTTTACGCATGGTGCCATAACTTTGCAGGGAAGCTTCAGAACATGAAATTTTCACATCCCACTATAGCAGAAAGGGTCTTTCTAGTAGTTGCACATTAAAGCTAAGTTGTCTGAAGTGTTTTTCCAAACTTATCAACATTTTTATGCTTGGCGTTCCGAAACCCATCTTATCTCAGGCTGAAAACGCGTTTGACGCATTGTGCCATAACTTTGCAGGAAAGCTTCAGAACATGAAATTTTCACCTCCCACTATAGCAGAAAGGGTCTTTCTCCTACTTGCACATCAAATCTAAGCTGTCTGAAGTGTTTTTCGATAGTTGTCATCATTTTTATATTTGGCGTTCCTGAATCGACCTTATCTCAGGCTGAAAACACGTTTTTGCATTGTGCCATAACTTTGCAGGGAAGATTCAGAACATGAAATTTTCAACTCCCACTATAGCAGAAAGGGTCTTTCTAGTAGTTGCACGTCAAACCTAAGCTGTCTGAAGTGTTTTTCCAAAGTTATCAACATTTTTATGTTTGGCATTCCAGAATCGACCTTATCTCTGGCTGAAAACGCGTTTTCTGCATTGTGCCATAACTTTGCAGGGAAACTTCAGAACATGAAATTTTCACCTCCCACTATAGCAGAAAGGGTCTTTCTAGTAGTTGCACATCAAATCTAAGCTGTCTGAAGTGTTTTTTCAAAGTTATCATATTTTTATGTTTGGCGTTCCGGAATCGACCTTATCTCAGGCTGAAAACGCGTTTTCTGCAATGTGCCATAACTTTGCAGGGAAGCTTCAGAACATGAAATTTTCAACTCCCACTATAGCAGAAAGGCTTTTTCCCGTAGTTGCACATCAAATCTAAGCTGTCTGAAGTGTTTTTCTAAACTTATCAACATTTTTATGTTTGGCTTTCCGGAATCGACCTAATCTCAGACTGAAAACGCGTTTTACGCATTGTGCCATAACTTCTCAGGGAAGCTTCAGAACATGAAATGTTCACCTCCCACTATAGCTGAAAGGGTTTTTCTAATAGTTGCACATCAAATCTAAGCCGTCTGAAGTGTTTTTCCAAAGTTATCAACATTCTTATGTTTGGCGTTTCGGAATCGATCTTATCTCAAGCTGAATACGCGATTTACGCATTCTGCCATAACTTTGCAGGGAATCTTCAGAACACGAAATTTTCATATCCCACTATAGCAGAAAGGGTCTTTCTAGTAGTTGCACATAAAATCTAAGCTGTCTGAAGTGTTTTTCCAAAGTTATAAACATTTTTATGTTTGGCGTTCCTGAATCAACCTTATCTCAAGCTGAAAACGCGTTTTACGCATTGCGCCATAAATTTGCAGGAAAGCTTCAGAACATGAAATTTTCAATTCCCAGTAAAGCAGAAAGGGTTTTTCTCCTACTTGCACATCAAATCTAAGCTGTCTGAAGTGTTTTTCCAAAGTTATCAACATTTTCATGTTTGGCGTTCCGGAATCGACCTTATCTCAGGCTGAAAATGCGTTTTGCCATAACTTTGCGATAACTTTGCATGGAAGCTTCAGAACATCGAATTTTCAACTCCCACTATAGCAGAAAGGGTCCTTCAAGTAGTTGCAGATCAAATATAAGCTGTCTGAAATGTTTTTCCAAAGTTATCAACATTTTTATGTTTGGCGTTCTGGACCCCACCTTATCTCAGTCTGAAAACGTGTTTTTTGCATTGTGCCATAACTTTGCAGGGAAGCCTCAGAACATGAAATTTCCACCTGCCGCTATAGTAGAAAGGGTCTTTCTAGTAGTTGCTCATCGAATCTATGCTGTCTGAAGTGTTTTTCCAAAGTTATAAACATTTTTATGTTTGGCGTTCAGGAATCAACCTTATCTCAGACTGAAAACGCGTTTTACGCATTGCGCCATAAATTTGCAGGAAAGCTTCAGAACATGAAATTTTCAATTCCCAGTAAAGCAGAAAGGGTTTTTCTCCTACTTGCTCATCAAATCTAAGCTGTCTGAAGTGTTTTTCGATAGTTTTCAACATTTTTATATTTGGCGTTCCTGAATCGACCTTATCTCAGGCTGAAAACACGTTTTCTGCATTGTGCCATAACTTTGCAGGGAAGCTTCAGAACATGAAATTTTCAACTCCCTCTACAGCAGAAAGGGTCTTTCTAGTAGTTGCACGTCAAATCTAAGCTGTCTGAAGTGTTTTTCCAAAGTTATCAACATTTTTATGTTTGGCATTCCAGAATCGACCTTTTCTCTGGCTGAAAACGCGTTTTCTGCATTGTGCCATAACTTTGCAGGGAAACTTCAGAACATGAAATTTTCACCTCCCACTATAGCAGAAAGGGTCTTTCTAGTAGTTGCACATCAAATCTAAGCTGTCTGAAGTGTTTTTTGAAAGTTATCATATTTTTATGTTTGGCGTTCCGTAATTGACTTTGTCTCATGCTGAAAACGCGTTTTCTGCATTGTGCCATAACTTTGCAGGGAAGCTTCAGAACATGACATTTCAACATCCCACTATAGCAGAAAGGATCTTTCTAGTAGTTGCACATCAAATCTAAGCTGTTTGAAGTGTTTTTCGAAAGTTATCAACATTTTTATGTTTGGCGTTCCGGAATCGACCTTATCTCAGGCTGATAATGCGATTTACGCATTCTGCCAGAAATTTGCAGGGAAGCTTCTGAACATGAAATTTTCACCTCCCACTATAGCAGAAAGGGTCTTTCTAGTAGTTGCACATCAAATCTAAGCTGTCTGAAGTGTTTTTTGAAAGTTATCATATTTTTATGTTTGGCGTTCCGTAATTGACTTTGTCTCATGCTGAAAACGCGTTTTCTGCATTGTGCCATAACTTTGCAGGGAAGCTTCAGAACATGACATTTCAACATCCCACTATAGCAGAAAGGGTCTCTCTCGTAGTTGCACATCAAATCTAAGCTGTCTGAAGTGTTTTTCCAAAGTTATCAACATTTTTATGTTTGGCGTTCCGGAACCCACCTTTTCTCAGGCTGAAAATGCGTTTTCTGCATTGTGCCACAACTTTGCAGGGAAGCTTCAGAACATGAAATTTTCACCTCCCACTATAGCAGAAAGGGTCTTTCTAGTAGTTGCACATCAAATCTAAGCTGTCTGAAGTGTTTTTCCAAAGTTATCATCATTTTTATGTTTGGCGTTCCGGAATCAACCTTATCTCAGGCTGAAAACGCGTTTTCTGCATTGTGCCATAACTTTGCAGGGAAGCTTCAGAACATGAAATGTTCACCTCCCACTATAGCAGAAAGGGTCTTTCTAGTAGTTGCACATCAAATCTAAGCTGTCTGAAGTGTTTTTCCAAAGATATCAACATTTTTATGTTTGGCGTTCCGGAATCGACCTTATGTGATGCTGAAAACTCGTTTTCAGCATTGTGCCATAACTTTGCAGGGAAGCTTCAGAATCTGAAATTTTCACCTCCCACGATAGCAGAAAGGGTCTTTCGAGTAGTTGCACATCAAATCTAAGCTGTCTGAAATGTTTTTCGAAAGTTATCAACATTTTTATGTTTGCCGTTCAGGAATCGACCTTATCTCAGGCTGAAAACCCGTTTTCTGCATTGTGCCTTAACTTTGCAGGGAAGCTTCAGAACATGAAATTTTCACCTCCCACTATAGCAAAAGGGGTATTTCCAGTAGTTGCACAACAAATCTAAGCTGTCTGAAGTTTTTTTTCCAAAGTTATCAACATTTTTATGTTTGGCGTTCCGGAATCAACCTTATCTCAGGCTGAAAACGCGTTTTCTGCATTGTGCCATAACTTTGCAGGGAAGCTTGAGAACATGAAGTTTTAATCTCCCACTATAGCAGAAAGGGTCATTCTAGTAGTTGCACATCAAATCTAAGCTGTCTTGAAGTGTTTTTCTGAAGTTATCAACATTTTTATGTTTGGCGTTCCGGAACCCACCTTATCTCAGCCTGAAAACGCGTTTTACATATTTTGCCATAACTTTGGAGGGAAGCTTCAGAACATGAAATTTTTACATCCCACTATAGCAGAAAGGGTATTTCTAGTAGTTGCAGATCAAAACTAAGCTGTCTGAAATGTTTTTCCAAAGTTATCAACAGTTTTATGCTTGGCATTCCGGAATCGACCTTATCTCAGGCTGTTAACGCGTTTTACGCATTGTGCCATAACTTTGCTGGGAAGCTTCAGAACATGAAATTTTCAACTCCCACTATAGCAGAAAGGGTCTTTCTAGTAGTTGCACATCAAATCTAAGCTGTCTGAAGTGTTTTTTCAAAGTTATCATATTTTTATGTTTGGCGTTCCGGAATCGACCTTATCTCAGGCTGAAAACGCGTTTTCTGCAATGTGCCATAACTTTGCAGGGAAGCTTCAGAACATGAAATTTTCAACTCCCACTATAGCAGAAAGGGTCTTTCTAGTAGTTGCACATCAAATCTAAGCTGTCTGAAGTGTTTTTTGAAAGTTATCATATTTTTATGTTTGGCGTTCCGTAATTGACTTTGTCTCATGCTGAAAACGCGTTTTCTGCATTGTGCCATAACTTTGCAGGGAAGCTTCAGAACATGACATTTCAACATCCCACTATAGCAGAAAGGATCTTTCTAGTAGTTGCACATCAAATCTAAGCTGTTTGAAGTGTTTTTCGAAAGTTATCAACATTTTTATGTTTGGCGTTCCGGAATCGACCTTATCTCAGGCTGATAATGCGATTTACGCATTCTGCCAGAAATTTGCAGGGAAGCTTCTGAACATGAAATTTTCACCTCCCACTATAGCAGAAAGGGTCTTTCTAGTAGTTGCACATCAAATCTAAGCTGTCTGAAGTGTTTTTTGAAAGTTATCATATTTTTATGTTTGGCGTTCCGTAATTGACTTTGTCTCATGCTGAAAACGCGTTTTCTGCATTGTGCCATAACTTTGCAGGGAAGCTTCAGAACATGACATTTCAACATCCCACTATAGCAGAAAGGGTCTCTCTCGTAGTTGCACATCAAATCTAAGCTGTCTGAAGTGTTTTTCCAAAGTTATCAACATTTTTATGTTTGGCGTTCCGGAACCCACCTTTTCTCAGGCTGAAAATGCGTTTTCTGCATTGTGCCACAACTTTGCAGGGAAGCTTCAGAACATGAAATTTTCACCTCCCACTATAGCAGAAAGGGTCTTTCTAGTAGTTGCACATCAAATCTAAGCTGTCTGAAGTGTTTTTCCAAAGTTATCATCATTTTTATGTTTGGCGTTCCGGAATCAACCTTATCTCAGGCTGAAAACGCGTTTTCTGCATTGTGCCATAACTTTGCAGGGAAGCTTCAGAACATGAAATGTTCACCTCCCACTATAGCAGAAAGGGTCTTTCTAGTAGTTGCACATCAAATCTAAGCTGTCTGAAGTGTTTTTCCAAAGATATCAACATTTTTATGTTTGGCGTTCCGGAATCGACCTTATGTGATGCTGAAAACTCGTTTTCAGCATTGTGCCATAACTTTGCAGGGAAGCTTCAGAATCTGAAATTTTCACCTCCCACGATAGCAGAAAGGGTCTTTCGAGTAGTTGCACATCAAATCTAAGCTGTCTGAAATGTTTTTCGAAAGTTATCAACATTTTTATGTTTGCCGTTCAGGAATCGACCTTATCTCAGGCTGAAAACCCGTTTTCTGCATTGTGCCTTAACTTTGCAGGGAAGCTTCAGAACATGAAATTTTCACCTCCCACTATAGCAAAAGGGGTATTTCCAGTAGTTGCACAACAAATCTAAGCTGTCTGAAGTTTTTTTTCCAAAGTTATCAACATTTTTATGTTTGGCGTTCCGGAATCAACCTTATCTCAGGCTGAAAACGCGTTTTCTGCATTGTGCCATAACTTTGCAGGGAAGCTTGAGAACATGAAGTTTTAATCTCCCACTATAGCAGAAAGGGTCATTCTAGTAGTTGCACATCAAATCTAAGCTGTCTTGAAGTGTTTTTCTGAAGTTATCAACATTTTTATGTTTGGCGTTCCGGAACCCACCTTATCTCAGCCTGAAAACGCGTTTTACATATTTTGCCATAACTTTGGAGGGAAGCTTCAGAACATGAAATTTTTACATCCCACTATAGCAGAAAGGGTATTTCTAGTAGTTGCAGATCAAAACTAAGCTGTCTGAAATGTTTTTCCAAAGTTATCAACAGTTTTATGCTTGGCATTCCGGAATCGACCTTATCTCAGGCTGTTAACGCGTTTTACGCATTGTGCCATAACTTTGCTGGGAAGCTTCAGAACATGAAATTTTCAACTCCCACTATAGCAGAAAGGGTCTTTCTAGTAGTTGCACATCAAATCTAAGCTGTCTGAAGTGTTTTTTCAAAGTTATCATATTTTTATGTTTGGCGTTCCGGAATCGACCTTATCTCAGGCTGAAAACGCGTTTTCTGCAATGTGCCATAACTTTGCAGGGAAGCTTCAGAACATGAAATTTTCAACTCCCACTATAGCAGAAAGGCTTTTTTCAGTAGTTGCATATCAAATCTAAGCTGTCTGAAGTGTTTTTCTAAACTTATCAACATTTTTATGTTTGGCTTTCCGGAATCGACCTTATCTCAGGCTGAAAACGCGTTTTACGCATTGTGCCATAACTTCTCAGGGAAGCTTCAGAACATGAAATGTTCACCTCCCTCTATAGCTGAAAGGTTTTTTCTAATAGTTGCACATCAAATCTAAGCTGTCTGAAGTGTTTTTCCAAAGTTATCAACATTCTTATTTTTGGCGTTTCGGAATCAACCTTATCTCAGGCTGAAAACGCGTTTTCAGCATTGTGCCATCACTTTGTAGGAAAGCTGCAGAATATAAAATTTTCACCTCCCACTATAGCAGAAAGGGTCTTTCTAGTAGTTGCACATCAAATCTAAGCTGTCTGAAGTGTTTTTTCAAAGTTATCAACATTTTTATGTTTGGCGTGCCGGAATCGATCTTATCTCAAGCTGAATACGCGATTTACGCATTCTGCCATAACTTTGCAGGGAATCTTCAGAACACGAAATTTTCATATCCCACTATAGCAGAAAGGGTCTTTCTAGTAGTTGCACATAAAATCTAAGCTGTCTGAAGTGTTTTTCCAAAGTTATAAACATTTTTATGTTTGGCGTTCATGAATCAACCTTATCTCAGGCTGAAAAAGCGTTTTACGCATTGCGCCATAAATTTGCAGGAAAGCTTCAGAACATGAAATTTTCAATTCCCAGTAAAGCAGAAAGGGTTTTTCTCCTACTTGCACATCAAATCTAAGCTGTCTGAAGTGTTTTTCGATAGTTTTCAACATTTTTATATTTGGCGTTCCTGAATCGACCTTATCTCAGGCTGAAAACACGTTTTCTGCATTGTGCGATAACTTTGCAGGGAAGCTTCAGAACATGAAATTTTCAACTCCCTCTACAGCAGAAAGGGTCTTTCTAGTAGTTGCACGTCAAATCTAAGCTGTCTGAAGTGTTTTTCCAAAGTTATCAACATTTTTATGTTTGTCATTCCAGAATCGACCTTTTCTCTGGCTGAAAACGCGTTTTCTGCATTGTGCCATAACTTTGCAGGGAAACTTCAGAACATGAAATTTTCACCTCCCACTATAGCAGAAAGGGTCTTTCTAGTAGTTGCACATCAAATCTAAGCTGTCTGAAGTGTTTTTTGAAAGTTATCATATTTTTATGTTTGGCGTTCCGTAATTGACCTTGTCTCATGCTGAAAACGCGTTTTCTGCATTGTGCCATAACTTTGCAGGGAAGCTTCAGAACATGACATTTCAACATCCCACTATAGCAGAAAGGGTCTTTCTAGTAGTTGCACATCAAATCTAAGCTGTTTGAAGTGTTTTTCGAAAGTTATCAACATTTTTATGTTTGGCGTTCCGTAATTGACCTTGTCTCATGCTGAAAACGCGTTTTCTGCATTGTGCCATAACTTTGCAGGGAAGCTTCAGAACATGACATTTCAACATCCCACTATAGCAGAAAGGGTCTTTCTAGTAGTTGCACATCAAATCTAAGCTGTTTGAAGTGTTTTTCCAAAGTTATCAACATTTTTATGTTTGGCGTTCCGGAATCAACCTTATCTCAGGCTGAAAACGCGTTTTCTGCATTGTGCCATAACTTTGCAGGGAAGCTTCAGAACATGAAATGTTTACCTCCCACTATAGCAGAAAGGGTCTCTCACGTAGTTGCACATCAAATCTAAGCTGTCTGAAGTGTTTTTCCAAAGTTATCAACATTTTTATGTTTGGCGTTCCGGAACCCACCTTTTCTCAGGCTGAAAATGCGTTTTCTGCATTGTGCCACAACCTTGCAGGGAAGCTTCAGAACATGAAATTTTCACCTCCCACTATAGCAGAAAGGGTCTTTCTAGTAGTTGCACATCAAATCTAAGCTGTCTGAAGTGTTTTTCCAAAGTTATCATCATTTTTATGTTTGGCGTTCCGGAATCAACCTTATCTCAGGCTGAAAACGCGTTTTCTGCATTGTGCCATAACTTTGCAGGGAAGCTTCAGAACATGAAATGTTCACCTCCCACTATAGCAGAAAGGGTCTTTCTAGTAGTTGCACAACAAATCTAAGCTGTCTGAAGTGTTTTTCCAAAGATATCAACATTTTTATGTTTGGCGTTCCGGAATCGACCTTATGTGATGCTGAAAACTCGTTTTCTGCATTGTGCCATAACTTTGCAGGGAAGCCTCAGAATCTGAAATTTTCACCTCCCACGATAGCAGAAAGGGTCTTTCGAGTAGTTGCACATCAAATCTAAGCTGTCTGAAATGTTTTTCGAAAGTTATCAACATTTTTATGTTTGCCGTTCAGGAATCGACCTTATCTCAGGCTGAAAACCCGTTTTCTGCATTGTGCCTTAACTTTGCAGGGAAGCTTCAGAACATGAAATTTTCACCTCCCACTATAGCAAAAGGGGTCTTTCTAGTAGTTGCACAACAAATCCAAGCTGTCTGAAGTTTTTTTTCCAAAGTTATCAACATTTTTATGTTTGGCGTTCCGGAATCAACCTTATCTCAGGCTGAAAACGCGTTTTCTGCATTGTGCCATAACTTTGCAGGGAAGCTTGAGAACATGAAGTTTTAATCTCCCACTATAGCAGAAAGGGTCATTCTAGTAGTTGCACATCAAATCTAAGCTGTCTTGAAGTGTTTTTCTGAAGTTATCAACATTTTTATGTTTGGCGTTCCGGAACCCACCTTATCTCAGCCTGAAAACGCGTTTTACATATTTTGCCATAACTTTGGAGGGAAGCTTCAGAACATGAAGTTTTAACCTCCCACTATAGCAGAAAAGGCCATTCTAGTAGTTGCACATCAAATCTTAGCAGTCTGAAGTGTTTTTCCAAAGTTCTGAACATTTTTATGTTTGGCGTTCTGAAATCAATCTTATCTCAGGCTGAAAACGCGTTTTACATATTTTGCCATAACTTTGCAGGGAAGCTTCAGAACATGAAATTTTCAACTCCCACTATAGCAGAAAGGGTCTTTCTAGTAGTTTCACATCAAATCTAAGCTGTCTGAAGTGTTTTTCCAAAGTTATCAATATTTTTATGTTTGGCGTTCCGGAATCGACCTTATCTCAGGCTGAAAACGCGTTTCCTGGATTGTTGCATAACTTTGCAGGGATGCTTCAGAACATGAAATGTTCGCCTCCCACTATAGCAGATAGGGTCTTTCGAGGAGTTGCACATCAAATCTCAGCTGTCTGAAGTGTTTTTCCAAAGTTATCAACATTTTTATGTTTGCCGTTGAGGAATCGACCTTATCTCAGGCTGAAAACCCGTTTTCTGCATTGTGCCTTAACTTTGCAGGGAAGCTTCAGAACATGAAATTTTCACCTCCCACTATAGCAAAAGGGGTCTTTCTAGTAGTTGCACAACAAATCCAAGCTGTCTGAAGTTTTTTTTCCAAAGTTATCAACATTTTTATGTTTGGCGTTCCGGAATCAACCTTATCTCAGGCTGAAAACGCGTTTTCTGCATTGTGCCATAACTTTGCAGGGAAGCTTGAGAACATGAAGTTTTAATCTCCCACTATAGCAGAAAGGGTCATTCTAGTAGTTGCACATCAAATCTAAGCTGTCTTGAAGTGTTTTTCTGAAGTTATCAACATTTTTATGTTTGGCGTTCCGGAACCCACCTTATCTCAGCCTGAAAACGCGTTTTACATATTTTGCCATAACTTTGGAGGGAAGCTTCAGAACATGAAGTTTTAACCTCCCACTATAGCAGAAAAGGCCATTCTAGTAGTTGCACATCAAATCTTAGCAGTCTGAAGTGTTTTTCCAAAGTTCTGAACATTTTTATGTTTGGCGTTCTGAAATCAATCTTATCTCAGGCTGAAAACGCGTTTTACATATTTTGCCATAACTTTGCAGGGAAGCTTCAGAACATGAAATTTTCAACTCCCACTATAGCAGAAAGGGTCTTTCTAGTAGTTTCACATCAAATCTAAGCTGTCTGAAGTGTTTTTCCAAAGTTATCAATATTTTTATGTTTGGCGTTCCGGAATCGACCTTATCTCAGGCTGAAAACGCGTTTCCTGGATTGTTGCATAACTTTGCAGGGATGCTTCAGAACATGAAATGTTCGCCTCCCACTATAGCAGATAGGGTCTTTCGAGGAGTTGCACATCAAATCTCAGCTGTCTGAAGTGTTTTTCCAAAGTTATCAACATTTTTATGTTTGGCGTTCCGGAACCCACCTTATCTCAGGCTGAAAACGCGTTTTCTGCATTGTGCCATAACTTTGCAGGGAAACTTCAGAACATGAAATTTTCACCTCCAACTATAGCAGAAAGGGTCTTTCTAGTAGTTGCACATCAAATCTAAGCTGTCTGAAGTGTTTTTCCAAAGTTATCAACATTCTTATGTTTGGCGTTCCGGAATCAACCTTATCTCAGGCTGAAAACGCGTTTTACGCATTGTGCCATAACTTTGCAGGAAAGTTTCAGAACATGAAATTTTCAACTCCCACTATAGCAGAAAGGGTCTTTCTAGTAGTTTCACATCAAATCTAAGCTGTCTGAAGTGTTTTTCCAAAGTTATCAACATTTTTATGTTTGGCGTTCTGGAACCCACCTAATCTCAGGCTGAAAACGCGTTTTCTGCATTGTGCCATAACTTTGCAGGGAAGCTTCAGAACATGAAATTTTAACCTCCCACTATAGCAGAAAAGGTCATTCGAGAAGTTGCACATAAAATCTAAGCTGTCTTGAAGTGTTTTTCTGAAGTTATCAACATTTTTATGTTTGGCGTTCCGGAACCCACCTTATCTCAGCCTGAAAACGCGTTTTACATATTTTGCCATAACTTTGCAGGGAAGCTTCAGAACATGAAATTTTAACATCCCACTATGGCAGAAAGGGTCTTTCTAGTAGTTGCACATCAAATCTAAGCTGTCTGAAGTGTTTTTCCAAAGTTATCAACATTTTTATGTTTGGCGTTCTGAAATCAATCTTATCTCAGGCTGAAAACGCGTTTTACGTACTGTGCCATAACTTTGCAGGGAAGCTTCAGAACATGGAATTTTAACCTCCCACTATAGCAGAAAGGGTCTTTCTAGTAGTTGCACATCAAATCTAAGCTGTCGAAAGTGTTTTTCCAAAGTTATCAACATTTTTATTTTTGGCGTTTCGGAAGCGAACTAATCTCCGGATGAAAACGCATTTTCTGCATTGTGCCATAACTTTGCAGGGAAGCTTCAGAGCATGAAATTTTAACCTCCCACTATAGCAGAAAAGGTCATTCGAGAAGTTGCACATAAAATCTAAGCTGTCTTGAAGTTTTTTTCTGAAGTTATCAACATTTTTATGTTTGGCGTTCCAGAACCCACCTTATCTCAGCCTGAAAACGCGTTTCCTGCATTGTTGCATAACTTTGCAGGGATGCTTCAGAACATGAAATGTTCGGCTCCCACTATAGCAGATAGGGTCTTTCGAGGAGTTGCACATCAAATCTTAGCAGTCTGAAGTGTTTTTCCTAAGTTCTGAACATTTTTATGTTTGGCGTTCTGAAATCAATCTTATCTCAGGCTGAAAACGCGTTTTACGTACTGTGCCATAACTTTGCAGGGAAGCTTCAGAACATGAAATTTTAACATCCCACTATGGCAGAAAGGGTCTTTCTAGTAGTTGCACATCAAATCTAAGCTGTCTGAAGTGTTTTTCCAAAGTTATCAATATTTTTATGTTTGGCGTTTCGGAATCGACCTTATCTCAGGCTGAAAACGCATTTCCTGCATTGTGGCATAACTTTGCAGGGAAGCTTCAGAACATGAAATTTTCACCTCCCACTGTAGCTAAAAGGGTCTTTCTAGTAGTTGCACATCAAATCTAAGCTGTCTGAAGTGTTTTTCCAAAGTTATCAACATTTTTATGTTTGGCGTTCTGGAACCCACCTAATCTCAGGCTGAAAACGCGTTTCCTGCATTGTTGCATAACTTTGCAGGGATGCTTCAGAACATGAAATGTTCGCCTCCCACTATAGCAGATAGGGTCTTTCGAGGAGTTGCACATCAAATCTAAGCTGTCTGAAGTGTTTTTTCAAAGTTATCATATTTTTATGTTTGGCATTCCAGAATCGACCTTATCTCTGGCTGAAAACGCGTTTTCTGCATTGTGCCACAACTTTGCAGGGAAACTTCAGAACATGAAATTTTCACCTCCCACTATAGCAGAAATGGTCTTTCTAGTATTTGCACATCAAATCTAAGCTGTCTGAAGTGTTTTTTCAAAGTTATCATATTTTTATGTTTGGCGTTCCGGAATCGACCTTATCTCAGGCTGAAAACGCGTTTCCTGCATTGTTGCATAACTTTGCAGGGATGCTTCAGAACATGAAATGTTCGCCTCCCACTAAAGCAGATAGGGTCTTTCGAGGAGTTGCACATCAAATCTAAGCTGTCTGAAGTGTTTTTCCAAAGTTATCAACATTTTTATGTTTGGCGTTCTGGAACCCAACTAATCTCAGGCTGAAAATGCGTTTTACATTATTTGCCATAACTTTGCAGGGAAGCTTCAGAACATGAAATTTTGACATCCCACTATAGCAGAAAGGGTCTTTCTAGTAGTTGCACATCAAATCTAAGCTGTCTGAAGTGTTTTTCCAAAGTTATCAACATTCTTATGTTTGGCGATCCGGAATCAACCTTATCTCAGGCTGGAAACGCGTTTTACGCATTGTGCCATAACTTTGCAGGAAAGCTTCAGAACATGAAATTTTCAACTCCCACTATAGCAGAAAGGGTCTTTCTAGTAGTTGCACATCAAATCTAAGCTGTCTGAAGTGTTTTTCCAAAGTTATCAATATTTTTATGTTTGGCTTTCCGGAATCGACCTTATCTCAGGCTGAAAACGCGTTTCCTGCATTGTGGCATAACTTTGCAGGGATGCTTCAGAACATGAAATTTTCACCTCCCACTGTAGCAGAAAGGGTCTTTCTAGTAGTCGCACATCAAATCTAAGCTGTCTGAAGTGTTTTTCCAAAGTTATCAACGTTTTTTTGTTTGGCGTTCTGGAACCCACCTAATCTCAGGCTGAAAACGCGTTTTCTGCACTGTGCCATAACTTTGCAGGGAAGCTTCAGAACATGAAATTTTCACCTCCCACTATATCAGAAAGGGTATTTCTAATAGTTGCACATCAAATCTAAGTTGTCTGAAGTGTTTTTCCAAAGTTATCAACATTCTTATGTTTGGCGTTCCGGAATCAACCTTATCTCAGGCTGAAAACGCGTTTCCTGCATTGTGGCATAACTTTGCAGGGAAACTTCAGAACATGAAATTTTCACCTCCCACTATAGCAGAAAGGGTCTTTCTAGTATTTGCACATCAAATCTAAGCTGTCTGAAGTGTTTTTTCAAAGTTTTCATATTTTTATGTTTGGCGTTCCGGAATCGACCTTATCTCAGGCTGAAAACGTGTTTTCTGCATTGTGCCATAACTTTGCAGGGAAGCTTCAGAACATGAAATGTTCACCTCCCACTATAGCAGAAAGGGTCTCTCTAGTAGTTGCACATCAAATCTAAGCTGTCTGAAGTGTTTTTCCAAAGTTATCAACAATTTTATGTTTGGCGTTCCGGAACCCACCTCATCTCAGGC